>NC_046184.1:148922954-149237538 GCF_011004875.1 Balearica regulorum gibbericeps
AGCCCTCTCCATATCCAGAGATAAGTACTTTAGTACAGCCACTTATGTTGTGTATTTATGCAGGTGTTTTGCAGAAGAGCCAAAATACTTGCTTGTAACAGGCTGTGATGACATGGGCATCCTGAGTATATAAATTTTTATGAAGAATAGGCCCTTTGGCAATTACAGATTGTGCTAGTGACTTTCTGCTTTCACCAAGAATATCTCAAAACCCATTTCATTCTGCATTTCTAGTTTGCAGGGATTTTTACAGAGTAGAGAAGGCATTTTACTTCTCTTCTATAAACTACAGTTTATTCCGGGAAGCCATTTCATGCCCCTGCTTTTGTCCGACACATTTTTTTGTCCGGCCTCCAGAGTGGGAAGATAGAATTAAATGCAGAGCTTCAGAACTCTTTCCTTTCCATTTTTTTTTCCTATGCTTGCTTATTTAGTCTTATAATTGTCATGATATGTCAGTTAGTTGAGAATTCACTTCTCTGCAGTCTCAGTAATCTGCCTTCTTCAATACCACCATGCAGCCTGCCCATGTCCTGGTACGGTCATGTTTCCCTTGCGATTCAGTTGTACCTATGGTTGCTGAAGCCATTCCCAACTCTCTTCTATTATTTCATATGAGATGTGGCCTCAGTTCTCCTGGATGTACTTGAATATTTTGTTGCCTCTTTTAGACACTGAATTCCCTCTCCAAGTGCATGAGTAACCTATTATCCTGAACACCTTGACAATGACTGCTCTTTCTTGGCTCATCTCTGTCTTTTCAGGTAATTCCTGTTTATTAGGTTCACAATGTTGTATTCTGTCACCTGTACAGATCTCTCTTCTTTCCAATATATTTTTTTGATGACTCCAGTTTTTCTCCCCATAAAGCTATGAAAATGATGGAACAGAGTAGTGCAGAGTGATTTTTTTTTTTATTATGTATTTATATTTTTCTTTTGGTGGGAGGGGAAAGAATTATTTGCTGAAGAAATGAAATTTCTGGCAACTCAGAGCTGTTTGTGAATTTAGTTTTAAATGTGTGAAGTAACTGTGCCTGAAGAAATGTTTAGAAATATTCGAAAAGCGCTGCCATTGGCTTCCTCCTAAGTGATAAGGCATGTAGCTCAGACAGCTCAGCTGCCTGAGGCGACTTGGAAGGAGGAGAGGTGAATTCTGCCCCGCCGGGGGGGCTGCTGTTTCACTCCACTGGGTCAAGGAGGGAAAGCAGCAATGAAAGCAATACAGTGGCCTTCTGGTTGATTGGGATCAGAGCTCCAGTTATCATTGAGAACCGCATTACCAGCAGAGGATGTTCAGAAACCCATCTCCAAATGTCATATGGTGTCATGGTTTTACAGATGTGACAGGAGGAAAGTCAGTCTGCTCAGACTCGGTGAGCTGATCTGAACTTGGGTCTTCCATGACCTGGGGGAATAATCTAACCATCCTGACACTGGATAAAAGGGGAGGCAAAGGGAACTGGGGTCTCCTTAAGCACACTGCCCTGGAGGATAAAACAAGCAGTCAGGGAGTTTATTAGTAGTAAAGTAGCATCTGGTAAACTACATCCTGGTCATAATCACACTCCTGTTTTGTAAATGTGAGGTACACCTATAACTTCTGTCTGTGGAGAATGTGCAGCTTAATTGACAGGACAGGCAAAGGGTGAGAAGGAAAATAATTGAGACACAAAGACCGCAAAATGTCTTGCTGAAAGTATTGTCATAGGGCAATGACAGAGGTGTAAGCAGAACAAACTCTTCTGTTGTTTGTCCCAGCTATGGACAGTGTCTCCCATCCTTTCAGACAGCAGTTGACCACTCCACCTAGATTATCTTCTTATGTTCATGGCACACCATACATAACCTTTTATCTTGCTCTTTCCTCCCACACTCCCACCTCCTTGGATTGCAAAACACACTCTGAATATTATACAAAGGTGTAGTTTTTGATATAATAGTGATTGAATTGTGATATACGAATGATGTGAGAAATGTTGTTGGGCTACTCATGTACATTAAAAATTTTCAAAGGCCAGGGGATCATTAAATGAGATTAATCAGTTGTGCACTTTTTCATAGCATTTGACAAGGTTTGCAACCCCCATGCAATTCAGATATTCATAAAAGGGATTGATCTCAGTGCCCCAAACAGAAGACTTACCTCTCACATAAGCTGAACATGTTTGTCCTCCATATGCCACTCCTGATGTTCAAACCTGAGTCTTGTAAAAGCTACTGCCTTTCCATCCTGGATGTCCCAGTGCCTTTGCTCAGCGCTGGGCACAGAAACAATGAGCTCACTTTCGGTGTTCGCAGGCGGGGATGAGGGAACATCAATCTTAGTCACTCAAAAAACAGAAGGTTGCATTCAAGATGTTGGTTCAAGAAAAACACAGAACAAAACGACATCTTTCTGTGAAAATGAAGGAAAGCCTGTTTCTGCCTAGCACAATAATGAAATTGTCCGTGAACAGCTCATACTTTTCTGTAAGTGACACCCACAGGACTCATTCTTCCTGCTCCCTGAAAATACTGCTTGGGTCAGTGAAATGCAGTGTTATCATCCGTACTGCCACTGAACTTGTACATGTCAACTGAAAAAAAAATAGTTTTGATCCTTGCTTTTCCACAATTGCTTTACCTTGTTCACTGGGCCAAATAACGCAATCTCTGCCCTTCTCCTCCCAGTGTTCCTTTGTCCATCTCTCCCTCACTGTCCCTCACACAAACATCTCTTCAGCCTCCTTTTGGACTTGGCAATACTCTCACTGGGGCTAGATAATGGGGTATGGCCTCCTGAGAAAATTGGGTTGGGGTAATGCCAGTTTGAGGGTAATTTTAAACATCATTCTGCTTTAAAATATGCTAAATCCATGCTTATGCAGCCTGAGAACTGTAGTGTAGTACAGTGGAGACCACAGAATAATGTCTGGGCACCATACTTGTAGGTGGCTGTAAGTATTTCAGTTTATATCCTTATTAAACCTTTTCAGTGGTGCACAGCCCATCCTCCTGATTTATTTAGATTATTGGCTCTGCAGTATTTTCTCTAATCATGCACTAGGTTTAAGTATTATGAAAAAAGGTTTTTTTTTTGTAACTTTCATCTTCTGTTCGTCTTCCCCTGACTCCCATCAGACATTTTTCTGTGCTTGTTTCCAGCATAAAGGAAGGACTTCCTCTGAAATTGCAATGGTGTTTGAATTTATGGACCTACTCTTTTGTATTACTTGATGGCAGTGATGTCTCATACTTGATCAAGGGTGACAGTTGCATTCTTCAATGGGACAATTGTGCCTAAGATGTTTAATAGGTGTTAAGCAAGCAGTTGTTTTCTGTGCTACTGGTGATAGCCAAGACCTACCAAAACAGCAGAGGTGCTGTTACTGCTGCTCATCTTGCTCGCTGCAGCAGTTGGCAAGCACTGCCAGTCAGCAGGGAACAGTTAGGGTGAAGGAGACCCAATCAGGCATGCTGTAATTTACATCTGATTGATGAATGCATAAGGAGTGTGGAAACACCAATTAGAACTAAAACTGTGGCAGCGAAGGATTTGGGATGTGCTGTTTCTCTTACCCTCTGCCTCCTGAATATGACCAAGAAAACTTGGCAGGGCTGACAGTTCGAAGATATTCAAAAGACAAATTCTGTGCGCATCCACAGTTTAATGTGGATTGTATTGCAATGTTTACAATGTTTTGCAATGTGAATTGAAAAATGTTTATTTTGCAAAATTTTTACTTACATGTATTTAAAATGAAAACATGCTTTTCAAGTAAAGGTAGAAATATAAACCATTTATATTATAATTTTGAGCATGGTTCCTGATTACAATAATTGTCTAAAATTCACTTTTTATATAGATTTGAAAATTTTTATTCAATTATAATAGAAACCTGAAATAATTGTAGTGTGTTTCTTTTTTAAAATACGCTGCTCTTAAATACATCAAAATAATTTTTCAGGTTGTCCGTGCTGAGAGAATCAGCCTCACTTTAACATTCCATCCTTAAGCCAGGATTGCCAGTGCTGCGATGTTGATTCATATGATCTGGTTTACGCAGTCTGAATCCTTCCTCTCTTTCTGTTTTTTTGTGTGTGTGTTCCCAGTGCAATGTTCAATATCATTTATCTCAGTATAGAAGAATTGGAGTTGATATTGATTATGCTGTGTTAGATTTTGAAATTCCTTTGTAAAAGTGTAAAGCCTGTAAACATCTACCATTCCCAGCAGCTGAACAGAATCATCCTTCCTCTGACCACATAATTGTTAAATTGTGCATGCAAAATGGCTTGAGGATATTCTGTCCCTTTTCCAGCAGGTTATCAGGGAAAACTTGCCAGAGAACATTGTGTTGTTTATATATCCTCCAGGTTAAGAACTCAAAGGTCAATAGTTGCCAAAAGCAGTTTCACTTAGTAACTACTACTTTTCCCAAGCTCTGCAACCTGCCTCACCAGTGATCCTTATCACTTATTAGTGAATGTGTACATATGCAGCTCCTAGATCTTTACCCATAGGCAAGTAATCTTGGTTTACTGAAATAATCTGTTCACATTCTAGTATAATTAATCATGATGATTAATTACCTACATAAGCAAATATTACCCCTAAATACACTGAGGTTACGTTGCAATGTTATTGTTCCTTTCCTAACACTTCTCACTGAATGAATCTGCAGTGGCAACTTCATTGACTGAGAGAAAGTTTTCCCTGGGTTGGATTTAGTCACATTGTTTCATTAAATAGCTAAGAACAGGGTTGGGTTTGTGTTTGTTTGTTTATTTTCAGTTTAAAAAAAAAAAAATCATTATACTAATTTTTCTAGATCACAAGATAGGGTGTTATCAAATGTTTTAATTACATCTGTCTTAAGAGCTTGATTTTGCTCTGTAAATGCCTGATGACACCCTATTGATTTAAAGGAGTTGCTCCTGTTGCATGCTGATGGAATTGAGATGAAAATCAAGGGGTTTGGGTTTGGTGGTTTGTTGGTTTGTGGGTTTTTTTCTTGGAGGAGGAGGGAGCTTTTTCTTTGATTTACAGGCTTTGTAAACTGCTGATTTAAAAAAAAAAAAAAAATTTAAAAAAATCTCATTTTAACAGTCGTTTTAGAGGACAACACTTCCAGGCAGGAAGTTCTGTTAAAGTTGATAGATCTTTGTTTAGCTAAAAGGTATTCCAAAGTGCTGATAATAGTTTTGTCTTTGGCAAGTACTGTTAATAGTTCTGTTCATTTCACAGGAGTTCTGTTTTTTCCTGAGCACTTACCTTTGGTAATTCTGGTGTTTAGCTGAAGTTATCTTCTAGTCAAAACTGTCTAATAATTATTGCTCAAACCAGCTCAGCACTGACAGTACCCAGATGAAAAGATGAAGAACAGAATAACTTTATTTTTTAGTTTTGTAGAATAAAAAGTAAAGACATTCATGCTAAATCACTTCATAAACCATCCAAGTAAAATTACCTTGGTGCTAAAACTTGCAGATCAAATGTGTGCATAAGTTAGAGATTTTGGAATACTGCTATGTTTTTAAACGTGTGTGTTTAAAAAAAATACAGAAGCCTTTATATTTTAACTAAAGTAGAGTGCTTACAAAGCAAATGTAAGATTCAGTTCAAACAGACTTGGATCATTTTTCTTTTAATTGTGATGGCATCATCAAATCAAATAATATAGTTAATGAACATTAAAGCCAAAAAGAACAAAAGAAAACAAATGGGCAATGATGGCAAAGCAATAGCTGCAGTACAAGAAATGAATCTAAGCAGATGAAATATCATGGAGCATCTGAAAGAAATGAAATGAAAACAGATTGTCATCAGATCCTTTCTCTTCCCCAAAAGTTTGATACCATTTCTTTGGGGAATAGTTTGCAAATGATATATAGAATATGCGTAACACAACCATAAACAGACATGCAATTTGCCTCACTTACAATCTGTTCCATGATCTTTGTTCATCCTAAAGAAAAAAGACAAGGTGCAGATCTGGAACAGGAGGATGGGGAAATAAATCAGAGCTGCAGTTAATAGAACTGTGTTGGGACATTACAATTGTAAATGTTTGCTGGTTTTCCTTTGTGCATATTCCAGGATTTCTGCTAACTCTTGCTTTTCAATGTCTTTGTGGAATGTTTATTAATACATTTTAACATAGGTAATTAGTAAACAATAAGCATAATCTGGGGGAAATTGTGTTGTATATATTAAAATCTTAAATTTTGTTCATGTATAGAAATATTTAAAGTAATCTTCATGTGGCTTGGGCAGCAAAAGTATTCATCCTCTGCTTTTTGCTTGGGCTTTGTTAGATCTGTTTGAGTACCAACAAACAAGCAGGATTAAAGGAGAAACCTGTAGTGGGGAAAATTACACGTCTGAAGTATCAGCTGGTATATTCAGTGCTTCTTACACTCTCTGCCACCAAACACGTGTTACCCTCAGGTCTGTAACTGAGCTGTACTTAGCCTTTTATGGCTATAACTGCCTCCTTTTTTTTGCTAAAAGACAGTTTACTCTGCAGCATGCATGTGTGAGAGGAGGGAACGTCTCCCACAAGTTGCTGTCAGATCACGGGAAACAAAACCCCATCATTTTGTTGCCCTTGTTCCACTCCACTTCATCCATGCCCTAGCCGTGCATGGCCACTTGTCACTGACCCCTACCTTGTCCCATTTTCTTTCCCCCCTTTGAGGTCGCACACGTGCGACTGCACTGAGAGGCACCGCGTTTGGAAACTGGTTGCACAACACTTGTCCAGCACAAGCCGTGCAGAAAGGCGAGTGGCTCTGTGCAGACCCGGAGCCTTCGGAGGTGGTCAGCCCAGACGTGCCGCCCCTGACAAACCTCATTGTGTCTGTAACAGGCTGCAGGATCACTGCAGCAGAAATGCAGGATGCGAAGCTTGGCTGGCAATGGCTAAGATGTTTTCGTCATATCATAGAATTTGTGCTCTTTATGCTATTTAAATTCTGCTTCTTAGTGGGATACAACTATGTCTCTTCTCTACCGTCGCTTTGCCCACAGCCTCCCATCGAACAAAGCAGTCGCTGCAATCAGAGCGTATTTTGCGTTTATAAAGGCTGATCCAGGTGATACTGTTGACTCTTCGGATCTGTTTAATGGTGAAGTCAAATCTTTATTGCAGATAATGACTATTCTGAAGGGAAATATGAAAACCACAGCAGATAGTGAGCAATGGTCTTAGCTGAGTACTCAAATTAATTCCATTAAATACATATCTGAAATCATCCTGTAAAAATAGCCCAGTGACTGACCCTCGATTACACACACAGTAAACAACAGTACAGTGAAATGATGGCATGATTGAGAAGAAAAGCACACTGCCTTGTTTATGAATTACTTGGTCTTGTAGATTCGATGTACTGCCTAGGTGTATGCACAGTGATGACTGAAGAATAGTCTGAAATGATTGATACATATGCCAGTTGTTAATTTTCACCCTTAAATCAGGATCAGGGCCCTGTGAAATAGGAACAGAAAGAAATCATGCAGTATAGAGCTGATCACACAAATAGTTCACTTTTAAGTGTTTTCCATACGTAATTAAGCAGGATTTCCAGGTGTGTGCTTGCAAATAAACCTACTTCTGACAGACATAATGGTAAAATTCAGCCAACTTTTCAAAAATCAATATTCAAATTTAAAATATTGGGGTGTGTGACATTTTAAAAAAAATGTTGAACATTCATCTAAATAAGATTTAGAAATAAATTTCTGCTTGGCCTCATATTAGAGATAGAAAAATGTGAAGCATGCTTATGATGTGCTAGCTGACGGAGTGGATGCATTGATGCTGTGATTTTCATCTTTTGCTTCCCCCCTGCCAAAAAGCCCCTAAAATGAATAGAACAAGATTCTTTAACAGGCTAAAATGTAGCAAAAATAATGGCACGGGCTTAAAGTATTTTTAAATATTTTTTTTTAAGTAACAGAAAATGTTTTATTCCATTGTAAGGTTGAACACAGCGTTATTGCTCTGTGGTTAAACATGCAAAATTCATGAAAATAAAAAAATAATGCGGTTGTCTTAACATTGTTGTTTTGTGCATATGCCTTACAATAAAGTATTTAAATATAATCAGCTTCACATATATATATCACATATATCAGCTTCTCAGCTAGTATATTTTAATGCAAAATATTACATCATTTTGCATATTAATCCTGGGGGAAAAATGTCCTTGTTGTATGCTTGCATTAATGTTGTCATAATCATCTGGTCTATCTTAATTGTCTCAGGATCTGGCTGAAAGTTGCTAAGTAGTACACTGACCCGAAGAAGAAATGCTTTTTGCAACATTTAAAGATTAATGTAAAAAGTCTTATCGTCTTTGGTCTGACACACAATTTAAAAAAGTGTGGAAATAAAGAACTTTGTCTATGACAGGTACCTTGCCTCTACTTGGATTCTGATTTTTTTTCATCTTTTGACCTATCTTCCATATTACATTTCCATCCTTGGTGCTATGCTCTAGCATCTCAAAATATTAATAAAATTTACTTTAATAATATCTTTTTTTTTTCTGGTGGAAATACACCTGGAAAAAGGTGCAGTTGGGAACTCAGAGATACTAAGAACTGGTAAACACTCATTGGTTTTCCTCACTAGTACTCTCTCTCTTCTGTCCCTATCTGAGTGACCTCTCAAGGTCTACCTTTGAAGTATTATTGGTGCTTATCATAGATTCATAGCAAATAAGGCTGGAAGGGAGCTAGAAAGATTGTTCAATTCCTCCTCCTACCCCAAGGCAGGACCAGCTGTACCTAAATCATCCCTGACGGATGTTTGTCTATCCTGTTTTAAAAACCTCCAGAATGGGGATTCTAAAAATTTCCCTAGGCAGTCTATTAATTTACTTCACTGACCTTAAAGTGACAGAGTTTGTTTCTTCTTTTGTCTTTTTCTAATGTTCTCAACTCGATGTTCATATTGCAGTTTTCAGCATTATCCTCTGTTGCATCTTTGCAAACGTGGACAATAATCTGCAGTCTTTCTCTTCATAGTCTTTCCTATATTTGAAGATCAGTACTAAGTTTTCTCTGTCTCCTTTTCTTGTTATTGAACAAGAGTCCTAGAATTTAGCTTTCTACCCTTATACATCCCTCTTTCCTTCCTTCCTTCCTTCCTTCCTTCCTTCCTTCCTTCCTTCCTTCCTTCCTTCCTTCCTTCCTTCCTTCCTTTCTTCTTCCCTCCCTCCCTCCCTCCCTCCCTTCCACTTCTTGTAACTAAGCAGTTATTTGCTAAATCTTATGATTTGGTCCCATACATCCACATGAGACACTAATTACATGAGACAATAACTTGTTGAAATTTTACGTGGTCAGTGCAGGACCTACCCTACAGCGAATGCCTATATCCCCTACACAGCCAAAGGAAAGGCCAAGCAGCTGGCTTCCTGAAGCAGATCCTGGGTAAAGATCCTGAATTTGACCTTAATTAGGTACCTGAACAGTCCAGTAGGTCTTTTGGAGGAGTAACGGACAGTAGTGACTGAAGAAGGAAAAGGGAATAAAAAATGTACCAAGTTATCTGTAAAATTAAGAGGAAATACCTACCGATAACCAATCATGTAAACAAAATACTCGTTGTCTGGAGTCCTGAGAAATGATTGTCTTCCTTGACGTTATTATCCCAGCAATCCAGCTCATGCATTGAAGAACTGAGGGGAGAAGATCTATCATCTGTGAAATCATGACCTTACCGGAAAAATTCTGCCAGCTGCAAGGAAAGGTCCGAACCTTCAGTTCAGCCCCTGAACTCACGCTTAGACAACTGCACTGAGTGCAGAGGCTGCTAAATAAAGTGACACTGTGTGTTTGCTCAGGGATAAATACAGGACTTCCTACCTTATTTGCAGCCTAATATTTGGCCCATGGGTTTTTGGGTGGATTTTTGTGGTTTTGTAGTTTTTTTCCTTTGTCCTTTTTAATGCAGCTCACATCATAAAAACAATGGAATTCAAGCATTTCTGAATAACCATTAATATGTTGATCACATTTCAGATGGTTCTGCTTTGTTTTGGGCATATTAGACTGTGTTCTTTTGATATGTTTAATTTTTGCAATTGAAGCTTTCTGAACTCACAGTGAGGTATTTGTAGAAAGTTAATTAGCCCGTGCAAATTCACTAACATCTGTTTTCTACTTTAAAATAATTGAAATTGTCTTTTATTGTACGGTTAAAAAAAATTAAATCATTAGTGAAATTTTCTGGAATAAAAATGACCCAGGCTATGTCAGAGACTTCAGACAGGCTTGATCAACTTTCTTTAGGTTGTTGGTTGGAGAAAAAAGAAAAAGTTGATTTTACTAAATTGAGTAGTGTCTTATAGACCTGATACCTACCTTGAAAGATAAAATAAAGACAGACAATATGCTCCCATCCCTATCTGTAAAACACATTTATCAATCTTGGAGAAAATAAGCCAGAGGAAGCTGGTGTTATTACAGTTTAAATACTGACCTTGCACAAATCAGGCTATAATCTTGTTACCAGACTGATATAGAAGGAGGTGGACAGCTGAAAGATCAGGAGACAGTAGCATTTCCAACAACTAAACTATTCATTATCATAATCAGAACTGGTTTGGTCTAATTTCATGCCATTTAAGTGCAGACGCAAAAGTGAAAAATGTACCATACCTGGACTCTCTCTGTAAAGTAAGGAAATCAGGCAACTTCAGAAGACCATTTGAATTCCAGACGTGCTAAAATCCTTTTTTTGTTGTTTTGTTGTTTGTTTGTTTGGATTTTTTTGGTTTTGTTTTCTGCTCTGGGCACTCTATTGAAGTGATTAAGGAAAGGTGAGATAAACCTGGAGCTCTGTCCCTAGGCCTGAGTTGATATAAGCGCCCTGCTAACCACCTGGTTGTCTAGCAGTGAAATCTGTGAAATCTCTCATAATCCAACAGGTTAGGGTTTGGAATCCAGGGAGTACTGTAGCCTTTTCCCGTTACTTGCAATTGAGTCCATGTGTTCTTCCCATGTTAGAATTTTTTCTAGCAAAGAACAAACATCAAACCCAGGCATCTAGACATCCACAGTAAAGGTAGCGCATTTTAGTATGTTTGTGTTTTCTTTAGCAATATGTTCTTTGTGTAGTCTTAGCACAGTATCTCTTAGTAGACAAAATTTTTAGCAAAAATGTACTTTTATGGGAAATTGCCTTTAATCTTTCCAAATTTCTAAATAATCTTTCTCAAGGATGTTGCTGTGATATACGGCTCCCTATGCATTTTTATATATGTTTTATAAGGTATCTTATAATTCCCTAAGAATTCTTTCTCACAATATTTACAATGTGAATATTCAGAGCAGTCTCCTACCAATGACAGCAAAACATTCAGGTGAAATATATCGAGAAATATTTAGAGGTGGAAACTCATAACACTGTGACAATAAACACTGCTGACCCCTGAAGAGTATTTCTGAGGGCCGTGCTGCAAAATAAACAACTGTGTTCTTATCTAATTGCAGCATCAAAATTTATAGTCACAAACAGATGGAAAATGACCCTGAGAATATAGATATGATTGTGCTGGTTAATATTAGAAAGAAAAATACCTACCAATTTTTTGTGATAATCACAGAAAGGTAGCAGGAGGAGCAGTGCCTGTACCCCTCCATGGAGCTGCTGCTAGAGGCTGCCTGTCTCACTGCCATAGTCCCCCCTGACTGAGCAGAAGGCCACATGTAAGCGCTCCCAGTGACCTGTTCCGTTTGGCCATCACTTGCAGCAGGGATCCACCCAGATAGCCAAGTTAGGAACGTAACACAACCCCCCTGGCCAAGTGCGTAGCACTTAAGTGCAAAGTCTGCATAGTTCCTAAGAATCCTTTAAAAAATCTGTCACCTGTTTGGCTCACTCCCTGATTGATAGCTGTATGCACTCCATGACTTAGAAACTTTAAAAAGTTAACATCTGGAATTTCTTGACAGGTGATTTTTTTCCTTCCTTGCAAAGCACTTGGGAATCCTTCAGTACATGAATAACTTTAAGTGGGAAACCAGATAAATAACAATCTGTATATTAAAATACTTCCTCCAGAAGTGCACGAGGGTAATGACAGTCTTCCTAACTTCAGTTCCTATTATCGTCCAGCTTATTGGTTAAACCCTGGAGACAGTCAGAGGATGCAACAAGGTGCACCCACCCCCAGCCTTTCTGCTGCCACTCGGTGAACTTGGCACTGGGCACGAGGTGCTTCAGACAGCCAAGTAGATCAGCAGCTATTAGCTGTGGGTGGCAAAGCCCTGGCATCAGACCACCTCTGGCCAGCTGTCTGAAATTAGGGGTACTGGGGCCATGGACCTTGTGGTGATATTTCAGGGACACCGCCAGTCAGCCTTTGGCAGCCTTTGGCAGTCAGTCAGTTTTGGCAAGAAACCATAAACTCCGTATTGAAACAAATCGATGGAATTCGAACTAAAATTTGATGAAAGGAGGCAAAAATGCAACATACAGAACCACTTTATTTGGATTTCTTGTGTGGCTGTTGATGAGCATCTACCTTTGTGGGCCTCCCATGTGGAGAAACACACATGTATGACCTAGATTCTGCTGCCATTCCTACCTTTTGGTCTGGTGGCTATTCACTTGTACTTGAAAACTGAATCTCGGTTTTCAGCTCTTTCTTCTGGAAATAGCCAGGAACTAAAAGATCATAGCCAAAGAACAATATATTTTCTTTTTAATTTTTTAATACCTCTAAATTAAAAAAAAATACATTTTGCTTTTGCTGACATTTTTGTAGGATAAATGTGCTAATATGACTGTATATGGAACTCTGAATTATATAGAGGAAGACCTCATTTTTTCAAGAATGCAACTTCACTGGTTCTTGATGGAATCTGAAAAATATGTTACTGTCACTCTGTCAAAGGAAAACAAACTTAAGTTTCTGATTGTCATGCATCACTTGGCAGAGGTCACTGATGCATGATCCTCATGATCCTGATCTATGTTCATTCTTAAAATCTGATTATTTACCCCTGAGAAGCTTAAATAACATTAGATTTTGGTATCAACAGATTTTGCAGTGGAAGTTCCAGACACACAAACCGCAAAGATTTTTGGCAGTGACTGCCTGCGTAAAGAATTTCTTTAGGCAAGGATCTAAGAACTCTTTTGCTTGAAAGAAGAAATCTAGCACTTTTTTCCCCCACCTTTTAGAGAAGAATTGACAGCAACTTCCAAATGGTATACTGAATTTCAGTACTTCTAAGAGTCATGAAGTTAAACTGGTTGTAATTCATTCATCCTGATCCTTAACCAGTGTCATCATCTAAAATTTAAACAGAGAAAACAATAAAACATCCACAGATTATGTAAGTGATTCAGGAACATGACTGTTCTTGACTTCTGCATAGACTTGTGTTCCTGAATTATTGTTCTACTCTTAAAAATCTTCAGGTCCTTCTTTCTTTTTTCCCTTAACCCTGAAACAAGGTTTTTTAAATCCCAATAGTACTAGTCAGGTAGTTTACAGAAGCATCTGCAATGTCTGTTTTACCTTTGAAACTGATAGCATTTTTTTACTTAAAGCAAATGATTATGTACTAATTTCTTAGTGCAAGAAAAAGCGATGAAAACAAAATCATCCCAAAACAACATGGTATCTTAAAACAGTATATAATATCCTTAAAAGTTTGTAAATTATTACTTTATTCACTTGGGAAGGCAATATATCTTCATCAGTGAAGATGCAAAATGTAAAACCAAGAATGTAATAGCTACTTACCCACCCTTTCACGCCTACACACAGTGTTTAGAAACACTAGAAACCAAAATTTCTGCCTCTTCTGTGGAATAGAGAAGTACTTTTTCTTAATTCAGATACCTGCAAAGGTAGTTTATCAAACTCCTTCTTCTTCATGTGATATCATAAAATCAGATAGCATGTTGAACTGATTGCCATAATTCTTCAAAGTTTGTTTTCCTGAGTGTAGCAGATGCATATCATGAGCTGTTTAAATATCAAAAAGCATTGCTTGTGGATGTGTTATTACATTCCTATACCTATGTTCCCTTCTTAATGACAAAATATGCATTTTCATAGAAAGTTGTGCTGATAAAACTACTTTAAAGTAAGAACATAATTGTTTTAAAAGCATTTATCAACAGATACCATTAGCAAAGTATTTTAATCACTATAGTTTATGTAGACTAAATGTAAGCATTTATTAATACAAGCTAAGGGCTCATTATAAATTTGCACAGAAAATGATAAAATATTATGTATGAAATGAATCATTAGCATGGACCATTAAGTCCTCTATTTTCCTTTAATTGAATTTGTCAGTAGTACCCTCTTTAACTGAAAACCAGTCATAACCACAAAATTAAATAATAATTAAAGAAACAACTATTCAAAGAGTTGCTTGGTAGCTAAGGTGCCATTTAACCAAAACAGCAATTTAATGTAAATTGCAGCCCATGTAGACATAGTTCTGAAAATTATACATCCTGTGGTTCATATATGTTTGAATTAGCAAAACATTTTCAGCATCATAGTCTAGATGTTCTTATACTGGTTCTGTAAACATAAAGAAAGGCTGAATAAATGGGTGAAAATAGGTATAAATAGACCTATGGCAATTAAAGCTAATTAAGACTTTACAGAAATAAACTGCTGCCTGTTCAGTAAATTTTTAGTAGCTTAGAAAATGTACCAACTTACAGTATATGCATTCTGTCACTGTACACACTCATTCAGTAAAGATGTGTTGGGTGTGGAACCAAAAATAATGCTTTGCCCATCTGTGTTTTTTTCTAAATTTACCCAATTATTAAAAGATAGGTGGAACCTCCTATTTACAGAGACTTTGTTACACTACCTGCTTCACAAAAAAACCCACCAAGCCAAACAGAAAAATTAAAAAAAAAAACAACCAACACACCCCCCCCCCCCCAAACCACAAAACCACCATGGCAATTGTATCACGTTGAGAGGATCGCAAATCTTGCTGTGTCTGAGTAAGCAATGATGCAGCTCAGAGGAGGACCAAGAGTCTCCACTGCATATATGGAGATTTGCCCATGCAACTCCAGGGTCAGGACTGGGACTATTCTTCCTTATGGCTGGTGATTCTCTCACTTCAGTTCCCTTTGGGACAGTGGGTTTTTTATTCATAAATTCTGTTTTGCACAACCAGCAGAGGGAGACAAGATTTAAGGAAATAAACTCAGAAAACTTCATGGAAGCAAGAAGTTGTAAGAAGGGGAGGGTGGTGGAAAGCTTTGAACAGGAGAGAGAGGTGAGTAATACAAGACATTAGGGTTAAGCTGGTATTTTGAGTCCTACTCTCTTGTCAATCAAACCATAACATGCGGTTGCCACAGGTGGGCAATTTGAAAGAGTTTGCATGAGTTTGTCCATTTTCCCCATGCAAGCCCCTTTAGCTAACTGTGAATATACAGCTGTAGTAAAATTTATTTTATTTCCATTTTCTAGTAATGTAGGCTAATATGAAAGAACAGAACTGTAAGTAAATGATGTTACAAGTTTCAAACAGAATGTCTTTTGTTTAAATATTTCACATAATTGACTACTTGTGTGTAGGAACCAATGAAAGAGATGCACAGCTGGACTGAATGCCCTAAAATTATTTTCAGAAATACATATCTCATTGTACTTTTCAATCCTTACTTATACAGCTTTCATTCCTCTGCAGAACAATTTACAAAATAACTTGCGTAACTATTATGGTTAAATGTTGAATCTGCTAAGAGCATTTCAGGAAGATATTTTCAGACACAGGAGCAAACATCTTGATGTATATTCATGTCTTCTCCATGATTGTTATAATTTAGGGATGCAAGCTACATGATGAAGACTAGTAGTCAATATTGTGCTAGTCTTCACACAGGACCTATTTTGCAGAGCAAGAAAGGGTGCAGCCCGGCTGTGAACGACAGGGCTGTAGAGCAGCATAACAGCTTGGCAGAACCCAGCCCTAAGATCTTCCCTGGTAAACCTGCACATGCAAAGCTGTCTGCTGAATAACTGGCCCATGGTTTTCATCAGGACTCCTTACAGGTAGCTGGGCGAAGGGCAAAGTACACCATGAGGACCACAGATTAATGTCCTGTTGGTTAGCTGTGTGGATCATCAACGGGTCTCATCAGGCCATTGCTCCCTTTGTACCCTCCTGTAGATCTCACATGTTATCTCCCTCATAGATGATCTAGGTCTACTTGCCTCCATGCAGTCTAGACTTCTCTTTTCAAATATGAATATAATGTATGTGCATGTTTGTTTGAAACCCTATAAATGTTACACATATTTATTTTATATGTATAAATTGTTAAGAGCAGATAGGCTTGAGAAGAAGGTATATGTTACTGTTTTCAACTGCAGATGAACACTGCAAGAGAGCAGCAACCTGCTGCCCTAAGTTCCTGAGGTACAGGGTGTCATTTCCACAACAGACCCTATAGTACAGTATAGGGTGATATGGTATGTTTAGCCATGGTTGTTTTACCTTTATTATAACTTTCTACTCTCCAGTGATAGCTAGTCCCAAAGAAGGATGCAGATATAACAGTTATTCGTAATTACAGCTTTGACGAGTTATTTGAATCAATGTATTCCAGAGCACAGGAAAAGTTCCAGCCTCATGGCTTTGATACTGACAGATCTGGTGCAAAGTGGGTGTTTGGATACAATGCCAAGCATAATTGGTGCCAGCAGTGGAGATTACATGTGCTGGCTCTGCGGAAGCTTATAGTTATACAATAGTTGGGAACAAGGCCAGTATGGTAGTACACATGAAGTCAGAGCACAACCTTCATGCGAAGGCTATATTATTAATTTGGTGTCAGCCTTCACTCTGATTTTTGGAAATGAGAAAGAATACAGCCCTTATTGCTTTGGTTCTGCACTTCTGTCAAGTTCTTCACTCAAATCAGAGGGTAGATGCTGGCACCATCCTCCAGATTCAGCTGCTCTTCTTCACCAAGTTTCAAATATAGCATCTAGAAATTTTTATTTTACCTCCTCCAGTAAGGCCATCTGTTCCCATAGCTTTCCTTCAAAACACCTGGCATTATCTTTTTTAGAATTTCTGGACTTCTATGATTTTTTTTTTTTTATCCTGTTTAGGGGGAAATAAAGATTTGAAAATATACTTTTAAGTAAAGTGATATACATACCTTTTTTGTTGCATTTCCCATTTGTCATGCAGGAAAGTGGCAAGCCATTCCAGGTCAATCCAAAAGTCCATTTCACCTATATTCCTGACAGGATCAGATGCTTATTGAAGACGTTTTACAAAGTGAAAAGGAGATGTGTGTTAAAACTGAGTGACAACAATTCCTCAAAGCTCAGACACAGGATTGTTTTATTGAAATGAAGTTCTTAGAGGAAATAGTTGGTTTCATTCCCTTTCTCCATAGCAAACAATCTTGGCACATTGCAACAAAGTTTTCCGGAAAACTCATCATCTTAACACAAATATCTTATATTATTACTTAAATAACTAAAGGCCTGGATTTAAAACCACAGATTCACAACCTGGAAATACCCCACAAGCTTTGTGATTTTGCAGTTGCATGAGAAAGATATGAAGGTTTGATGGATCTAAGAAGGGATTTGTGGTCTGGAGAACTCAGTGAAATTCCTTGGCCTGTCTTATGCAGAATTTCAGACTATGGTGATCACTTCTGGCCTTAAAATAGAATAATTTAAAACAGATTCAGTTCCAGCAGTTTCTAAAAGATCTGGTAAGACTTAGTGAATTAGCATTTGGAAAGTTAGATCATATTCATGCTTCAAGTAGTCTCAGTTTCTCTTCGGCAACCTTTTTTTATGTGTGAATAACCAGGTATGAATAATGTTTCTTGACCAGCAAATGGATATGCATCCAAAACACCTGAACTGCACCTGTTCCTCTACAGGCTGTAAATTTTGAAGAGGGAAGACTTCTTGGCTGGCAAGCTGAAAAGTTTTGGATCCAGTGGCTGTCCCATCATAGGTACCCTTTTCACGTTACACTGCAAGTGAATCTGCCTAAAGTACAGACTTATTTCAGAGATAACATTTGGGACCAGTGACAAATGCCTGGCTGATCCAGTTGTATAACTTATGCTCAGCTACACAGACAACCCCTAAGAAATTGTTACGAGCTTGTGTTACAGCACTTCTAAAAAGAGGGAAGGATGCTCCAGAGCCAAACCCCATCAAGCCGATGTCTTTAATATATCATTTTAAAGATAAAGCACTGAAGTAATTTATAAACTGTCTGTCACCAGTGGCTGAACACCACCTTCTCTCCAAGCAAGCTGAATTACACTTGAGAAAGTATGTCCTGGCTGAGCACTGAACATCATTCAACTTGCTGAAGTTGGGTTTGAAAGTGATATGGGCACAGATGCGGTGTTCAAAGGCCAATCAGCTGTGTCTGACACCATATACCACCAGATGCTTTTAGACAAAATACAGTACATGAGAGAAAATCAATGCATAGTATGACTGATACAATTTCTATCTGAAAAAGATCAAAAATTCCCCATAATCAACAATGATTTCTACATTGAACTTTGCAAGAAATGGAGCCAATAGTGGAGACTACAGTATGACCCACCACAGGGGAACGTGCTCGAGTCTGTATTATTCAACATCTACATGAACAACCAAAATCCATTCTCATAGCAGAAGTTTTATTCCTGCAAGCAATGTTTGTGTCCCCGCCCAGATTAAGGGCTTCATTTGAGTCCAAGCCAGATTTATGTCCATGCTTCTCAGGTTCTCAGATTACACTACTAAAACCCAATTACACACCAATCTGACTAAAAAGCACATGACTATATTTTTTTTTTTTCTCCTGAAATCACAAGTCTAGTAAATGTAATGTAATTTGGAATAGGGTATAATTTGCTCACTGATGCGATTCTGTTTATTTTGGGTGCATGTAGAACAGAAAAAATATAAGGTCCATGCCCAGAATAGTATACTGAAGAAGCTCATAAATTCTAAACAGAGGCTAACCCAAGAACATTGTGAATGACTACACTTGCCCTCTCCAGGGGCTTAATATAAAAACAAGCAGGGGTTATTCATGCAGACAAGTTAGACGGTGTTAAGAGAAAGTTGCCGGTGGATTACTTCATGTATTATACTAGCTGAATGGAACAAACTGCCTGGGTTTTCCGGGATCACCCCACTGAAAACCACAAGCACTGTTGTGAATAAAGTGGAATCCATCCGACAGATTGAAAGCTGAGGTACCGACTGCTGGGGCATACTGCATCTGTTGGCCAGCTGCTGTAGGATTTCCAACTACAATGGAACCATTTAATAAATCATCAAGGGTTCTGCATCCCATTCAGTTTGTTTAGCAAAAAATAATCATTGACTTTTTCAAATACCTACTTGAGAGTTCATGAGTAGACTGACCAGTCTGGAGATGTTTGAGCTATGTTCAAAAACTGTTGGTGGCACAAAAGATTTATGTGAATATAATACATAGACATGCCAACATGGGAAATCACAGACCAAAAAATATCTTAACATACCATGAATTGTAACTCTTCTGTGGAGCAAGATGTAACATGCAAATGATTTTGGAAAAACACACAATCACCCTAGAAGGACATGGGAAAAAAAAAGAAGATCTTTGGTGATCAGAAGGTTTAGCTTTAAGTGTGTTATTCTTCTATTCCCCTGAGCTATAACATTTTAATCAGCTTACATGCTCTGTATTCCAAGAAGTATGGAAAGATTTTCCAGAGAAGGTCATATACATAAACATCTTTCGATAGCAAGTTCAGGTTTTTTTGGTTTTGTTTTGTTTTGTTTTGTTTTGTTTTTAAATTCTGGGACATACCCATACCTTAATCAGAGGTATCATAATCCAATTCATAAAATGTTATCAGGTCTTCGACTTACAGATTACACTGTTTCCCTGTTTCAGGTAGATAATGTTGATTTTTAATTTGATTTGTCTTTTAAAAAAGAGCTTGTTTCAGAGTGAGTTCAGAGTATTTAGCCCCATTTATGTTTTTATGTCTGCCTCTGCATCTCATGATTTTGCAAACATATATCATTTCCCTTTCCAAATTCCTGATGGCTTTTCTTCTGGCTTTGAGGCAAATTAAAAATTTATTTTATGCTATTATATAATAATGTCAATTATCTGAAGATGCTTATGAGGGAGGATGACAGGCAGCCATTGGAGTAAATTTTTATGTGGGCTTACCTGGGTGAAAAAAAAAACCCAACAAAAAAACCCCCAAGTAATTCAGTCTTATGAATTATTTGCTTGCATTTTTGTCAATACAATATTATATCAGTATGGATCCCTACTGATTTTATATATTTGATCTTAAAATTTGATAATACAAATTCAACTCAGCTGGTATATTTCTTCCATTTGTTTTTGCCTTTCCTATCCTGAAGACTGCCAGCAGGATTAGATTTACAGAGAGTACTTTCAATGCATAGTGTTATGCAACGTGTTTGTTACAGCAGTTTGCAAAAGGTCTTATGAAGAGCAACCTACAATATTAGAAGTTGCATGAGGCCAGATTAGATACCGTGTGCCCCTTGGAGCTTCACAAAAAGCAGAGCAACAAAAAATGGGACAAATAGTTGAAGCTGAGATCAGAGAGGGAAGAAAACTCTGCAGTGAAGGGTATGAAGTGGGAACGTCACTTGGTAAAGAACATATCGAATAAGTTCCTTAAATAATGGGGAAGAGTTCATCCAGAACTGGAAAGGAAATAAGAAGCCAGGTGAAGTTAAAGAGTCAGAGAGGTTATCAGCATGGAAACTGAAGTAATCAAAGATGGCAATTTGGCAGCATGTTACAGGAAAAAAAAAAAAGGAAGTTGAAATCACTTGCAGATTTATCAGCTGTGATTTCACTTTGTCAGGACAAAGTCTTTTTCTCCATCATTATATGGAGGACAATGGACATTTAACAACTCATCCTCTGCACCAAATATTCCATCTGATTTTGCAGGCCTTGATCAAGCAGATCTTGTACTTGAAAAACCTTTTGGCTTCAGTAGTGGGTTAACCATTACAAGCAGCCAAACTCCCACACAGACGCTCAACCATTTCCCCCACTTCAGTAGGATGAGGGGAAAGAAAAAGAAAACCAGGAATAAGAATGCTTGTGGACTGAGGTAAAGACAGGGAAATTACTTATCAATTTCCATCTTGGGCAAAACAGACTTGTCTTTGGAAAAGTTAGTTTATTGTCAATTAAAGTGGATTTGGCTAGTGAGACTCAAACAAAACAAAAAAATAAAGCAATAACAAACAATAAAACAATAACTTTCCTCCTCCATTTCCCAAGCTCAACCTCACTCCTCTACTCCCATCTCCTTTACCTGCGTCATGTGGTGTAGGAGGGATGGAGACTGACGGCTATGGTCAGTACATAACAGTTTGTTTTTGCAGCTCCTTCCTCCTCAAACTTTTCCCCTGAGCCAGCATGGAGTCTCCATGGGGGACCTGTCCTTCATGAAATATCCACCTGCTCCACCACAGAGCACCTCCTCCTGCTGCTCTGATCTTGGTTCTCCCTCCGCTATTTCTCACTCTTGGTTTGTGGGGGTTTTTTCTCTCCTCCTCTGCCTGTCCACCACTTCTGCCTTTTCTTAAATATGTTTTCCCAGAGGTGACACTAACTGGGCTGCTGGGCTTGGCTGTGTCCTATGGTGGGTCCACTGGAGCTGCCTGACACCAGTTGTGTATGGCACGGGGCAGCCCTTGGTCTCTTCTCACAGAGGCCACCCCTGTAGCCCCCCCAACTGCTGGCACCTGGCCACCTGCACCCAATATGGCCTTACACCATGGTGTAATGCTGCTGCTTCCATTGGAGGCACAGAAATCTGAAATAGTATTTTGTGAGTTTCGGTTACGTGAGGTGCTGCCTGTGTGTGATACTGTCAGTTTGTGTGAAGGGATGATTTGCAATCAGACCACATAGTTGAGAAATAATAATACAATAATTTTGTTGTTAATGAACCTCCTGACTGATGAAGGATCATTTAACCCTTGCTCACAGTTAAACTACTGTAAAAAGTTGAAACTATTCAGAATTGTAGTAATACTGAGAAATCGTGATCCCTCATAGATAATCCGCGAGGCCTAAGCAGAATTTCAATAAATTGGAATTAAAGAAATCAAAACTCTCATACTATAAGTTGATGAAAACATTATAAAATACAGAGCTAGACAAAGCCTGACTTGACTTTTCCATGCTTTTGCAAACTACTGGATCAGAGGTGGAAATTCCACACCTGGAAAAGAGAGCAAAAGGGAAAGGAAAGGACATAAATGTCAAAATCCTCCACCTTTGCTCCCACAAATCTTCCTGGATGTCAGTGCTGGTTCTGTAAATGATGACTGATGTGGCCCAAATTTCTACTTCCTCTGAGACAGGAGGAGTTGATTGGGGGGAATCCTGACAGAGTGATCTTCCTCTAAGTCATACTACCTTCAAATTTTCATCCCAGGGAGGTGCAGGTCACACATTTCCCCCTTCAACCTCCTTCTGCCTTTACTCAGGACTCTAACTACAGGTCTGAAATTGCCATAAGGCTTTGTTCTAAAAGCAAAAACTTGCCTGACTAGCATTTAAAAGTATTGCTAGCAAAATAATTAATAAAACTCCAAACATATTTTGCAAAAGACAATATACCCTGTATTGTTTAAAATATATATAAAAAAATATACAGGCAAATTCAGAGCAAGGAGGTAAAATGGAAGCAGTAGCAGAATTCAGTGGAATTATATAATTGCAATTATTATTACCCTGTGATGGGAACAAGGTGGACTGTAGAAGCGAGGAATAATGTTGCACCACACTTGCAACTAGGCGTTTGTTGGTTTCAACTCCCAGAGCACTGGAATAGGAGACATCTTGGTGCTCCCTTGAGGAGCTGACATCTTCCTTAGATGGCGAAAAACATTGCTGTGGAAGTACCTAATCCTGATCCAGTATAATAACAGAATAACAGTACACTATTTGTTATTTTGAGTATAAACATATTCCTCATGATAGTGGGGGGAAAAAAAAATCGAGTAAGACTTAAGCTCCAGGTTTTTATGGATAATTAATGTATTAATGTGAGTAAACCTAAACCTCTTTTAATATAATTCCTGAATGTGTGCTCAGCTTGGGCCTTTACTTAAAAAGTTCATAATACATGACATGATATGTCATGCAGTCACTTTGTAAATGTCAAGCTCTTGATGGAAACCAATCTTTCATTATTTAATTCAACTTACCTTGTACATCCAGCATCGCTCAGGACTAGATTTTTCCTGCTAGTTGTAGGTTTATCACAGGAATGTCTCAATTAAGAGCACTATTGCTTTAAGGTGTTGGGTTTTTTCCCCGAAAGCAGTTGAGAGGCTAGAAGAACACTGTAAACAATAATCATGCAGCCTAAGAGCTGAGTCATCTTCAGAAGATGTGCTTTTTCTTTCTTTTTCTCTATTTTCTGTCTGTAACAAGAGCTAAGGGCTATGTTTCTAACTTAATCCCATGGATAGATGGTTGAATATGAGATAGTCTGCATAGTTGTGCTTATTATTTCATCTACTGTTTCTGCTTCCTGTTGTATAGGCAAGGACACTCTGCTCATGAGGCTGCTTCTTCTCAGAACTTTCTAGGACTTTGGAATTAGGATAAGCATCTCCTTTTCACAGAAGTCTTTGAGGAAAGGATATCACATAGGGGTCTTTCATTGGTTTCACCTGATGTCTGAAAATAGATTAAAAGTAATAACATTCTGGGCATTAGCAACAGTGAATGTAAATTCTTCATTGGCTGAGTTCTGTAAATTTTTTAGAAGTCAGGATAGCTAAGCACAGACAGGGAGAAACAGTTACTGAACAGTCTGGCAAGCAGACGTGGATAGAAGGCAAAGCGTAGCAGGGTGATGTTTGCTAGTGGCACAGTTATTTTGTGTAATACCCTACTCAAACATTCTTGCATAGGAAAACCGTAGTGATTCATATGTGGTTGCGAATGAGTTTCTAATAATGCTCGCAAATTCTCTGGAGTTTGCAAAGGAATTCTGACATTGTTCATTAATAAAAACCAATACATTCCCTGTGCTCCCTGCCTAGCACAAAGCAAAACTGATTCTACCATTATTAATAGAGCCCATAATGAAATTACTTATTTGGGGTGGGTAGTAGAAGTAGTAACACAATAAAGCACAGGCAAATATAGATGAACATTGAGCTAGGAGACTAATTTTAACAAAATAATGAATTGCTTTTCTCACAGGGAAAAAGAAAAAAGAAAACAACAGTGGAAACGTGTTAATTAGAGCTGGCCAAAAAATCAGGGATTCCCTGCTTTGCATGATTTATACATTTGGCTTCTGCATGATTTATATATTTATTTTTAGACCAAATCCTTTAAAACCCGAGCAATTTGAAGGAAAATTAATGTAGAAACATCAAATCTTTGTGGTTTTCAAACAAAGAGTTTGGGATCTCTTCAAGGAGATTGACATTCTTGTCAATCACCAGTGAGTATTTTACAGGAATATTAATTTCCCTAGCTGGCAGGTCTCCCAAGCTTCCAGCACCGTTGCCATGTGGACTGTTCCACAGGTATAGATCGCTACAAGAGACTTCTTTACCCTGAAACATAACTTCAAAATGGGAAACTTTGGAGCTCTGGAAACCTTGGCTGAGATGCTGGGAATCAAGCCATGTCTGCCCCAGTGCTTCAGATTTTGAGTCCCTGATACTGTTGCTGGATAGACAAAGGGTCTGCCAGGGAGGTGGGTTTGTGGAAGCTGTTTTTTTGCCAGCTCATGTCCAAATTTTCATCTACCAGTATCCTTCTCCACAGGGCAGCTCTCAATCCATTCATTCCCCTGGTCTGCTCTGATACTGGTTATTGCTCCAACCCAGGTGCAGGACCTTGTGCTTGGCGTTGCTGAATTTCTTGAGGTTTACATTGGCTGGCTTCTCAAGCCTGTATTGGGTTTTCATGGCAAGATTTTGGTAGCGGGGGGGCTACAGAGGTAGCTTCTGTGAGAAGCTGCTAGAATTCTATGAGAAGCTGCCGATGCCAGCAGGCTCCTAGACAGACCTGCCACTGGTCAAGGCTGAGCCCATCAGTGACTGTGGTAACGCCTCTGGGATTACACATTTAAGAAGGAGGAAAAAAACTTTAGGCAACACTAAGAGCAATTGCAGCCAGAGAGACAAGTGAGCGTGAGAGGAACAACTCTGCAGGCACCAAGTTCCGTGAAGAAGGAGGGGCAGGAGGTGCTCCAGGCACTGGAGCAGAGATTCCCCGAAGCCTGTGGAGAAGACCATGGGGAAGCAGGCTGTCCCCCTGCAGCCCATGGAGGTTAATGGTGGAGCAGATATCCACCTGCAGGGAGGACCCCATGCCGGAGCAGGTGAATGCCCAAAGGAAACTGTGACCCCATGGGAAGCCCGCGCTGGAGCAAGCTCCTGGCAGGACCTCTGGCCCCCTGGAGAGAGGAGCCCATGCTGGAGCATGTGTTCTGGCAGGACTTGTGACCCCATGGGGGACTCATGCTGGAGCAGTCTGGTCCTGAAGGACTACACCTTGTGGAAGGGACCCATGCTGGAGCAATTTGGGAAAAACTATAGCCTATGGGAAGGATTCATGTTCGAGAAGTTCATGGAGGACTGTCTCCCATGGGAGGTACCCCATCCTGGAGCAGGGGCAGAGTGTGAGAAGTCCTCCCCCTGAGGAAGAAGGAGCAGCAGAGACAACATGTCATGAACTGACCACAACCCCCATTCCCTGTTCCCTGAGGCACACTCAAGGGGGAGGAGAGAGAGAAATTGGGAATGAAGCTGTGCCCGGGAAGAAGGGAGAGGTGGGGGGAAGGTGTTTTTAAGATTTGGTTTTATTTCTCATTATCCTCCTCTGATTTGGCTAATAATAAATTAAATTTTCCCCAAGTCGAGTCTGTTTTGCCTGCAACAGTAATTGACGAGTGATCTCTTTTTGTTATATTTTCTCTCTTCTGTCCAGATGAGGAGGGGAGTGATAGAGTGGCTTTGGTGGGCACCTGGTGTGCAGTCTGGGTCAACCCATCACAGTCCCTCTATATGGCATCTCTTCCCTCAAGCATATTACCTGTATATAGGTAATTATTCACATTAAGTAAATCTTTTATGTCACAGAAAATTGCAATTTATTTAGTAGACCAATAAGGATTTCTGCAAGGACCTTCCTTGTCCATAGTTTCATTAAAAAGCAATTATCAATTTCCATAGATGGCTACAGAGGTGCTGTATTCTCCTTTAGCATGCCAGTATTTCTTCAGTGTGATTTTTTTTTTCCGTACTATCACTTAAGACCCATAAGACTGTGTGTTTGCCATGACTTAAACCATTTACATCACTCAATTCCAAGTACCATGTTGTTTTCAAGATCTGTGTCTGAACATGGGGTGACATCCCTTAAGGCAATTTTTTAAAAACCACCAATGGACCCATATTACTACTGTGAATTTGATTCCACAAGGTCTGCTTGGTGGTGCTTTCCTTGTCAGCATGACAAAACTTTTTTATAAGAGCCTGGGCAGCAGTGGTGGCTAATCACTGCCTATACTTTCACTGGGCGTTTCAGTCATGTGAAATGACCATGCATTGGCTTGATGGCTTCCATGTGTCACATGGAGGATGTAATACTTTCCCATGAATGGTGCTTTTGTTGAACTGTATTCTGTTATTCCTGGATGTCCCAGACCTGCAGCATCATCTTGAAAATCCTCTGTTTTGGTGCTGGAAAATCTGAAGCTGTCAACAGAGTGGAATTAGAAAGAGCACACATGTAAATCTACATAATCCTTCAGAGGTTTTAAATGATCTCCAGTATTAACACCCCACATATTGTCAAATCTCTTGGACTAGTGACAAGCCAGTGGAAAGAGCAGGTTGGCAGTAGACCTAGTCAGAAGTTTTCCAGCAAAGCAAATGCTGATTTGTTTCTTTTGAGGCCCAGTTGGAGCTAACGTATGTCAATAACATAAAATAAGGCATGGCCTCACCCTTCCTTCAGTGATGTTCTGTGTGATTTCCTGCTGATTTCAGATTAATTTGTTGCCTAATCATTTGCAACGACGTCTGAACTTCCTCTAAAATGAAAATTACTGATATGTAGACAGACACGTTAACTTGCCAAAACCCCTCACAGTTTCATTCAGTTATCCTGCAGAAACAAAAGAGATTTATTGGCATCTCTTTCTCTGTATAATGCTTGGGGCAGGAATTCCGTTATATTACTATTGACAAAAAAGTTGAAAATTATGTTAGACTTTACTTGCTTGTCCATTATGTGCCAAGGAATATTTGTGTCTAACTGCACTGGAACTTTTCACAATTATATCACAATAAGTGATATTTAAAAAGAAGAGGATTATTGTATCATCAGCTAATAATTAGGCAATATGAACTGGTTCTGGCCAATTAGGCTGGAAGTGTTTTCATTTTCTAAGCCAATAGAACCTATCTATAGCATTCCATAATAAAACAAATTAATTAATTTAATTAACAAAACATAAATTCTAAAATGAAACATGATTTTGAGTGGGTAAGTACCCATGCCAAATGGTATCTTATAACAATAAAATCTTATTCAACTGGTTGGCCAGATTATTCATATGGCTTCACGCTTTCCTACTTGCCGGCAAGCAACAGGCATGCTTGGTTACTTTGAAATTTCTGCTATATGGAGAGGCTGCCATTCAATTATAGAGAAATTCTGTTGTTGTGCCTTCTTTTCTGTAGCATTTTATGCTTTCCATGTAAGATGAAAAGAAGTGCTTTATATTTGTCTGTCTTTGAAGAGAAAATGCCAGAAAAGTGACAATGCTCCTGCTGTTAAAATCTAATGCAACGTCATAGACTCTTCTTTACATGTACTTGGTCCCAGGGGCTTATAGGCATGAACATGAATGAATTTGCTCAACTCTTGATTCATGGGCTAAATCTATCCAGAGACATCAGGCCACTAAAATGAATCTGCAGGAGCAAAAGGTCTACCAGGTCACTGCAGCAGTTCAAAGCGTGCTGGTGCCAGTCCCAGTACACTTACACTGGACCCAGAAATTACACAGATGTAATAATCTTATTATTTTCACTTGCAAATTCTCAGTGATTTAAATTCATTATCGAACAGACACTCTTCTAAAGCTTTTTCTTGTGATCTTGTCCCAGGTGCCTGATTGCAGTCATCAAACATACCATACTAAGTATTTATATAAATATATCATAAAATAATCAAATATGATGAGCTATTCCCTTTGTTCCTTTATGTTGATACACTTTTCACAAAATATTTAATATGCTTCTGAAAATGATGATGCCAGTGATAAAGCTAGTTTGCAGCTTCATAGATAATTTATGGAAGTTATAAAAAATGAACCAAATTGTCATAACAACATGACAATGTGAACATTCATGTTTACATAGTGTCCACATACAATACAAATACTGAATATTAATATGAAATGAGAATTTATAAAATTTGCAGTAAACATAGTGTAGAAAAAATAACAACTTGATACAATCTCAGCTTATATTGCAACCTATAAACAGATTTTACTTTATGAATGGCTTTGACATTTCCCTTAATGTGTATTGTTTTACATCTTTAACCACAAATCTTGGTATATTTTAAATGTAAATTAGATCATATCTATCGTGTTTCTCCTTTCAGATAAATAGTCACTCTAATTCAAGAGAAGGGAAGAAAGTCCATAGACAGCATTTTAAATGTACTTGGCACATATTCATCCCAAGGGGTGCAAGTAGCAAAAAACGCCTGGATCAGATTCTGCCACTTCTGTTCTCAGAAGGTAGCGATTTGTTTGTTCAGTACTTCTGTCGGCTGCAGCAAACTGACACTCAGTCATTTGCCTAAATATGGGCATTTATTGCTGTTTTGAGATATTCTGAGACATTCTCCTGGGGCAGGCAGATGGTATGCAGGACCTGTGGGAGACCCACAACTTCATGATGCTCCTCTAGAGCAGCAGCTATGGCCAGGCTGGGCAGCTATGGCTGGGCAGGACTCAATACGGTATATCTCGAATGACACTTAATACTTTTAGGTGACTAGATCACACCTATACCGATGTTCTTCTGAGGCCAGCTTTTGCATGGGATCATTGTCTCAAAGTGATGATGAAGGATGTAGTGTCTGTCTGTTTGTTTGTTCTGTTGGCATCTTCTCTGAGGTTCATTGATATCTGGAGAAACTGAATGAATCATGAGGTCTGTGCCTTTGTACCATGCTAATACCCTGAGAGTATTACAGTTATAATTATAATACTCAAACTGTGTTGATTTCAGTAGTCTATTAATTACACTACTAGCAACTGGGAACGAGGCCTGAGGTTTTCATCTTCCTAGCAGCTCCAAGCCTTGCTTCTTGTCTACCTTTTCCCAAGCAATGCTCTTAGGCATGCCGAACTGTGGGTTTAGATGAGCAGTCATGACACAGGCCACTGGTTGCCTGTATGCATCACTAAATTTAAAGCTTTGGGTCAAAATGTGAACATTGTCCAGTGCTGGATAACAGCTCACAGTTTCTCCTCAAAGGTTAGAGAGAAGCTAAATGTCACATTCCTTCACGGCACAATTGCTCTTGGGTGTCTCCATCTCTATCTCTCCCTTTCCTTCTCTTCATCGACTGTATAGGGACCCTAGATAGATAGTTATAATCCTGAAGTTAGATACCCCAAAATGCTTTTTAAATTTAGATGAGATAAAAGTAGGCCTTAATGACTTGGTTTTCCCATTATATCAATGAATCAATGTTACATAAATACATTGCTGTTGTCTCATTAAGGGTTAGTTAAGTGTGTAAAAGTGAAGATGCAGAATACTGTTTAAGAGGTTAGGCATTTTTTTTTTATTACTACCAGGAATGTGAATGTCAGAATTTTTGAAATATAAATATTTCAGCTGGATGTTGTAACCCATGTTACAACATGTACATGGTTGTAACAAAGCATAGTACACATGCTTTTTCATCACTCGGTTGGTAAATCATCCACATATTATGATGACTGAGGGTATCATAACCGTAAGTGCTTTCCGTAATATTATAACTTGAAATATTATTCAAACACCTCTGAACTCCAAAAACATTGTAGAGAAGCAAACGACTGCATTCAGGTACATGGCAAAAGATCCCCTGCTACTTAATTCTGTACTAGCAAATGAGACACTACTGAAATGTGATACCACTCTCAGACTCATTTACTGTGTGGTACCCAGTAAGCTTATTTCCAAGGACAAATCCTAAGCAACTTGGCTCAAAGGGAGAAAAGGTAATTTTTACTTTTGATAATTAATTTCTGTGCCTGAATTTTATCTTGCTTTTATCCTAAGTGGTGTTGCTGTTCACAGCTTATTGTTACTTTTATCATTCATCATGTAAAATTGTATTAGTTATTTTTATTTATTTTTTATAAATATTGCCTGTGTCATGCAGTATTCATGTCTATTTTAGAAAGCCTGGGCAAAAATGCACACAATTAGACTTCCTTCTAATTTACTGAGGCTTTCTAAGCACTGGAAAACTTTCAGGTGCAAATCAGACTATGTGCAGTAGTCTTTGGCTTATTTCTGTCTTGGCAAGTATGAACAGATCCATGGTAATCAATTCAAAAGGTATTAGAGACATTATTGGTTGTAATTATCAGGACACCTGGGTCCAGTCTTGTGAAATAATTATTAAAGACATCACCAGTGTGCAAAGGTTTTGTTAATCATTGATTTTATATCAGTAAGTGTTTAACAGATTCTGTGACTCTTCATATGAAGCTGAGTGTCTGTTTCACTTACAGAAACATTAAAATTAGGAATGAAAATTAAAAAAAACCCTCTGTTATCACAGAGACTAATCAGGAGTAAAGAATTAAGGTGAAGATATCATCATCCTTAGCATTTCAGTGTTCAAAATCAGAGCTGACTTGTTTGAAAAATGTCAGTGTTATATATTGAAATAGCTTGCTGCCAAATAAAATATATGCAACAGGATTTATAGTGCAAGATTAAGGAAGGGGCCTTGGAGTCTCCTTTTTCTTAATGCTGTATGTGTGCTTGATTCTTTTTATTTATTTTTTGCAGCTGTGACCCTGAACATCTGAAACTGAGCATGCACTAGTCCCTATTCCTTCTTGCCCTCACCGTGGGGCTACGGAAAGATAGTAGCAGCGGGAGTTTAGAGTATTTTGCCACATTCCCTCCTTCTGTGGCACCATGAGGTTTTGTTCTGGACACCTCTGTAAGGGCTTTTGCTCAGGGATAACCTGTCCTTCTACACTGAGTGATTAGAAAAATTGGTTTTCTAAAAGTTACGCATTGAATGCTAAGCAGTATGAAAACCCCTTCTTCTTCCCTTCTGCCTCCCTCATGCGCTATTTTGTTCAATGTGTTACTGCATATGCTGTGTTTGGCCTAAAACTGATGCGTCCATTGATCTTCAGCAGTGATGAATGGAACGATGATGATGAATGGGCATCCTACAGAGATTAAAATCATTACACCTGTGGAAGATCAAACCTACATATGTCAGGGAACTGAGGTCTTTTAACACCTGTCTTCTACGCAGTCTTGACATGTAGTGCTACCTGCCTTGAGCAGTGGGTCACAGTCTTTTATTAGTTAACTCCTCTTCCACCCTTTTGATCATTTTGACCTATTATACGCCTAGTTAAAACTGGTTTCCTGCAGTTCCTGTAACAGAGATCAAAAGGTGCATTTCATATCTTATGTGCCTATATCAGGATCATCTCCAGCAGCAGCAGTCCTGAAGCCAAACAAGCTGATGTGCAGGTCTCTATAGCTACAGTCACAGATTGTGCATTCTGGTGGATGGCCAAAGACATATAACTTTATGAGGATACTAGCTCACACTCCTGAACATTTGTTGTGCATGCAAGAAAGATAAAAAATGTCTTTAACCAGGTCTTCCTTTGGCCATATCTACCAAAAGGAATGTGAGGCATAGATCTAGGGCTCAGCAGTTTTAATGTCACTGATTTAAGAGAGTAAATCTAAAAGTTAGGTGAAAGACCTTATGAGTAAGGGATAATGGCAAGTAATGAGTTCCTAAAAATTGCCGGCTAGCCAACAGAGAAAACTTGTGTAGAACAGATTTTGTAGTACTGACTGAAGAAATCCATCTCTGAAGAAGAAATAGCAGTAGTGATATTGCTGTCTTGCAACTATTCTTAACTAAAGGTCTACATAGAGATGGAAAATCAAAAAATAAAAAGCAAAAAAATGTCCCCAAAGTGCCTAAATAAAACCTGTCCTTATTTTGTATCATCTTAAAGGATGACATCTCCAGTTTCTTGACATGTCCCACAGTACCTTTTGCTGTTGTCCTTTTTTTTTTTTTTTCTTTTTTTCTTTCTTACCCATTTCCACGTGGTGGTGATTGTTGTTGCTATTCCAGTTAACTTCACTCCTTTCCCAGTTTTTTTCTTCAGAGAAGCAATAAGGTGTGGGAGATAAGTAACACAGCTGAAAGTGATGGTGAGCTGAGTGTCATGGGAGAAAAATGATCCTGCATGTATGAGCTACTTCAGTAGCAAAACACATTAATTGTCAAAATAGGGAATAGGAGAGAGGAAGTGTGAGTCAAAGTTGCAGAAGATGTGTGAATCTAAATGACTGCACATGTATATCAAACTGATTATACTGTACAGCTCCCATGAGAAGTGACAGAAGTCCTTCCATAAACAGAAGGCTTGGTCCTTCCAACCATCTCTGAAACAATATCCATTTGTCTTGGCTAACGAATTTTTGTAGTAGTTCATCCATGCTGTATTTGTGTATGTATAAACACAAATATGCAATATATATGTATGTGTGTATGGGTATGTCTATATATACACACATACATATATGTATATACATATACATATATTCAAAAATACCCCTCAAGAGGGAGACAGTGGTCTAGATCCACCTATTCTTCTGGATTGGGTTCCAGACAGTGTTTTCTCATCATCATCTAATCTACTACATATAGAGCCATCCTGTCTCCTATGTGAAACCGCTTAAATAAACCTGTACAATGTTAATGCAGTGTTTTGATAACTAATGACACCTCTGATAAAAGAGGCAAAAGGGTGACACTAGGACTCTTCTTCATGCAGAAATCTCCCTTTCTCCTCTCCCCATTGTGCTGAATTCAGCTTAGCTGTTGAGAGGGAAGCTGTACTTCAAATTATTGGTCTAAAGGTTTTTTTAGTGTGCCCTTCTCTATTTATTCCACATTTATGTGAGCAATGTAAATAAAAATAATTCACGGTGTTTGAAATAAAGTGTGGCTTACTGAAACTAATCAGAAGATAGGACTAAGGATAGAAAGAATTAAATGAGATGATATCTTTATCATATCTTCTTAATAAGTAATCTGCAAATCTAAATAGCTATTCATTTGCTATTATGTACCATGCGAAATGGCAGCAGTATCTACAGTGCATGGGTTGCTGGTTGTAAGATCATTGAAGCAGAGGGAGAAACAGACAGGATGTTTAACCTATTTGAGATTGTTTGTCTTGAAAAATGAAAGCTGAAACATTTTCCTACTTAAAAGGGGGAAAAATGTAAGGAGAATTTAGAAAAATGTCCCATTAAAATAGCTAAGAGTTCTCTGACCCACTAGATTGAACACCCACACACACACACACACCCCTTCAAAAATGGAACTGCATAAGAATTGTACTGTACGGGATCCAAATCAAAAGAAATTGGAGGAAAATTACAAGTATTAGAAAAACAATTCAATAGGATAGTCAAAGTATTTGACCTAGCCAAAGTGGATATCTAAATGGATATGACATTATTTAGAAGTACCAATACATAAATGTCAGGATGTCATAAAATACAGACTTCCACCAAAAAGGAGTTCATAGTGAGGACAAGAATGCCAGATCTGTGTAGTATTTCTGTTGAAGAAAGTGACAGAAATCCATCGATGCACATTTGCGATAGTAGTGAATTGCACCATGCAAAGGAAAAGCAACGCCCATGCCTAAGGAAGATAATTACATTAGACATTATGTTTGAGTACATCACATAGGCAAACAGTGAAGCAGTGGGAGTAATACAGTTGGAGAACACCTACAAGGAGAGAGTTTTAGCAACAATGATACTGTTTGGTTACAAAACAGAATAAAAAGGAAAATGATGAAGCGAGCTTAAATGCCTTGGTACTACTGTTCTGGTAACTAATATCTTCCTGGATACAGTTTCTGGAAGAAATAATACTAACATTTACAGCCAACACTGGTACTGAATGAGTGACATTCCAGAGAAAAACTATAGGAAAAATCTACCTCTTTGCACAGCAGAAATAATGTCTACTTTCATGAGACTGGCAGAATGTGGACAGCATCTGTTATACACAGTGGGTGAATGAAATGTTAAATGCAAAGAGTATAAAAGATATCAAAAGGTAAATTCTGTCAGCAAACCAATATTGAGACTTGATATTAGAATACATAGAAAGGCATTGTGCCCTGGAGAAGAATTAGAAATTATTTTTTTAAATTAGTCATATAGTATCTATGAGCATGTTGCAGATTCAAGACTGCTATGTATATGCAAACAATTCTGTATGTGACAATGTCTTCCAAAGTCTGGGGAGAAGGAGGACACACTATGAAGCTCATGATCTTCCAGTGGAGGAAGGAACCAACAGAGGAGCACAGCTCAGCAAATCCAGCAGAAAATAGGGAAGTCCAAACATGCACCGATCATTGGAAAAACAAAACAAAACCCAGCAACCTGTCCATCTTGGCTTCCACAGAGAAAATTTATTTACTGTTTATGATAAGCCTTGAAAAAAAGGCCAGCAATTTAGCTATTTTCAGCACTCCTTTCTCAAGACAGTGCTCTATCACAAAAAAGATACACGAAATACAAATTTTAAAAATGTAGCAAATTCATACAACTGGTATTTGAAAACACAGCATCAAAGAATTACATGACAAAAACTCAAAAGAAATGGTGAATTGTGTACAGGACTGCCAGAAATGTAAATGTCGGCATAGTTAAATTGCAGAAATTTTGCCATAGGATGTTACAGTTGCCAAATGTTTAGATGCGTTCATATTCCTGGAAGAAAAATCCATCAAGGACTATTAAGCACAAAGCTACCATCCATGGATCAATATGTCCCAGTGCTGGGGGCTGGGAAGTATCACAGTCTGCTTGCCCTGTTCTTATAATATTCTCTAGGTGTCTGCTCTTGCGCACAGCTAGAGATGGGAAACAGACCATTGGTGTGACAGAGTTTGGCCAATTTTATGTGTACGGGTGGAGAGTATTGATGCCAGTGTAGAAATATTTTTATTTTTTTTTTTAAAAAAAAGGTTTCTCCTTGTCATTGAAAGTCAAAAATTTCGTCAAATTTCATCTTCATACATGGTAGAATAGCAAGACCTGTTGCGCTTTACAAAATCTTAGCATTCTGGACAAGGATCAAACTTCCGCACAACCACAACTTCTGTACATGATCTTAAAGCCACAGAGAGATACAAGTTGAAGGTGAACAGAAGCCATAAAAAAAAGATAAATCCCGGAGCAGGCCATTTTTCATGTAGTTTCACCGAAAGAAAGTATGTACATCAAAATGGCTTGGAGACCTTACAGTACATGTTACTACAAACAAGATTTTGAGCTAAGACCTTACAGTACATGTTACTACAAACAAGATTTTGAGCTATTCTCTTAGAGATAAGAACCTAACAATAATGCAAAGAAGCTTTCAAAAGACCTGCTAAAGTTGGTCTATTACAGCTGTAACATCTTTGCCTTTATTTTGCACACAGACTTTTTAAAATAAGAAAGAACAGTTGACAGAGTAGTGCTGAAGATGAGAAAAAAGTACTTCCAGAGAAAATCAAGGGAGCCCACAGACTGTTTTGCTCACTGTCGAAAGCATATCAATGGTCCAAAGCATAACAGAAAAAAATGTACAAGTATGCAAGGAGACATTAGTCGAGGAAAATGAAGACAGTGAAAATATTTACTTCAGCTTTGTAAAGCATCTAATCATACCTGTGAAAACCAGTGTTTCATCTGGGCACAGACTGAGGAGCAGAAAGGTTGTATCAGTACTACCTGCAGAGTAGCGTCTTCCCATGTGCAGCTGCCAAGTACAACCACTGCTCTGCAGAGATGAAAGAAGATCAAGATCATTGTAAGGTAGTATCTGCACATCTTTTCTGCACATGAAAATTTTCATGGGAAATTCTGGTATTCCAAAGTGAAGTTCCAATAATTAGTGGCACGATAGCTGAGCACACAACTGAATGGGTTATATGAAACATGGACAGCAAGTGCACACCTGTTTGACTAAGGCCACAGATCCCCAAGGGACCACAGTTTGCAAGCAAGATCACCTCCAGTGGGTGACAACAGCATGTGAGAAAACCAACTGTTACCCTACAAATCTCTGAACAGCCAAATATGCTGGAGACAAAATACATTCCAGTCAAGAGGTGGTGTAGATGTTAGAAGAAGCTACTCCATACCTACAAGCGTAAGGAAAGACTTGCTCTAGATATGGACGAAAATTCAAAACCATAGAGCAGCAGTGCCACAACAGCTAAGATTGTTATCCAGGGAGGCTGGAAATGGTACCTCAAAGCTCCTGTTCACCACACCAGAGAGGACAGCCCTGGCAATGCAGATAAATGGAAGTAGTTCCTTGATAAGAGGTACTCTGAAAGTGGGTTTTGTTCATTCTCTTTTTTTGTCCTTTTTTTTTTTGTGTGTGTGTGTAAGTGACCCAGAAATTATAAATAAATACAGTAGAGAGATGGGAAATTCTCGCTAGTTTACCCAGTGCTTTGTGAAACCGGGAGTAATCTAAACAGAGGCAATAATGGCACAAACCTATGTGCTACAAAGATGTAGCTGACACACATGTATTTGGTATTGCCTTCATCATCAGAAGAAGAACCCAGCGTCTGGAAAAGATGACCCAGCAGAGGCAGAGCTGTTGGTTCAGGCTCAATTGACTAAGAGGTCTGTTTAGCTAAAAGATGAGAATGTTTTGGGTTACCTGGGAACCATTACCTGCTGGAGAACCAGACCACATGACAGTATCAAACGTTCTAGGTAATAGGAATCTGGAAGAAGGTTACTCCACAATGAGGTTTTTCATTCTCCTTTGAGGAAATTCTAGTATTTATCTTCTGCTCAAGAACTACCTTCTTATGAACACTCCAAGCCTTGCTTTTATGGGATTAAATGAAAATCCCAAGAAAGGTGGAAGCAGTATAATCTGCAACAGTGCATCTCGGAGCAGCAAAACACATGTGCAAACACTTGTCCCCTTTTTGTCCAGTTTCGTCTAAATTTGAGGGTCAGACTCTATGCCACTTTTCTCAAGACGTCTCTATGAATTCCTCCATCACCCAAAGGTGTGGCAGTTTGGATCTCTCGGTCCCTTCCCTCCCCACTTCAGCTTGCTTAGGAAGAAACCAGGAAGCTGGAATCTCGACCTGGCTCTCAGTAGTCCAAGACCGAGGGTCTTTATGTAGAGTACAGTGCAATTCTGTATCAAAAATGTGATCCTAAATATTACAGAAGTTAAAATTTTAAAGGTTTACCTTTGAATATCAAGAGACGTAAATCCAGAACTGCAGAGGGCATGTTTTAGAGAGGCAAGAATTTTATAAAGGTGAAGTAAGGAATTGAGGTGAAAAAGTTTCATCATAGGGAGGAAACAAAATGGAAAGGATTGAACTTCTCCAGTACTGAATTTGAATTAAACAGTAATAGCTATGTATTTTCAGATTAACTGTTCACAGTTTACACTACTGAATATTGTGTGATACCTGAAGGGTTAACAACTGATAATGGCTTGGAAGTAATTTATTTCAAAAAGTCTTATGGATATATCAATTCAAGCTGCCATATCAAATTCTTACTATTTACAGTTTATCAATCTATCATCTTGAAAAGTCTGTGAAGATAACAAAGCCCTTCATATTTAAAAACCCACATAAGATTCAAAAGATTGTTAGTGCTTAGTAGGGTTACGAGTGAAGTTAATTGAGAAATTAAAACATTGACAGCCAGGAAAAAAAAAAGAAAATTAAAAAAAAAAAGAAAAAGAAAAAAAGAAAAAAAAAAGAAAAAAGAAAGATGCTTCATCCATTCTTTTGGCTGCCTGTAGCTAGAATATCTTGAGTGCTCCATTAGTTTCGTCATCAGAGTGAACTTTATGGAAGGAAGAATAAAATCTTCACTGACAAATACCTAACAAGCTTCTGGAGCCAAGGAGCTGTGCCTGCCAGGGAACTAGAACAGAAGAGGGGGGAAGAAAAAAATATAAAAAAAAAGGAGAAGGAGAAATTACAAGCAGGGAGCAGGGTTACCCACGATGTAAAGGGAAGAGAACGTGAGACTGGAAACCGGAAGTGAGTGGCAGCCTGCCAAGGCAACAGTTACGCCATCTGCAGCAGGGTCACAAGTCAGAGCCATCCTTGAAAGTAAGCCCCATGAAAGATATCTAAACAGAACCAAGGAGGGCACTCTCTCTGCTTTGCGAGGATATCCAATATGTTGCTGACAGTCTTCCTGCCAGGGCTGTGAGCAGGCACAGCGTGCGGCGGGATGCTGCTCCGCTGCGGAGGAGGCTGTGGTCCCGGAGCACCCTCTGCCCTCTGCTCGGGGATAAACCTGCTTCAATGCCGGTCTGCAGATGGGGCAAAATGGCACCAGCATATGAAGGGGCCTGCCGGCAAGCACAGGGTACCGGCAGAAGCAACGCAGCTGCTAAAGGCATTGTCTGGAGGGCAAGGGGGGGCTGGGGCATCAGGGAACACAATGCTTCCATGGCAGCCGTGGGGCAGGAGTGCCGCACGTGGATCTGGGGCTTCTCTGTTCGTGGATGTGGCAGAGCTAGATTTGAGGATTCCGATTCTGAATTATTGCCAGGTTTTCCTTGAACTGGGTTTTCTCTCTCCCTACCCCTAAAAAAAAAAACCTAGAAAAAGGCGTAGCATCCAGCTACAGTGGCCTGTGGTGCATGATCCGTATCAAATGGCAGTGCCAGCAAAGAGTCTAGTCTTATGAGCACTTCAGTTTGTCATGCCTGGAAGCCAGTCCTTTGGAAATATTTTACCTTATTTTCTTTTTTCCTTTTGCTTTTTCTCCCCCCCACCCCCTGTCATTTTTCTCTGTTTCTTTATCTTTAAGTGCATAAATCTTCCGTCTTGTTCCAATACAGTGTTATAGGAGGTATATGAGGAGGGGTCTTGAAACATTTCTGTTCTAATAATCTTCTTCCAGAGAGAAAGAACAGGGCAAAAGGCTAGCGAGAAATTTATTGTCTAGTGTGCAGTGTGTAATTACCATAACTTACAAAAAAAAATCTCCACATGTTGGTGTGTTTGATTTAATGCCTTCAGAAGTGTAAGGTTACATGAAATAAATGGCTAATTGGGTTAATTTAATAGCAGGTTAAATCTTTCTTTTATTTTGTGCTAAAGGAACATTAAAATGGTGCAGTTTTCAAGTGGTCTTGGAAAAGTAAAGTAGAGTTTCTTGATAAAAAAAATATATAGTGTTCCTACTGCTAGGTTTATGGTGGGAGTTACTGGCATTCTTCCAGTTCACCGCATGAAAATCTAAGCTGCCTGTATAAGTACAGAATTTAGTGTTGGGTCTTAAGGTTTTGGTTGGCATGTAGCCAAAGATGTTATGTATTTAGCTGGGAAAATTGCCTAGAAGTTAATTGAGAGGAAAACACTAATATACATCCTCCACCACCTTAAAAAATGCTATGGATATGCATATGTTGCTGATCCTTGGTAAGAGACGAGTGTTTGCAGCAAAGAATTAGTTTCAAATTGGTCCAAAAATTGGCTAGTTTTTCAAGCCTCTCCATTCACCACTTTCACAAGTAATATTATTGTTTCCCCTCTCTTTTTAATCTTCCCGCTTGCACCATCGTTAGACAGGCCAGCAGCGGGCCACGACGTGGCCACAGTCTTCTTTGGAGCGGGCAGAGCTGGGGCACAACAGCTTTGTGCCACCTCTGAGTACCAGGAGACAGTAATTCTCCCTCTCTCCCCCCCCCCGCATATTCCTCTGCTTGTGACAGCCCCAAAGCTTCTAGTGTGGCTGTTTGTCTTACTACCCCCACCATCCAGCAAATCCTGGAAGCTCTGATTACAGAGTGGGACCTGACACTTAAACCGCTTAAGAGCAGCAGCAGATGATTTTTGATCCTGTTGGGCACCTGGCCACGCTGCACACTGTCACCTAGCAGAGCATCTCAGGAGCACCGCGTACCTGGGAAAGCCCCATAACAGTGGGCGGTGAACCTCAGCAATTTGGCTATTTTTTCATATTGCCAGAAAAAATTGGGGTTTTTTCATCTCAGTAAGTGAAACGGTGTCTTTAAATTGTACCGAGCCAGTCTGCAGCAGCAAACCTTAAGTGGTTAATGATCACATCTGTAAATAGGCTCCAGATCAGACAATGGGCTACCTTTTGGGGTAAGGAGGCTGGGAGGCAAGAGGCACAGGAAAACAAAATTAGGAGCTACGCTGAAAGCAAATGAGGGAAAGGCTTTCTTCCAATTGTGACCAGCTGTCTTCTTTTGTACACCCACTGGATGCTCCTGATGCACTGGGCTACAAGAGACATGAGCAAAGTAGAAACAATGACATTTCGCTACTGTATGAATTCCCTCTCCCTTCACTTAATCCTGTTCTTATTGGGGCCTTGTGCTGAAAGCTGATAATTTTGATGGCCCCTGAATAAAGCCAGTAGCTTGAATTCCTGCCACCAGCCCCTTTATAATGAATAGGGCTAATGAATGCTAGTAAGTGGTAGGAATCTGTGACCAGCTGCATCAAGGCAGGTAATACAGCTCAGATTTAATTGGGAGCAGGTATTGGAAGGCTGTATTACTTTAATTGGTGAGGGGGTTTTCTAAATGGAAAGGACAAAGTATAATGGACAAATTGTGCTGTACAATAGCACTTAAGCCGGGATTGTATGCATTCGTTAATCTGTTGAGGAATGAGGCAATTCTAAACAATTTTCTCAGTGAAACCAACTCCAGAAAGCTTGTCCCTTTTGTTCTCCCTTGGGAAAATGCAAGATTGAAACAGAAAATACCTTTACCGAGGCAATCATTTGCCACGTGTGGAAAGCGGATACAGCTGTAAACTATGAAAGAGGGATCTTTGTAGTACAATAAAGGATGGAAAAAGAGATAAAGCTGGGGATAAGAGTGGGCCTGTCACTGCATCCAAAGGAGGAATAAAGTGATGACATTTACAGTGACAGATGAGACTGTAAAGAGAACTCAGGACAATTTAGAGAGGGAAATTTGATATTTAAAAGAAAGGGCTCTGATAATTAAAAGTAGCATTACATTAAACTGTTACGCATGTCATTAGTGACAGAAGGGAACTGGTGCCTTTTGAAAAGTTAATGATTCGCACAGACCTGCTCTTGAAACTTTGTATGTAGTAAAGTTCACTGGAACACAGCATACTGTATGTAACACGGCATAAATTTTCTCTGTGTTTCATAGTGGGAAATAAGAAAGTTATATGATAATATGGAAGGTGTACTGTAAATACCATATGCCAATGTGTGTACAGAGTGGGTGTGTATGTGTAGAATCGTTGTACGCTGGAGGTCCAAGGTAGAGTTGAAAACCCAGCATATATAAATATTGTCAAAAATGCTCATTCTGTGGAATCCTTGGAAAAGGCAGGGTGTCTTTTTCTCAAGGCACAGGTTCACACGTTTTATTTTTGCCTTGTTTGTGTTTAGCTAGATCTGTTCAACCTAGAGTGCCCGTGGCAACAGAAGATAGCTTAAAGAGTAACCTCTAAAGGTAGAGCGTATTTAAAGTGAAACAACACGGCGTCTACATCCAATTTATGTGACTACTGCAGCTGTACTGGGTTAAGAGAGCATTTGTAACTGAGTTCTTCTAGCAGGGCTTTTGCTTTGGTATACTTCGTTACAGGTGGGAAAACGAGAAGGATTTTATGTCCTTCAGAGTTCATGCAGGCTGGGCAGTGGGAGGAGAAAAACAAAACGAAGCTGAAAGTGAGTGGTGAATGGGCTTTCCCAGGATCCCCAGGTGGGTTTCATGTATTGCTTAATGCTGAAAATGAGACAGATTTGGCTTTCTGTACTGGTTGTAAAGGCTGAATTATCTTACACTTACTATTGTTCACAACTAAAAGTCAATACACAAAGCCGCAGCTTATTTTAGAAATTCTTTGTCAGTAAGAACTGGTTTGTGTTCTTCAACATTTTTTTCATTTTTACAGATAAGAACAGAATTCGGTCTCAACCTCACAAAATATTTATATATATGCATAAGGTAAATTCTAAATTAAAACCGACATGCAAGAGTAACATTATTAAATGCTAAAAAGGAGCATGAAATTAATACTTATCCATTTGTGTGAACAAGAATCAAATATGTTTTTTGCAGAAATCTGCAGTTAGCACTGTGTGAACTGGAGCAAAGTTTGCCTGAAAGTAGGTGAGGCACACAATAAAATAATCTATGACAAGAAAACAAAATGACACGCAGGACTACCTACGTGATGAGCTATCATTTCCTTAGCTCTCTAAATAAGATGTTTGAACAGTGACAGACACAGAAGAATGCAGCTGGAAAATAACTTACATTTTAAAAGAAAACATTATTTATAAGATCTGAGCAGATTCATCTGAAATCCTAAAAAGATGCACTTGATCAATCATTAAAAGTGTCCTAAGATCAATTTTAGGCAATAATCATGTTTATGTGAGCTTAATGTCATGTTGTCTCCTGTCATATAACATGCGTTGTCTCTGTAGAGCATCTCTGTCCCTAATCATATGACATTAAAAACATTCAGGGAAATTCACCTTGCAGAGGAAAAAGGAGTTTCTTTCAAAACCACCTGTGTTACTGATCTTTATTTGTAAACAACAGTGTCAGAAAGTGCAGTGACTTTAGTAGTCTGCTTGAATGTTTTTAATGAAGTTGGGACCACAAACGCTATGAAACTACTAATTATCCACTCTCTCTGAGGCTCAGATAAATATCTAAAAGAAAAAAAAAAAATCTTTTTCTGTTTTAGCCTGAAAAGAAATAGTCAAATTTCATTAAAGTTTGGATAGCTTCCTTTCTCCGTCTGTGCGTGTGTGTATGTGTATATATATATATTTATGTATGATTTTGAAAGAAAAAAAATGTTTTGAGATGTGATGAGATTTGAAGATAATTCTGAAAATAGTAGCCCTGTCACAGAGTTTCATTATCTAGATCTGCTTGCTACTGCATTAATTTCTTATTCTTCAGACTAGATCCTCGCATGCCCTGCATGACCTAAATGAATCTTAAGGAAAACGAAAACCAACAGTTAATTTACAAATTGAGAAAGGCCAGAGATCGGTATGCCTTTACCTAGCAGATGTATGGCACAATGCATGCTCATCTTCTAAAGGACTTCAGTGTAATGTGCATGAATCGTGACTTTGAGAAGCCGATTCTGTGGTCTTTGGAGTTGGATTTGTCCCTGGTGCCCAGCCTTCACAGCAAAGCTGGATTGCAGAGCTGCGCAGCCTCTCTGACATGCAGCGAAGCCACCACATTGTTTCAGAGTCTTCAAGCAGCTGGTTTGTGGTAGTAATAGCTGGTTATTACTCATCCGTGTTAGGTGAGGTTGGAAAAGAGGAACCAGCACTGAATGGTTGCCTGTACTCTGACAAGATCCCAAAACAGATGTTGCCACATGGCTCCTGTCCTGTGGCCCTTGGACATCAATAGAGTTCTTCCATTTCTGGAACACCTATGGTTTTCTGTGCAGATTGGCATACATAAGTTGCTTATTATGCGTGCTTCTCAAAGAAAAAAATCTGTTGGTTCATAAATTAAGTACATTAAATATCCTCCTGAAATGGTATTCTTCATGCAAACTATTAGGCTGCCTGCAGGATTTGATGTAGGTGGGAGTGAGAGGAGACACTGCCAGTGGTACTAGCATGTGGTCTGTATGTTGGAAGAACTTCAGGACACAGTCCACTGCATGTGCAGCTTAACACCTTTTGTACCCTTGTGCCACTGTTTTTGGAAAATGGATGTTTTTGACTTCCTTCTTTTGACAGCTGCTCCTTAAAGGTCAGACTATTGTCTGCCCTTTCCATTAGTCAGTACGATAAGTGACTGTGTAACTTCTGCATGCTTGTTTAGCTGCAACTTCTGCAACTGAGGCAGCAGCCTCCGTGCAATCCCCATCATGTCTGCGTTGCACAGGGAAAAAGCCATGGGAAAACAGCAATCTGTGCCCTCACCAAGATGCCAGCATCTCTGCTGCGTGAGCCGAGCACAGCGAGGGAAGTGGAGTGCCCAAGCTGATCTCTGATGTGACTCTTAGAGTCAGGGTCCTCTCCGCGATCTCCCCAAGGAAATTCTGCACTGCACTATCCCCACGGTAGGAGTGTTTGCTGATGGCCCAGTTCACTTCAAGTAACTCTCTTTATAAAGAAATTAAAGAAAGCTTCATGTGATAAAAGTTGTAGGAAAAAGGGTAAATAAAATCTGAGAGGTAAATGGAAAAGAAATCTATTGAATGTAAATCAGCTGCTGGAATTTACATCCAGGATTTTTCTCATTGCTACAGATCTTTGAGATTTTGCTATATCCATTTTGCATAAGGAAGTTCTTAAGATGGATAGATACTGTTTCTGCCTCTATATATAAAAGATTAAAACAAGGGGGAGGTCATAAGTTAATGTACATTAGTTTATTCCTGTCTCTCCTTATTTTCTGGTAAGTAGCAGAAGTAGACTTCCACAGCTTATTCTGATTACTTTTCTCCTGATTTCATACTTCTAGAATAAAATGTAAAATAAAGTACCTTCAGCTTCCTAGGGTAGTTTTGGAGAGAAAGAGAGAATACCTTTGCTACCATAGAAATGAGTTTTCTCTGTCTATGCAAATAGGTTGAGACCATTCAACTAGATCCAGTGTAAGTATGTAAACTCTTTAGAAAATGTTACGTTTTGTGCAATTGAAGAATGGAAAAATGTACAGAAGAGTTGTTCTTTGGGAAGTACTCTTCTTGTCAAAGTAGACAATGAAGCATAAGTAACTGGAGAAGAAATAAAAAAAAAAAAAAAAGTTTTATTCTACTTCAGCTCCAACAAGCATAAAATTGAAGAAACTCTAGAGAGGTCAAAGGAGTTGTACATAATACACTTGGATTTCATGAGGACCCAGTCAAAATTTCTACACTGACAAATTTTTCTTTGCTTCAGTGTCTTTACTGGAATTTAGTAGTGTGGTTTCACACCTGATAGACTTGTTGGACCCCCACTCACTGAGCTTGATCTACAAAAGCATGCAGTAATACATGTGGAAAGGAGGATGAAATATGCCTGAGGATGCCTGTGCACTGTACTGTGCAATTTAAACTGGGGGAAGGCTCTGTTTACATGAATGAAAGCTTATGAGCAGTTTGGCAAACTTACTGGGAACAGTTTACTTGTCAATACTACAAGGAAGGCTCTTAACAATTGACTTTCTTAGTAGATTTCTAGGACTTCCTCGTTTTAATTTTAGCATTTATCTTATAATTTTATCTTCTGCTTTGGCTTAAAAATAACTTTGCAGTGCAAAAGTACAGCTGGTAACACTGATAAAAATATAAAAGAAATTAAAATGCCTGAGCATTTTAAATGGGGTTTGGGTTTTGGAATGATGTTCCCTTTTCAGTTATCACTATAACTGAGTGCAGTCTCTCTTTTTTCTTACTCATTAACCTCCTTCCCAGAAATAGAGGCATTCCACATATAATACCTCACAAGGAGACAGTATAGACTTATCCTGCCCACTTGTATCTATCACCTGAGAAATGAAAAGGCGAAAACTACTTGAGAATCAAAGTAAATTAATTTTGGAAACCTCTGGAGCCAAAATGGCTGTGGGTATTTTGATTATGCAACCTGTCTTTGAATGAGTAGTAGTTCCATATGAAAGTTAATAAATCACGAGAATGTTGTCAACTGTACTTCTAATGATGTTATATGCAACATTTTACTTAAACCACTCTGAGAGGCTTTTTTTCCCCTCTGAGCTGGTCTAAATTCCCTCCGTTCCTACCAGGAAATTTTGTTCTGATTTTAGTTTCAATTTCCAGTTACAGTAGGAGATAGTTGTTTAACTTTATGGTCAGCATAATTTATATCAGTTCCTGCCTGAGCTTTCTCTATATAACCATTGTTGATTTTTTTTCCTTAGAAAAATATTTTTTACTTTTATACTTTTTTACACTTTTGATATTTTTTGAAGGTAACAGAATGATGCCTGACTGAAAGAAAGAAAGAAAGAAAGAAAGAAAGAAAGAAAGAAAGAAAGAAAGAAAGAAAGACAGAGACATGTAATAATCATCCATCTCCAATTTCCAAACAAGTACAGTTTTTTGTAAAGTGATTCTGAGTAGAACCCTCTTGACATGAAACACGGTATCTGAAGTCCTGAGCATGGACTGTCATAACTGTCTGAGCATTCTGATAAGCTCAGTCACAGAATTAAGTTCAACACTTTCCCTGTTTTTCTTCTTGCTCTTTCTTCCAATGTCTTTCTTCCAATGTCTTGTCAGTTTAGGGGAAAAATGTTTTTTCTTTTCATGGACCCTTATTAGTAGCAGCTAATCCTTCTTATTCACTTAGGCAGACAGAAAAGACTGGTGTTAAGATGTATAATAGAAGTTACTTAAATTTTAGTAGGCATGGAGATGGTCTGCTGTTTGTGCTGTACTCAGGCATTGTGCAAACATGATTCATTGGGAGTATTCAGCAGTAACAAATATGATTCTTCAGGCAAAGGCATTAATCAGCAATGATCTTGCATCAGGACCCTCCAGCCTTTTATGTGGCCAGCAGAGACTCCTATCAGCAGGGACAGTCACCTCTCCTCTTAGCGCTGAACCACATCAGAAAATGGTGTCTACCTGGAGTGGGAGAGAAGCTTATGCTTGCTGTATCCATTTTCCTCCTTTTTCAGTTTTTGTTTGTTTCTCTCTCCTCAGATTCCATTTAGATGTACTTTACATGTGAAAGTTTTCCTGTTCAGAATCTTGCGTGCTAGGTGAGCACGTACAGCTGGTTGTACTGGAACTGACGTTGCAGGTAGTGGCCAGCTGCTGATGTTTAGCACCAAACATCAGCTTGTTTCAACTAGCACTCAATACCTAATGCTTCACTCCGTTGGAAAGCAGAGTGCTATATACTCCAGTGCTGTATGATTACATATTTATCTTCCACATTTCTTAAGGCAAAACTCGCTGACGTGTTTCTCTGATGTGCTCATAATCCAAATACCATGTTTGCTGTCAACAAGTCATCTGATTCAAGAACCTTTTTTTTTTTTTTAAGAGGAAGGTGAGGAGCAGCAACTTTCACATCTTAAAATCATTTATGCCTCTAGGGGACCAGTCATTATCCTGCAGTAGGTATTTCAAGTTGGCAAATCAATGGAGAAGATCAGGGATGAAGATGAAAGTCCCAGCTAGTCTTGACCCTTGCCACTTCTTTTTTTTAAGTGTCCTTCAGTGTTGATCATGCAAAGAGTTGCGCTTAGGCTTATTTTACCACCAGCCAAGATAGAGAAAACTCATCCTTCTTTTGAACTTATCCTTCTTTTCTCCAAAGGCTTTTTGAAGCAGCCTCAGGTTTAGGGTTAATGTTTTGTCTTTCTCTTGCTCAAGACTTTATTCTTTTCCTGAAGAATTTGTGAGAATATTTTTCCTTATGTTGTAATGACCATCATGTAATGACAATAATGGCATACATGGCCCAGTCTTACAGCCCTGGAACAAGGAAACTGAGTGCAGGTATGTCCTCATAAAAGCTTTTGTTCTGAAACAGGGCTAAGCAGGATGAATGAATAATTTACTTTGTGGACTGCTGGAGATGGTTCCTTTAATGCAGAGACACATTCTGCTTTATAGTGAACCATGGAGTGTGAAAGCATGTCAGTGATTTAGGAAGAGGAAGGTTTCTCCATATGGAAGTGGGCAAAGTTATTCTCACCATTGCCCTGCTAAGCAAATTGTAAAAGGTACAATTTATTTTATTAATGAATGAAGGCTACCTGCTATTATAATTATTGTTTCTATTGGTCAAACTTGTCTCAGTTGTCTACATACAACAGTAAATTAGCAGCATTTTGAGTGAGCAAAAGTAAGAACCAACTAAAATCTAATCTCTGTTTTTAAAAGAGATTGTATACATTATCCTCACTGTGACACTCTGAAAAAATATTTTGAAGAGAGTGAGGAAGATCCCAAAATAAGGTTTATGAAAAGTTCAGGAAATACAAAATTACTGACAATAGTCTGTTGAAGACAGAGAGATATTTTAATGCTGCATTTGAAACTCCTTAAATTTGCCTGATTTTAAAAAGCATCCAACACTTTTTTTAAAACATAATGCCTTTCAAAGTGTCTTCTGTAAACCAAATACTACATACTCTAATCTCCTCCACATGTCTGAAGATGTAGTTTGGAGAGGTTGTAGGTTTTTAGGTTATTTTCGTCATCAAAAATACAGTGACTCTTTTTTTTACTTTTAAAACCAACCTGGATAAAGACATATCCATGCTTTGCAGGCTTATTCCTCACATTGTGGTTGAACATGGAACTCCCTTTTGATATTATGAAGGAAAAGATTTTATTGTTTCCAAAATTAATTCCCCTAAAGAAGGAAGCATTTTCCTATAACTAGTCCATTCCCTCCACACATGCTTTCTCAGCAGTGACCAACTCCTAATAGAATATTTAGACATATTCTCGATCATGTCTATTTTAGCATACGCTTTTAACATAATTGGTGGAACACCAAGTCCCCAAAGTGTGTTAGTCACAGTTTTAGATTAATCCTTAGATTAAACCTCAAATGAGGTTTTAGCAATCTCTTAGATTCCAGATTCTTCATGGTCTGTAAAGATCTTAATTTATGAGACTTTTACCACTCTGTAGCTTGCTTCTCAAAAGATGTGCCTGATGTCTCTCTATTTGTAACAAATCTGTACCTTGACTCATCAGTTCTTAGTGTGGAAGGATGGGAGGAACATGGGAGGAAGGATACTGAAGACTTGTGAGTCTCCCATCCAGGCATGTTTTCGCTGGTTGTCACCAAAATGCCTTCCTCTATTCTTTGAATATGAGCAGAAAGAATTTTGGCTCTAAAATCAACCCCCAAACCTGATATTTCTGCATTACGCCTAAACATATTCCTTCAGTGTGGTAAGAGCTGCAGAAGTTAAAGTCTTGAAGCAAAGAAATAGCTGTTACAAATTAAGAAATGTTAATGGGGATTAGATTTACCTCACACCTAATCATCTTGAAAAAATACCTTCTGGGAACTGCTTCAATTTTGGGGATAACCATGGTGCCTTACTTATTCCCAAGTGTGATGAGGCCTACCTGGCAGTCAATCCTGCAGCAGTTGCTTGCTTCAGGAGATGTGAGCCAATGCCCTATTGTTGGTGATAATGGATGACAACATTTGACAAATACTGTAAAAAAAATCAAAGTAAATTTGTGCCTGTTCTGGCTATTACATTTGTTTCTGTCTTGTACTTCCCAACAGAGATCTGTGTAGCTATTTGTATTCAAATTTCTGTATTCCTTTTCAGTTAATCCGAGGATTAAGTGTTTTACTGATTCAACTTGGTAACCTTTGGTTCTTAGTGGAATTCCTTGAAAAAACACACAAACAACCCCTTCTCATATTTGAGCCCTGTGAGTACGAACTCTTCAGCCTTATTGCTACATAAGGCCTCCTGATGCAAGTATCTCATTGTCACCTCTGAAATGTAGTTACAGCATTGGAGAATGTGGAGGCAGCATTGTCCCATTGAAGACTGAAAGCAGCTAGATCACCACTTTAGTTCACTGCTTTACACTTAAAGAATAGCCCTTACTGCTACTTCTACACCTTTGTTCCCTCACATATGAGACTGAAATAGGTAGTGTTTGATTTGTTGTTTTTTACTTTTCCAGTGTTTCTTTCTTTAGAGCTCATGCTCAGCACACAATCTTTTACAATAGGAAGTTTGCTGATTCATTTTTGTAACTCGCTGTTGATTCCCATGAGCTTGCTGACCAAAGAGTTTTACTAATAATGTCATATGAACTTCATCTTCAGCTATCAGGAGAGGTTTCAAAATCTAGGAGCAGAAATAATTATGATAATAGAGCATATTTACCTTTTAGACATGATAAGTACTTTGTGATCTGGGAATAGTCAGATTTTATCACTGAGGCTGAATTGTTGAGCACAGCAGTATTACTAGTTAGGAGGTAAAATTGATCTGGAAAAAATAGTTTGCATTATCAGTTGCTTCTCTGTCAACCTTCTATCTCTCTTGATCAAGAAATGAAGTCCTTGGGAAATGAATATACAAAACAAATGTCTGTTGTACAGCAAGATGTTCTTTAATTTACTTCCTTTTGTTTAAAAGTGACGTCTGTTTAGCACATTGGTTTAGATATGATTTAAAGCAGTTGACATGACAGATTGAAAACTTAAAATGTAGCATGAATAATACACAGTAAATTTATGTTGGGATGTTTTTATTCACTAGGGAGCCCTGAATAAGTTAGCAGCACTTGCAGCCACAACTTGTATACAGGGGAATAATTTGTATTTATTCCATTCTTCCAGGGAGCAAACTGATATGTGCATGTGTATGTATACACACATGTATGTATGTTTATATGTGTGTGTATATACACGCATAATATATGTATTATGTATGTACATGCATATAATCAGCTGAGATTCACACACACACAATCCATGCAGTTTATTAACAGTTAGCATATCATCTCTAAATGGAGCTCACTGCAATTTGAGATGTGCCCTGCTAGGAGCTAATGAGCAAACTCCTGCCTAATATTGACAATTAATCAGGCATAAAAGCATCTAGGATCAGGACCCATTGCTGCCAAGCATAGAAGACTCATACAGACTTCAATGAAACATGATATGTGAACAAATTTGTCTAATTGTATATCAGTCCTATGAACCAAATTCCCACCAAAACACTTAATTATCTACAGTACAGAAGCAATGCATCCATCTCAGAATCTGTTAGCAGCTTTTTGGTTTATTGTAAGCCATTTACCGTAACTAATAAATTGAAGTAAGTATTATTATAGTTTTTTGCCAGTGTTCCTGTTTTAATTGGTCTTGTATACTTGAGCCAATATCTGTGGACTGGCTAGAGTAACCAAGTAATGGTTACACAATAAAAAGTGACCGTTATTGGCTGTATACTTTTCTTCTGCTGGGGTGGGAAGAGTTGGTCTCAAACTGAGAAAAGTAATCTCAGAAGTCCAAAACACAGTGCAATAAAAGGGTCACCCTTGCAATCTATAGCAAAAGAATAAAAAACATTTTTGCTAATATGGAAAATGTGTATTTGCTCAGGTTCTATGAGCTTAATACTGATAATATATCTAGTATATGACTTTTTTTCTTTTAGAATAAAAACTGTGTACCCCTTTCTAGTGTAAAATCATGGTAGAGGCTTTTTTTGGCAACATCAATAGAAAGCCTGTTATGACACACAACTGAAAATCACTTGAAAAACTATTGCTGTTACTCACTACAGAAGAATGATTTGTGCAAAGATGCGATGCTTTGGCCTTGAGACACACACAAGTAAATTGGGTAGTTTTCCTAAGAAGCATTCTTGTTGAACTGTTTTTCTTTTCCATTTCAGTTGACAATATGGATCTGTAGTATATTGTTGGATCTGCTGTGTGATAACACAACAAAGCCTGTGTTCTGCTCTCAGCGGTGCTATTTATACATTGTAACATTTTTCAAAGTACCGCTTTGGTGTTCTTCCACTGTTTTTTAAAAAAGACAAGATAACCTGCCCCCAAAACAGATAAATAAATAAACAAACAAAGAAACAAATAAATAAATAAAAGCAGCTGTAAGTCAGATTCAAGTCTGGATATTTCACTGACAGTAAAGCCCCTTTTTCAGTTTATTTACAGATGAAGAGCTGCATCTTGCAAATGATGTAATATGAGCCAGAGTCACCACTTACAATTGGAGAAGGCAAGAGCTGCTCAGATCTTTTTCTTTAGCCTAATACTTTGAATGGACAGCAAGGACTGTCTCTGGCATTGAGCTGAGGATCGACTATGAGTAACTGTCATCCAAAAATCTCCACAGCTGTGAGGGCACGAGCTGCAGTCTCAAGTGGAAGGCAAGAGCAGTGAAGGAAGCAGGCTAAGCATCTATTCATTTTTATTTGAAGATGTCTCATAGTAAGAAAGCTCAGTATCACTGCTGAGCTTTCACATTGAAGTGTATCTTCATGTGGTCTCCGAGAGAGACCCTTCTGTCCTGGATGCCAATCAGTTGTGCTCAGGCAGAAGCTGAAGTGACACTTACTTATTGCTGGAAATCAGGGCAAGAAGCAGGAAGGGATTTATGCTAGGCAACAGCACAAGGCTTAAGTCATCCTTAGGCAGCAAAGAAAGGGGGGGAAAAAATATTGTTTAAAAATTTAATACTGCTGTATTTTGGAATACACAGGTCATCAAAAATAAAACAAGACTAATCACGATTTTCCTTTATACTTAGAATTTACATTTTCATGGTCAACACTGCACTGTTTGGCAATGGCTAGCTTATAACATTAACCATTTTGTGTGAGTGTATGGTGTGTCTGCACATGTCCATGCCTCAGCTAAAAAATCAAGAAGAAATATGATGGCCACTTATTAAATGTTGAATTTCTCTTATGATTACAGTATACAGTGGGATTACAAATCAGGAAAAAAATACAGTCAATAAGGTATATTTGGGGGGGGGGGGGGTATTATTATTATTTCCAGTTGTTCTAATAAGCAAGGACAAGAAAAGAAAGAGAAAGAAAAAAAAAAAAAAAAAGAAAGAAAGAAAATTCAACACTTCATTAATTGCCTACTTCTTTCTTTAGCATTCCAATGTTCTGATAAAAAGGCTGGATAGCCTCTGTGGCTCCAATACAGGTAACAGGCTTTTTCACAGTGCAGAATGAATATGTATTCTGAATAGGTGAAGGAAACAAATTCACGTGAAGAACATTATATTCTTTGATATAAACTTAGGAAGATGTGTGATCATTCTGTTTAGGACATCTTTCTCATTTTCTATAGGTAGATAATTTCTTCTCTTTTTGAAACATTATTTGTTTTGGCTAAACACAATCAAAGGAAAATATATTAACAGCTGTAGTGTCAAAGATCTGCTTTTCTCTTAATTCACAGTAAATCAGTAGTTTCATGCATAATCTGCTACACCCAAAGCATGCAGACATGGAAATACAGCCACCATAGAAAATGTTCTGCTGTAAGGAACAGGAAGAACAACTCTTTGCTAAGATCGTACATGGCACCTTTAAACTTCTCTCTTTCCCTCATATCTTCTGTAAAGAGACCGTTTAGAACTCTTGGTATCTATCAGAACAGTAAAGATTATTTCTTTCTCACCCTTAAAAGTCTTTCCTCAAAAAACCCACACTCTTACAATTAAGAGTCGAGATGAAACTATGCTATGCTTAGGATCAGCTGCAGCACACTGGGGGAGGATGTTCCTGAAACTTTTATTGCTCTCTCCTTTAGTTCCCTTGCAGCTCATCCTACTTTGCTGGAAGTTTTTGGCATGGTCACAGGACTACACAGCATTCTTACTTAGAAAGGGACATCTGCCTTTGCCCAGCTTTAGATGGTTCAATTTTCCTACATATTTGCCCTCTCGCCCACTGTAATGTATTAATTTGAGGCACGTTTTGGAGAACTCCAACTGAAAAAATTCAAAAGCATTTCTTTAACAGACACGCTGCAACTGAAAGAGAACAGACCTGCGAATGTGCATGTGTATGTATATCTATACATATATACACATAAATATATAATTATTTATAATAAACACATAAATATATATATACATACATGTATCAAGGTGACATCTCAAGATAGCATGGAATGCTTTCGTTAATTTCTGGCTGTTTATTTTTAATATGTGTTTAATATGTGTTTAATTACAAAGTTCATTGGCTACCCCTCTGCTCACCCTTGTGCCCAAGCCAGGCCCATTTGGACAGAACAGTGATGTCAGAGAAGGGCAGCCACGTCACAGCAGACTGTGAAGGAGGACCCGGTTGCCAAGGGAGCGGGTGACACTGTGGGGGCAGATCAGTTCCCGCTTTGCTTGAGACACAGAGCTGCCTGATACTCCTGGGAGAAGAGTCCTCAATGTAAAGTACTGCTTAAGGAGTTAAAAATATTTAACAATTGAAAGTAAACTTTTGAAAACTTTTTTTTTTTTTTCTGTTGAAAAATTAATTGAAAAAAATCAGGGAAGCAATCCTTATGTCAGAACTGTTTATGTTTCAAAATATATTTGCTAAGTGGAGTGAGATGAGCTGTTTGTGAGCCCAGCCTCCAGGCTCTGTCAATTGTCCTGACGACTGTTCTAGAATTACAAGTGAAGGCTGGAGTCGGAGATAGGCAGTTCCTGCCTAGACCAGCCAACAGATTTGGGACAGCTATAAATTTAGGGCAACTGTTGGGTTACCTAGTGCATTATCCTTTTTTGCCTGTGTGCACTGGTGACACTCAGCTTTAATTTCCTCAGTTCTGCCTAAAATCATTGGCATTTGTAGGTGAGAGTATGCTCATACTGCTTTTCCCATCTAGTAATGATTAGTCAATATAAGGTACGACTACTCCTGTTAATTTTCCCTTGAAGAGCAACTGAACCAGCACCTAGTTGAGGCATCCACTAGTGCACCAAGCCTCATCTTAAGACAACAAGAAATAAGCCATGAAGGTAATGCATAGGTGAAGTGACGAAATGTTGAGAGCACTACAGTTTGATGGATACAAAAGTTCTTGGACTCTGAAAGGGAAAATCATTTCCTTCCAGACTAGTAAGCTTCTTTGGAGAAGTCACTGTAGTAAAAGACTTTTATCCAAACAACACAATGTGTCTGTTCCTCCAGAAAGCTTTGAAGTACAGTCCTGACTGGGAGGTTGTAATAAAAATCTAAGTAGTCATGGGATTAGAGGAAAAGTTCTTTCATGAGTTTCAATCTCGTTAAAAGGGAGCAAAAATAAAGCATAACAAATCCCGATTCACTTCCAAGGTGGAAGGAGGATTTAGAATCAAACCTTGTTCCTGAAGACTGTTTTCCTTTGAGCTGAGTTTGTAGTACGTGACCTTCAATGGCACTACTACAGCATTATGTATATATCATGTGCCATTTTACTTTGAATAATATGCATCTTCTTAGAATATGACACTATGAACAACCATAGAGGAAGATCTTAGTCAAATTGCTGACATAATCAGAAAGCACTGAAAAATTTCTCAGAAACACTGTGAATTTCCTACATTTCAGAATTTTCAGAAGTTCAGAAGACGGCTAAAACCAGGGTGGCGCTATTTGTGCAAATATTCAAAATTTTAAAGGCCAAAAGTATAGGAAAGAAGAAGTAAACCATGTAGAAGACAGCGTGAAATTGTGCTTAGGTCCTGAGTGAGGCTATGGAATAGAAGTTATGAAAAGTTTGTAAAGTTACATTATTGCTTTCATTTGAGCAGCTGATAGAGTCGGAAGAAACAGTCAAACTTTTAGATATACAAGACCTTTATCAAGTCTGAAGTAGGAAAAAATAGAACTTCATAGTAACAAAGTCACAATTAATTTTAAGTGAAATGTAAATGTCACTATTTATGTGCCTTAACAAATAATACTGAGACAGAACATAATAAGAGAAACAATTTATATTAGCATTCATTGCAGTAAAATATCATTTTTTGCTTCCAACTTAGAATTATCAAGGAATGTATTAGAAGTCTGAGGAACATCATTTGTCATTACATGTCTGCCTTTTCATATGATAAATAACTTTTAAAAAATTTATATAAGTTATGCTTGTAAATATCCTTTAAATCATCTTCAAACATTTCTTCTATATACTGAAGATAAAGGAGAAACTTGATTTTGATATTTTCTTGCTTTTAGATGTCATACAGAAATGTGTATTTATTTCACAGTTTAAACATGTATAAGCTTTACATTTTCTTTTAATGAGGACATTAAAAGCAAAAAATGACATGTTTGTGCAATGTTGCTGCCACAGAAGTAGAAAAGGCAAAGAGTACAAAATTTAAGATTTCTGCCAGTGATAACTTGAGTATTTTGGTAATTTGGATAAGACCATTACTAATTTTTAGCGTAGCAGTGCAGTGGCTAAAGGCAGATGGGTGCCGCGTTGGCCCCGAGTGGTCTATGGGAGTCACTGCTCCAGGTACATGTTCAGTGGGTGCCCCCTCTGCCAGGTGAACTTCAGGTGAATGAAACTTCAGCCCCCAGCAAACAGAGCCCGCTTGAATTTGCCAACCAGCGGAAGTGGGTGACTAACTGGAAAATATGACAGCAAGGAGGAGGGCAATGAGGGGAAGGGCCAGAATAAGAAAACAAGTCACCAAAGGATCCCTTGGAGCTGTCCATTGCGGTGCTCCTTCCCCACCAAACCCAATTGCATGTAATGCAACAGCATAAACATGAATCTGAATTTTTTGGAGTATTTATTGGAAAGGCTATTTGATGCTGTGATATACTTTTAAATGTCTTTAGAAAATTGTGGTTGACTAGAGCTAATTCCACTTAAAATTATGTGAATTCAACTTTAATTGAAGAAGTGTTCCAACAACATTTATTAATAGCAGAAGATTCCATAAATATGTCCATAGATCACCCACTTGTAACAGAAGCTGTATTTAAATCATTCCTTGTGAAAATACAGTGAAAGCAAACAGAATTTTGTAATAAGATTTCTTGAAGTCAAAACAGAAGTTCCCACATCATCTTATTTGGTGAAGCAAGTGTCCATGTCCTTGTTTTGTCTTTGTTAACATAGATTATATATTTAATGTTTCTGAGTTCAATTGTTCAACAAGTTCTAATGAAACACATGGGAGGGGACTGGAGAGAATCTATTTTTTCCCCTCTAATTTCATCCAGTCAAAAGTAGCTGCAACAAACTTCCTTGCCCCCTCTTTAGAAATACAAATCACCTTTGGGCTGAGAAAAAGAATCTAAAATTCCAGACCCTGAGGAAATGACTGAGAAAACTCAGGACAGTTGAAATAGGTAATAAAACTAACATTTCCCAAGTCTTCCAGAACTAGACAAGAAAAAAATTCTTTGTGTATATATATATATAAAAAAAAAAAAAACCTTACAAAAACATATCCAAGTAACCATGTCAAATATAATTTCTCATTAGCCTTATATAGGTAAAAATGTTTAGCAACACTAAACAATACGGTATTCAAAATAGAGAACATCTAGTTTAATGCAGATTAATTTTTAACAAGAATTCCTATGCAGTAGGCAGATAGTTCCCACATTCCATTGTGATTGACAAGCCTGACATATGGAATAGTTCACAAATTCCCAGGTGACTGACAGATGGAGAATAGAAAGGCGGATAAAGTTGCCTAGAGAGCTGAGGACGATTTCATATTCAGCGGTTTTGATCAAAAGGATTCCAGATCTCACACTAAATTTAGCACCGCTGGCAATTAGTGCATGATTTATTCAGTCCTTTCATTTGCTGGTTGACAAATGGAAAACAAGCACAAAATTAAAAATAAGTTTATTTCCAGCATTTCGGATATTTAAAATGTGTGTGTCTTTGTTTGCACATAAATTAACATGAGATGAATTTATAGTGAGATTAAATCTGAAATGGAGATGCAAGCAATAAATAAGAGCTTTTTTATGTATCTTTCAGGCAGAACAGGTGTTTGAATTAAGAAATACTAATATGTTTAGCAGCATGACTCCACCTTTAGCATTAGGGAGTTGATGCTTCCCTAAATTTAGAATAATCTTTCCACAATTTAAGATTCTTTCATAAGCTTCCAGCATAGGTGACCATCTGTAAGTCAATAGTAATGCTTTTTAGACCAATAATAATAAAGAAAAGCTATCCCCATGTTTTCTGAACACAATTGAAGAACTGCATTTTTCCTACTGATGTGTCTGCATAATTCTTACAAGTGGCAGTTAAACACAAACACAGAGTATGGGAATCTTCCCAGTAGTGGATAGCATCACTCTTTTATGAAAAATAGAGAGAAAACTCTTCAGATCTGAGAGTAAAAAGTGTTGAAAATAAAATTCCTGTTTCTCATCCATCTTAGTCATTTTGGGATGAAGAGTCATTCAGTCCAAAGTAACAACTTCATGTGAACCCTTTGCACAGAACATGGCAATATCTCATCCAAAAATGGAGAGCACAGCATTGTACAACCACTCCTGGGGGAATCTATAAGTCAGGAAATTTCAGGTACATGCTTTCAATGCAGAAAACAATCTATTATATAGTATGAAGAATGATAAAAAATGTTCATTTCTAATCTAACCTTGAATTTAGTGTGAGCTTGTGCTCATCTTCCGAGGGCAGTGTAAAATTCCGAGTTTAAAAATCTTTTAAACACCCAGGTATGGTTCTGAGTGGCTTGTGGAAAATACCATAATTTGCAGCCTGTAAGGTTGTAAGTCTGTAAGTCTACTAAAGGTTCTCTTTTGCAACAAATAAAGACATATTAAGCTAATCTGAATAGAAAAAAATATCACTGCTCTTAGTGGAAAGGTGGAGGCTACTGACAATAAATGTTTTAAATCCGGAGAGATAGAGGAGCTTGTTACGAACTGGGAATAAAATCTGCATAGGTACTTATAACTGAAATTATGTTGAATATCTTTGTGGCTTCAGAAACTTGGAAGTAATAACAGGCAGAGGTGTAATGTAACTCTGTAGTTACACCTATCTTCTAAGAAAGAAATGTGTGTTTCCAAAGTCTCCATGAAGATTCAGCCCAATTTCAAGTTCATGGCTTTAGGAAGTCAATGAGTTACCATAACACCAGCACAGCCCAGCCTGAGGAGCATAGCACACTTTGTGCTTCACTGCACTCTGTTTCCCCTCTTCACAAGACCCTGCGGCTTAATATTGCTGTTTTCTCCTCCTCTGGATATCTTTTCCTTGCTCCCAGCAGCAACCCAAAGTAATTCCCAGACAAGCAGTCTCAGAGTAGTCATGTTTTTATTTTCTTTCACAGAATTCCCTCTACACTCCCTTCATGCACTACAGTAAAATAAAATCGTTGTCTCTCCATAAATGTGAGTCCCCTCAGACTTTTCTGCACCTCTGAAAGACAATAATTAAACCTCCCAGCTCCTCCCTTTCCTTTATACTTCTTTTTACATTTAAGAAAAAAAAAAAAAAAAGAAAAGAAAAAATCTGTTGCAGCTCCAGTATTTACAGCTGTGTGTTCTGGATGACACCATTTGGGTGAATGTGTAGAGTATCCATATTTCTTGGGGGAAGGGATGGAGGAGGGGAAGAAGACCTCACAGAGAAAATGTATATACTGGTTTATCCTTAGTGAGTCTAGGAAGGCAGACTTTGTGTCTGCTCTTTTAAGCTATGGTATTTCCCCAGTCTTCTCCAAATCCTAAAAGATGAACATTTGATTCACTGAACCACTGGAGTTTCCACATATCTAAAACTTTCACTTTGTCCAAAATAGTTGTCTCCTTCTTAGGGATGGAAGAGAAGGCGACAGGACTGAAAAGGGAAGCACCACATGCTCACAAAAACCTTCCGGGAGCCTAAGGGCACAGAAAATCTGCCCCACTTGGGATCAGTGGAGAGCAGAGCTGGGTCATCATTCTTTCCTCTGTTACATCTCAGCAGCCAATGCTACCCTTTTTCAAAAGATGCAGACTTTCTGCTTTCATGGGCACAATCACAAAGTTATCATTGCCTAGAAGGCTCTAAGTGAGTAGTAGTTCGGTGGGCAGTTTTCAAGACATACCTCTTTTGCTCTTTTCAGTTTTTCTTCATGTCTGTTTTAGTTTTTTTCTCTCTTTCTGACAGACAGGAAGGCAAAGCCTAGTGGTTTTTGGTAAGGCAACATCTCCTTTTGTTTGTAGCTACACAGACTAAAGACATACGTTTAAAATATAATGTGCAATTCTGTAAATTCAAATTATACCAAGCCGGTTGGATCCAGTCCAGACACTGGATCTTATATGCTTCTGTCCTGTGGTTACCAGTGCTTCAAAGTTCTTCATTATTCTGTGACGAGTATTGTTGCTACCTTTGTATTAATATGCTGGGAAGGGAGTTTTGCTGAACTGGAAATGAAGTTAAGCCAATGCCAAATAGGCTTGTCCCTTCTTTGTTGCCACCATCACTTGAGTGGTCTCAGTAGCACTAAGGAGTTCCCAACATGGACATTACGGCATTTTTGCTATATGTTCTGCATAAAGCAGATTTTAAACCCTTGAGTTAAGATCTGTCTTGTTCTCCTTTTGCTGGTGGTCCCCTGCACCTACTCAGAGTGTGTTCACACCAGAGCTGGCTGAGCAGTAATAGGGGAATCAGAGAGGTAGAGAATTTTTTTGTCTCCTTGTAAGTTACTTTCCCTTCATGGTACTGATTACTGACAACGAGTTCTTCAGTTTTTCCTGTGCAGTTCAGATGGTTCATTTGGTGCATTGTTTACTACATTTACAGTTTTCACATGGTATTGTTTCTTTGCCATGACTGGATGACTAAACTTTTAAATAGGAGACTAGGAGAATAATGAAGATTATGACTCCACTGGTAGCAAAAAAATCTGATTTGAGTCACATCTTCATGAATCTGTCTTTCATTATTTGACCAGCTGGAGTTTATATCCATCACTATTTTAGCCTCTGCTGCTTTTTCACTTCATCATAATGTTTTGGTTAAATTCAAGAATCCACTTTCTGGGCCAGATTCTGCTTTCAATTATGTTAGTGTAAATCTAGAAGAACCTCACTGAAAGCCAGTAAAGTTATTTTTATTTATTCCAGGGTAACACAAAATGGAGTCTGACCCCTCTGCATGTGTTGTTAGGTCCCTTATATTCATCTTTACAATCTCTGTATTTGTTTACAGACACTTTACAATTTTCCCCAAGAGCCCTTATCACTTGCTTCATGTGTGTTGTAAGGAAGGAGAGAAGGGTTCTTGCTTGATATTTTTTCTTAGCCCTTTTATTTTTCTCTCCAGACACTATATTATGTGTTTAACTACTTAATATTATTTCCTCCCTGTCCACCCATCTGTTTATTTTAGTTGCTTCTTCCTCTTGGCTGGCTTCTGTATAGACTCTCCCCATATGCCTGCTAGGAAAGTGAATAAATATGATTAACAAGCACCAAAATGCACAAATAAGATCCTACTTGAAACTCCGTTTCAGCATCGTGGGTGTTTCAGACCGTATCTGTTTCTTAGCACATTACATATAGACTTAACACAGGTGTACAAATGAGAGCTAGTCCACACGATGCGACAATGTTTCCTTGCAACTGATGAGTAAGTCTTGTGACGTGACGCTTTCTGCCCAATAACCGTCTTCATCCATCGTAGCAAGACAGTGGCTAGCAGCTCTGCGGAGAAGCATGTGCTGTGCGTTTGTATCTGTGTGGCAGATACGCAGAGCGGAGTCCCGCCAAAGCCTCTGGAAGTGTCACATCTTACATGGGTGTTGCAACTTCCTCTGCCTCCGCATAAGCCCTACCGCTGCTGAACGCTTCCAGAGCTCTGCTGACTTTTACACATATAATTTAATCCAGTGTTACTTCTCTGCATGAAAGTATCCCGCGGAGCCCCGCTTACAGAGGGCTTCCGGTTGTATCAGAGATTGCAGCGGCATGCTATAGTCCTTACGAGCTGAAATGAAGCAACAGGTTGAGAGAGTTGAGAAATTAAGACTATGGGAAAAAGATGGCAAAGATGAAGACTACCGAAGCTAAGCGTATGGAGTTCAATGACTGGGAATAGGTGCCCGCTAAGCAAGTTATACAAAACAAATTCCGAATCCATGTACCTTGCTTTCCAAATCCCCTGTTTGAGTCATCTTAAGGCTGATTTTCAGAATTGTTTAACTGTTTCTTCTGTTGATTTTTTTCTCAGCTGTGGACAATAACAACACACAATCTGTCCCATAAAGACAGTTTTCTGCCCGGTAAGGAGTGCTCTAGCTCCCAAACCAGCTGGTCTGTTTCTGCATTAACACTCAATCAGCAGATAGTTACTACTCATGCTGCCCAAGGAAGCGATACTACCTTTCTTCCATACACTTTGAACTTATCGCTAACTGGCAGAATATATTTGTTTGTTTTTCATTTTGGCCAGGAAATTGAAAAGGTTTCATTTTCAGTTGACCGGAAAAATTTGATTTGTACAAGTGCTGCCATAAATGATCAATTCCTTGATCGCTGTCAATAATACTGGAAAACCCTTGCTACAAAAAATTTTCGGTGATTATTCATTTACACTTTCATAGTAAATTCATTTGGCTGTGTTTGCTTCCTCTTTATGCTTGAACTCTGTGAGTCTGATTTAGTCTTACTGGCACCACTGTTTATGGAACAAGACCTTTAAAATCAGCTGCTGCAGAGTGCTTATACTAGGAAGCCCAATCACAAGGGCCACATCGATCCAACAGCAACACAGAAATGGTGCCAGCCAGCTCATGACTGCTCACTGTTCAACTCTACAACTTAAACAGAAATCCAAAGACATCAAATGTTTGGCTATGCTTGAGGGGACAGTGCATATATTTCATAAATGTAAAAGGAGGTAACTAACTAATAAATTTATTTATTTTTTTTCCTGAACAGAATAGGAAGTGAAATTAATTAAACATACTATTTACCTATGAATAAGTCCTATGTGTTGATCAAATTCCAGAATATGCCCAGGGAAAACTTGGCAAAAAAGCAGAATGTAGTAGGACCTCAGTTCTCTGGCTGTATGTGAGTCTGAATAGGTGTACAGCTCCATTGACAGGGCTCCCAGACTGCCGCACAGCATGGACCTTCGGAAAGAAAACTTGTGCGCATCTGAGTATGTGTTACTGGTTACATAGTTGGAACCCAGATTTTATAATTAATAATAAAGTCAGAGCTAAATGGTTGGTGATAAGATGCTGAAATTCAGACTAAGAAATTTCAAAACATATGGTAAGATTTGGGTGAAATCCAATGGAATAAAGTAATAGAATTTTGTGGAAAGGCCACAGAAGGGAAATGGAAAATGTACAATGATAAATTAATGTATGGCCAAGGGTTACGTGCCCTATCCAGCAATATATACACTAGAAAGTAAAAAAAGGTCAATGTGGGTAAATAAAGATGTGAAAAAGTAATTAAAGGTTGAGACAGAGGCATACATGAGGTATAAAACACCCAGGTATGAGAGATCTGGAAGTATTAGAGAATGAATTTCACCAAAAATTATGAGGAAAGCAAAGGTGAAAAATGAAATGAGGATCACAGAAGAGTTTAGATATATATTAAGGCATTTTTCAAGTGTCTAAGGAACAGGAGGTCAGTGAAGGAGACGGCAGCGCCTCAAAGAGAATAGCAGGATAATTTATTGAGAGGTAGACGCTTCAGAAGAATTAAATGGTTTTTTTTGATTTATTGTTCATAAAAGGAATGGGGGACATATGCCAGGAATAGACAAATACCAAAGGAAAACAGGATCATGCCAGAATAAAAAAATCAAAAAATCTGAAAACTTTGGCATAGGCTCTCAGCTGGTGAAAATCTGCCAGGTTCCTTTGCCCTCAGTAGAGCCAATTAACCCATTAATGTGGTTAGGAAAGATTTATCCCAATATTTCCCAGATCTACTTAGAATAGCTTAGAGAACTATCCAAATGTTTTCATATTCTGGTGGGTTTTTTTTCTTTTCACTCACTTAGCTGAGAGCGTGTTGCCTGGGCTTCAGAGTAGACTTTCTATTCCCTAATCTATTCGCTGCATAAACTTATGTGTAACTTGAGGATGCTAGCTACAGGTTTGATGTATATTGCTTTCTATCATAGTTGTGTTGATAAGAGAAGTAATACATAAATAGAAAAAAACAGCCCAACTTACTTCAGACTGGGGATTCACAAAAAAAGAAGAGACCGTTTTGGCCAACTCCAGTGTATATGATTTATGGGGTACAGAATATGTTTTCCTTCTGGCGTTTTCAGTGCAGGGACTGGCTGTGTAAGCCTGCAAGTTAGATAGTGTAACACTTCAGCTGTGAGCAGTGAGACGTGCGACGGTGGAGGAGCAAGTTAGAAGTTCTGTAAAAGAAGACTCCTGTGTGAATTTAACAATTTTTGGTAGCACATTTAATGAGTCATCATACTGACTCGTAGGACTTTGGGATTCCATAGCTTGTCAGGATCAGATGTACTTCAGTACCCCCTGGGAATCCAATGGCAGAGCAGTCCTAACATAACGTTTTGCGTATGTGGTGCCATGTGTGCACCAGGAAGTGTCTTGTCTTCTTTTTTCCATCAGTCCTACTGCTAATGCTAGATGGAGATGAATCTTTTTCTTGTGACCAAAATCCTGGGGTTTTTTTTCTGTTTTTCTTTGGCATGTTCATTTTCATAAAGCTCTAAAATTAGCCTGCCACTGAAAACCGTAGTGCTTATTTCTACATTTTCTTTTTATTATTTGAGTGGATCGACTTAAGCAAAATATTTCCATTGACCATTAATGATTGAAACCCTGATTCCAGTGGCATGTTACTGCCATATGGGAATCTATGGAAAAGCGGTTTGTGTTGACACCTGGGTCAGGACTTTGCAGTCACGTTCACCGGGTTGGGCTTGCGAGGAGGAACTTGAGCAGGGAGGAGGAGGGGAGTCCTGGAAACCCAACGCAGTTGCTTCCAGCTCTGTTTTCCTCCCTCTAAGTACTCAGCAGGAAGGCAGCAAAAGAGCTACTTTGCTTGCTTCCATTTAATAATGCAAAAAATGGTGTGAGCCTGTAAACAGTGAGCAGGAAAAAGTGCATTCTGCAGGTGAGGCATTGCCAGTAACAAAATGGAAATCTACAAGCCAATTTTTTTATGAAAACATTTTAATCGTTTTCACACAGCTCTAAAATTAGCCCCAGTGACAGAAAACTAAACTTAGTTAATGTATTTGTAGCTGTAAGGTGCGCTGATTTATTTATGAACAGTGAATATTTTATAGAGTTGAATGAGTATTGCAAAAAAGCAGATGAATATTCACTTCAGTTTTAGAAATGAGTTGTTGTGTTTATGCCTCTTCTATGATCACTTTCTATGAACCTTCTAGTGATTGAAATTCGATTCCCTTGAACTGGTATCCAACCGTACTGTCTGAGGGCATTCAAGGATAGTGAATATAAACCTCGATCCGAATGAATCACATAAGGACCTGACCACATCCGTCGCAGCTAGGATAAGGCTGCATGCAAATGTACCATCACTAGATTTGGAAACATGTTTGTGTTCTTCCTATTGAAACATTCTATTTAATCAGCATAAAGCACTTTCAGTAAGGCAAGTTTATTTCTTTAAAATTGTGATTTCAAGAAAAAATATTTCAGTAAGTTTGAAATATTCTGGTTTAGCACTTTCAGAATGCAAAGTTTCATTTTTCTAAACTTTAAAATTAGCTCCCATATATTTTTCATATATTACCCAAATCAGTCACACACTGGAAACAAAGCTAAATATTTTGACTGACCAAAAATAATTATTTTTCCAAAAGTCATTTGATATAAATAAAAAAACCCAAACAAACAAGCAAAAAAACCTGCTCCCCTGGAAATATCAGATCTTTCAATTCCTTATTAATCATAGTCTGTCAGCATTTGTATACTTTCCAGGAAAAAAAAAAAGTAAAGAAAAAAAATTATAATTTTTTAGGTACAACATTGCTATTCAATGCAATGAAAATATTATCCATGCATATGATGGGCTTGTGCGTGTGCTTCTAACAAAAACATTAGACAAAATTTCATGACAGGGTATCAGAGCATATTGTTTTTTCTTACTAGGTCAAATATTTAAAGGCTTTTCAGATCAATAAAGTAGAGGCAAACTATACTGAAAGTGCTTACAGGAAAGAACAATGTGAAGAATTGCTATGGATGCTGTTTCAATAAATTAGCTTGTCCAAGCAAAGGGCTACCAGCAAAGGAAACTTTCTGGTAACAAGCATATTGTTTCTCCAGCACAGTGCTCACAGACAATGAAAGAATTCGTCTGACTCCAATATTCTTCTCCCAGTTATACAAGAACTTTTGTGTGCCATATAAAGGGACTACCAAGAGTAAAGACTTAGAAAACAAATGTGTCTATTTGCCCATACCATGCTAAAAACAAGGCCACGTATCAGCCACCCTATTTCATAGCCTGCCACGTTAGAGCAAACCTGCCCACCTACCTCTGCCCTAATGCGCGTGGGCGCAGCCCGAAGCGGAGGAAGCAGGGAGATCCATGCCACTACCTGCCCCTCGGCTAGCTGGCAGCCTTCGGCATCAGGATGGAGGGAATAGCTCGGGCAGTACTGTCCAAACCCTTTCTGCTGAAGTGCCTGTTGTTCCGAGTTTGTTTCTTGTCTACTTAAGGCAAAGAAAATCTTCGCATGAACCTTCATTGCTGCTTAACACGGAGGATTTCTAAAATTACTTTCCAAAACCAAGATATATGGATAAGTTAAAAGTGAGAAGCACACAGGGCTTGGTGTCAAAAATTATCCATACCTGCAGCTTATGTGAAAGGGGAAATATTGAAGACTGCAGACTGTCTTTAAAATTAAAAATTAAATTGAAGATCCTTGCCTTAGGGTGAACAGTGGAAGCAGGGAATGATTCTGTAGGACAAAAACATGCAGCGTGTCCCCCCAAACCCCGGAGCAGCAGGAGCTGGCTGCAAGATCAGCCCTGCCAAGCAAGCCTCTTATCTCACCCCCAGAGTGTTTTTCCACCTCTGGAACATGCTGGCCCTTCAATAAGGTGATAAGTAATCTGAGATTTCAAGCTTAATTTTTCTCAGTGCCTTTTTTTTTAAAGTTGTCTACACCATAATTTTCTGTGATGTCCTGATAAGGATACATTGCTACAAAGTGGGTAGGCTGGGCTTCCTCGGCATAGGCCTTCAACTGAATCCCTGTTTACGATAAAAATAGAAAAGGCGCACCATGTGCTGACCTTGGCCACTAGCCTGTTAGTCAGTATAATCCAGGCAGAGACACCTTACTAGATATGATCATCAAAAAGTGGATTAGGTAGCTGAACTCTGCTCCAATGCTGAAGCATTCAAAATCTATTTGGAAAAGTGTCAGCAATACAGTGTTTGTATCCATGAGAAGCCCCTGGCAGAAGCTTCTGCACAGGTTATTACACTATCACCTGAAACCAATTGCCTGAAACAAACTGAAATAAGTTCTTCCTTAAAACACCCTACTCTGAATTCTCATTAGGTGTTTGGACTAGTTTAGCAGCTGTGTTCAGACTTCCTTACAGAAACAGAAAGGTGTCTTTGATTGCTGGGCAGGCGGCTGAATGAGATTTTAGGTTGTTTAGGGGGGTTTTAGCTGCCCTCTAGTAATGGAAGCTTTTCAGCTTCCTTAGAAATGACTGATAAATTCCTGTGCATCACTCTGTTTATTTAATTTCTGTAACATGTGTCCATTTATAGGACAAAAGATAAAATTTTAATATAATGATGCATAGCTATGGTCAAGGTTCTTCATTAATTAGAAATAGAAGAGAAACTAATGACATGTTCACAACACGCAGTGAAATATGTTTAATTAACATGGAGAGGCCTCCAAAAATAGTATCTAACTGAGCTAGCTCCAAAAGCAGTAATATTGCATTTACTTGGCAAACCACTTAAGCTAATTAGCCTTGCAATAAGAGGGGGCTTAGCAGCTCAGTTATATTGTCTTTCCTCTCCAAACATATTGCTTCTGGGGCCAAGTGAGCGACTTCACCTGGCACTGGTTTTCGCCCTGCAAGCCTGCTACCAAATCACACCCCCCCACCCCAAAAAACAAAACAAAACAAAATAAAACAAGCTTAAAAACTGATCTTGCCAGTCACTAAAAAGAAACAGAGCAAAGTCAGCGTTGTCTCAGGGGCTGACCGTGCTATCATCAAATTCAACATGCTCTTAAATGTTCAATATATTATGAAAAAATTCAGCTGTATTTGGTCTCACCTAAAAGGAAAATGCACTAATAAAGGCTTGACAAAAAAAAAAGAGAAGTTAGAAAAATACTTCACAAGAAGATTAACTAATAGTATAACTTTATGCATGATCTGTATAGGAAAGGCCGAATACTTTGTGCAAAGGTGGGGAAAAAAAAGAATTACTTGTTCAAGTGTCGCACGTACGAATGGCAGTAGGCATTTTGGGTAAGATGGCATTTGCAGAGCTGTTGAGGCACTTAGCTGGCAAGCAGAAGAGTATCTCAAATAGGGCAGAGTAGGACAGCTGAAACAAAATTCTTAGTAGGAGCACGGTAGTAAGTACCCAGAGAATTGCAGTGGCTTGATTCTGATGTCCTTGATGCACATACATTTCTCCAGAGAGACAATAAAGATATTCCTAGAGCTGTGACAGCCTATTCTACATGTGGCAATGTAGGAAACTTTAAACCTCCAAGTCATCAACATTGCAGTTTTTAGAAATGTATACTGAGGCTTTTAAAACTATCATATTAAAATATACTGTTCAGGATACTTAATGTGTAGACTAGGGGTCTTGGTTTACCATAACAACTCTGGAGCAATAATCATGAACAAACATATAATAGTAGCTGCATAACTTATGGATAAATATCTGTAATATCAGTGTTTCATAGACAATATCTGTCCATTGAGGATGGGGGTCTTTTTTGTTTTGTTTTGTAGTGAACTTGCTGCCTGCTTTGTGTTTTAATCTATAGAATCATTTACTTTGGAAAAGTGAAAGCACTATGTTTTTACAGTGATCCCATATTTGAATAAGTAGTGTATTTAGCTAGTGAGTTAAAGTATCTTTGCAAAACAAAGTAATGGGTGTGGATTAAGATTCTACAGAATTTAATGTATTGTCAGAAAGACACAGAGGTGTCTTTACCTACATAGTATATTAAATAATAGAAATTGTATAGAAAGAGAGCTACGAATCCCCCAAAGCTTTTTCAGTTGTTCTCTGTTTTAAAAGCCTATAGAGCAAAAGAGCAAAATAAAATTAAAAAAAAAAAAAAAAGTATGCTAATGGTTTTATTATTTTTTTTAAAGGAGAGAATTTGTTTTCCTGCAGATGCCATGTTTGCCAGGTTTCATCCTTCAGTGGATTCTTAAAGGCTAGTTATTTGTTTGTCATAGAAATGACGGCTGAAACTGAACCATTGCAACTCTGGTAGACAACACTATAATAAAGTGAGTAAAATACCTCTAAATATAAGGAGAACTGATTATTGTATTTATTACCTTGAGACCAAATCCAGAAATGAAAGTGAATGGGTTTTGTTTTAAAAAAATGTGTAGGCTGTTCACTTATAGTGACTTCATCTCAGAATCCCTTGGGCATAAGAGCTGTGAATCAGCTGGCTTGTGATTTGATGCCAATATTCAGAAAATTACAGACTGAAAACCAGAGCCCTGTCTCAAGTGTCCAGATCCTCAGCACAAGGGGTAAAGAATAAAACTTTTTAGAAAGTGTTTCACAATAGAATGACAGCTGTCACCACTAGTTTGTGGAGATCTCGCAGTCTCACTGGCACTTGTGAATGACTAACTGGTTGAGACTTCTGATTTATAGACAGAGAAATAAAATTAGTGTAAGAATTTTGAAAACAGTACCCTTACACCACCAGAAAGATAATCTGAATAAGAAGACAGATCATTTGGGTATATGAATGACAATTTTGAAGGTATTTTTGGAATATCTGTCCCAACTGTGAGCTAATTTTTAGTTTGAATAAGGACATAATCATGGGTTAATTATAATCAGCATACTTCACTTTTGTAAGTAATGTCTCCTGCATACATAATCTGCAATATAGTCCAAAAAGTTTTGCTTCAGCAAATGAATTAACATGTAGGGGTGACATAACTCAGGACTCTTAAAACACAAAGAGACAGATAGTTTCACCAGGGTGAGCACAGGCTAACAGGGTATTTTACCCAGGTTCTAGCTCAAATTTTGCAGCACATGTTGACTTTTATGTCATCTCAGATGGGCTGCTACTGATGTCCAATGAGCTAGGTTATATCTAGCTTGCTGAGTTGGGGCAGCCAGCGAGGTGAAGGACAGGGAAGCACAGATGCTCCGATAGATACACGGTCAGCACATGGGGGATTTACTGGCTAAGGTTTGGTGGCAATGGTGGCAGAAATGACAGATCCACGGTCATTGCTGTGAGGAACAAAAATGCATGAAGCGATCTGCATCTCAGGCTTGGGAAGGCTTGAGGGTGGTGTTGTCAAGCTGCAAGTTACTGCTGAAAGAACACTGGAGAATGTGTTAGAGAAAAAGTTGGTTGCTCTTGTTTTCCTCTTCTGACTCGAGACTGCAAATCAGAAATACCTGATGATAGTAATACTTAAAGAGACCTTACAATTTTCAAAATGCACTGTAAGATATTGGTCACAGCTTTCAGCCCCTGGGAGTTTTAGCCAAGCAAAAGCTGAAGAATATGGCTTTTCAACTGACTATCCCTACAACACACTCTCAGGTTGTATTTTTCTCTGAAAACAGCAAGAAGAAACAAAGGAACAGAAGAATGCTGAAACCCTGGCTATATCTTAAAGAGAGAGTTCATTGTTCGGTTTGCAACTATCTGTTTCAGTACTAAAAAGAAATAAGCTAGGATAACATTACATTGTTAGTTTTCTGGGTTTATAATGAAGTTTCTAAGTATCAAAGAGAGAAGTGAATTGTATCTGAGAAAGAGGTAATGAAACTACTGTATACAACAAGTAAACACATACCTGCTTGATAAATTTTACTTTGAGCTTTCAAGATCAGATTTTTCTTTATCAGCCTACTCAGAAATCCCAATAGGCAGAAGTTTTTAAAGGCTTACCAGATACAGTTTGCCTGGGTGCTTTCCGAACTGCCACATACTGAGACAGTGTGTTTCCTCGTCCAGCATAGAAACATTATTTTCTGTTGTGGATGTGTATGTGTTTGAGTATTGCATAGACTGGTGGCCCTTTCTGAGCCTGTCTTTCCACCTGTACTTCAAGCTCCTTTAAAATGAACAGAATTGTACTCTGAGCTTTAAGCAGGCAGAAAAGGGATAGTCTGGAATACAAAAGGTTAAATTTTTAGCCAGTAATTACTGCTCTTTTAACATTGCCTTTTTCTTTAATCTGGTATTAATTCCATCCCTAACCTTGCTCCTGAGATCACTTATTGTCAGTGTAAAACAAGAATCCCTCTTTGTCATCTACACTGTGATCTTTGAATTAAACTATTTGAATGGGATATGCGCAAGGTACGGTTCCATAGGGTTTATTAAAGGAAATTGTCTTAGCAAATATGTCTGTTTCATTTGATTCTGAGGAATAATTGGTTAATGAGGGAATGATTACTTTGTTCAGACATGATTACTGAAGAAATGTTTGGTCCATATGTTGCTGAATAATGGGAAATTCTCCAGTGAAAGGGGACAATGATTAGAAGAAATAAGATAGCGGGAGAATATATTCCCCAAAGTGTTACGCCAGTTTTTGTTAACAAGCCAACTCTAAGGATAGTGTTTCCCTCAAAAGGCATGGAAGTTCAAAATATCTAATCGGTTTAAACTGTTTGTTGAAAAAACACTAGGTAATTTTCTTTGTTTTTCTTAGATCAAAGATCTTAGCTTCCTCTGATAAATGATGTGACTATCACAGCTGTTTCTCCCCTTTAACGTAATGTTAATTTGTTATTGTTGCCTTGATGGGCATATACTAATACAACTATATGTTAAAAATTGTCCCATCCCCCTCTGCTGCTTATTAGTTGCATCTTACCGTAGGAATTTAGTGTTTTGGCACTGTGAAATACATAGTGTGTATGTGTGCATGCACACACATGCACGCGCACGTTATAGCTGGTGTGCGTTGCAATGCTTATAGTTAATTAAGAATATTCAAGTGTTTTCATTATCCAGGGTTATTTTCACTTACTTATAAATTTCTCTAAGTCTTACTTTACAGCTGAAACTTGGTGTGCTTGCTTGCAATCATGAAGTGTCTCCCCCCCCCCCCCCCGCCCCATAAAAATGGCTGCAAACTCCAAGAAATAAATAAAATATTTTTATAGGAACTTCCTTAAAGCAACATTAGCAATCTAGCAGAAGATACTGAAAACTTCAGAACTGCCAGATATTAAGGATCCAGTTCAGGTTATCTGGATATCTGACTTGAAACCTGTGGAGAGTCCCACAGAAGTGTATGGCAGGGAAGACAGGCAAGCAATGGCAGAAGATCAGATGAGGGATCCACAGATATGGATCTCTGAGTTTTCAGAAATGCTGGAGTGTCTGACTCCCCCTGATTTAAACTGGAATTGAACAGCTCAGTGCTGTTGAAGATGCCTCTGGCACTTGGCTTTGAACACAAGACGGATACCCTGAAAAGCACCTTGGACCAGAGTGACTTGCCCAAGGTCATACCACAAATATGTGGCCTCTTTTCTAAAGCTGGAGGAATGCTAAGTAGTTATTTCATAAGAAAAATGTTATAAATTTAAAGTAAGGGGTTTTTTTTGTCCATTTCCTTTTGGTTCAGTTAACTCTTTTATCAGATCTAGCTATCCAAAATTACACTTCATCAGTTCTGCTGGAAAATTCCTTGTTTCATTTTCTGTAAGCAAAGTAGCCACTATTTGCCAGTTAAATCCCCAGGTAGTTAGCTTTCATACAGTCAAAAATAAATGTTGTAAATGAAACATCTGTTCAACACTATTATTTTATAATAACATTAATTGGCAGATTGTCTTTAGATGACAAAGCAAAGTGTACCAGTTCTGATTTGTCTTTTTCCACGGAGCTGAACTTGTGGTCATTGAAAAGTACTTACCTAAAAAACTGTCTCAGCATGAGCAATAATTCACTGAGCTAGGTAATGTGAGATTTTTCCATGTAGAAAAGTATGAATTATAAAGGCCAACTGCCCACTGAAAAAATGTTAATGCATTGTCCAAAAACATACTTGTGTGGAGAAAGTTATCCTCTCCTTTGGCAGGACTGGTACTTCAATCTACATATAGTTTGCACAGAAGTACTGTGCCAATTCAATTACTGTCTGATTAATGAAGTGTAGCAGGTTTATTTCAGGGGTCTAGCTAGCTATTAATTAGCATATTGGGGCCTATACTCTACTGTTTTGCCCTGATATGCTTTGAAAAATCCCAATGCAATTAAATAAACTCTAATATGCTTTAAATAGTTACTTGAGAAAACACATTCAGATTTTTTTAAAACCCTTATGGGATTTTTAAGCACATCCAGATTTATTGTAAAGCATCTGAAGTTCTTTGTAAACACTATTGTTGCGTTGGTTTGTGCTGTTCAGCAAAATAGCACTCTCCTTGCTTTAACAGAAGACTTCCTCTAACACAAGAAGCTGGTTTTGTTTCCTTAGGGGGCCTTGGAGCAAATAATGAGGATGCTGGTACCCCCCAAATTCCACTGAAGTTGCTTGCACTTTTCAGTGGTGTACCTTGTCTTTGTCAGATTTCTTCACTTGCACAGTCAGATTTATTTTTTTTACAAGGAGATCAGTGCTAAAACAAGGTGGAAAACTGGAAAGCTTGTTAGCATAGTGTTTGAGATCAGGCAGTGAAGAGTGGGAAACACCACGTTGCCTACACTAGAAGTAGCTGAACCTTTTCTACCCTGGACAGTAGCGCAGAGTGCTAATAAATGCACTATATGTTCCTCAGGTCAGAGGGATTGCCTGAGCAGGCACATTTCAGTACATACTGATCACAAGTGGGCTGGAGAGATGTTTTATTCAGAGCATTAACTATTTAGTATTCTCGCATTCTGGGAGACAGGAGAGTGTGAGACAAGTTAATAAAGCAATGGAAATATTGGTTAGAGAGGTTCCTTATTTATAGATTTTAGTAGTCCACCAACTTTAAATTCTTTCAAGGCTATCCTGTGTGTCACAAGTGAATTACTCAGTCCTGTATCCCATGAAAGCACTGTCCAGAACTACATTTATGCTCTTGCCTTCACCAGCCCCCTCCCGCCCTGCCAAACTCTTTCTCCAGCCTACTTTATCCAGACCTCAAATAGCTCTCAACTTTTAGTCTGCTATTCTCCTTCATCCTCTGCTTTAACACTTACAAACTGGTTAAATCCCTTATCCCCCTTTTTCCTACAAATATCAAATTAAAACACATTTTGCTCAGGAGGCCTTCTTTTGTTTGCTTACTCACCGGTGATGTCTGCATGCTCCATTGCCTTGTGTTTGCTCGTGCCTGGGTTAAATCCTGCGCTCTTAAAGGTGCCTTTTTGCCTCTGCTAAAGTTCACGGGAGCTTCGCCATCTTCTTCAGTCACAAGTCTTGATGGTTAGGGTCCAGACTGGTCTGTGATATACCAAAAGTTCTGGGCATTTACAGTTTTATCTGCACATAAATTAAACAAACTACTCATGTTCCCTCAGTCACAGTGAAGATTACTAACAGGCTTGCATGAGGAGCCTCTGTATTACATCGGCTACTATTCCCCCTATAGTGTCTAGAATATATATTGAGGTATCATTTTGTATGAAGCCACGCTTGTGTATTTTAACACACTGTTTTGCATGGAGCGGGCAGCTGATGGGCAGCTGTTTCCTTCTGGTTGTAGTTCAATGAGAAGCTGCAGTGAGTTTACACCAAGCTGCACATTCGTGCCCTCATGCTTCCCCACCTGGGGTGTGCTGCTACGGTGGTTTGCAGAGCCACGATCGAGTACAGTTGTAGAAAGAAGCTTCCGAAAGGAAGGTGCCGTTGCAGATCCGGCACACGGCTCAGCACGCCTCAGAGTAAGCTGAACGGCAAGGGGAAGCAAAGTCACCTCCTGCCTGGCCCGCCGCTGGCAGAGCAGCACGCTGAAACCCAGGTCCCAGAGCAGCACCGCAGCCACTTCCACAGCGCTGAGACAGAGCCGGCATGCCACACTACTCTTGGCATCTTCTTTTTCCTGACTTATCCCTTTTTTTTTTTTTTTTTTGCAATTTTCACTCACAGAGTCCTTGCATACATACAGCGTTGAAATCCACCTGACAAACACCTTTCTGTGTTATTCTCATAACTGATGGAGGCCTTGATCCATCAGACAACTCAAGTGCACGCTGAACTGCATGCACCTGCAGAGTGCTTTTGAATCGATAGAGTGATTCATGCGCTTAAATCCAGGCACATGTTTCATTACCTGGCTGAACCATGGCCGAAAGCCATTCACTTAACATTAGGGCTGTTTTGTTTTATAAATAGCATTATTAACTTCCTGCCTTTGCTATTTGTATGCAAAATATAGTATATATATATTTTGCATAACTGAAGCTAACTACAAGGTCATAATGGTGCTTTAAATGGGTGTAAAGAGCTAAATAACCCGGGTTTAGTGATGGTTTCTATGGGTGATTCTTAAACGATTGATTGATTGACAGATTGGTCTAACAGGGTGTCAGTGAGATGATATGATAGCCCTGTTCCCTTACAAATAGTGCTCTCACCCACCTTTAGCCCTGTCTTTACCACACTCAGACACCCTTTTTTACGAGGTGGACTTTGAACTTTCTTTCCGTAGTTATTTGGAAAGGCACAATGAAGATATTATGCGACTATTCATTGCAGCAAAGTTAGCACATAATAATTTACAATTTTATGGAACTGCTAGGATTAGCTATGTATCATCTATTTTTAATACACATCATTGTGGTATGTGAGCAATAATGAATGTATTTAAATAAATCAAAAAACCCAAATGAATGCTGAGTTGTTGTCAATCACTTGCAGATGAGCCTACCCTGGTGAGAAGATATAATGGAGAATTTTCTGAGAATGATTTATGGAGTCGACCAGCATCACTCCAGAACTGATTCCTTTCCAGCATAGGGCTACATGGGTAGGTAAAGTTTACTGAGAATACCTAAATGGTAAATCTGAGGATAAATTTTTAATGAAATTTTTTATTTTAATTTTTTGAGTTACAGTGCAAATGAAAAAAAAAACACCTGGCAGAAAAAAAAAACAAACAAACAAACCCAGCAAAAGCAGAGTCAAAAGGGAGCATAGTCATGTCTAATTTGTAACTTATAAGTACTGGAAAGCTTTGCACCTCTTACGCACTAATGTGTTGACTTACTGAGATGAAGGGAGCCTTTTTTTTCCCCTTCTTTTTCAGGAAAAAAACCAAACAAACTTAAGCCACTTCATAGGAAAGAATACTAAATGTAGGTTTATTGCATTCTCTTTGTGAACTGCTTGTTTGCCTTTTACTTGTAGAGAGTTACTATCTTAAGTTGTATCATAATCAGCTATCTTGTAATGAGACATAAAATAATTCTTCTAAATAATGTGATACAAGAAACATAAAATATCATATGTAATGTTCTGTAGTCGTGCAAGGCAAAATATGTTTTTACTCAAGGGGGCAGTAAGAAGTATGTGTATTTTCTGGGACTGATGGCAGAGAAAACATTTCTATCTCCAGAGCATCTGACTGCACGCCACCTACTCCATGTGTTCTGATCTCAAAGCTAAGAAGGATTAGACTGGGTCAGTTCATGGATCAGAGCTCCAGGGAAAACTCAAGTGCTATATACAGGAAACAATCTTGATGATCTAACTTTATTGGGCATTATTCCAGTGAACTAGTGTGCCAGAATTGTGTCATGGGGCCACTCTGCTGTTAGAGGTGCTGTCATACAATGACATGTAAAGATTTTATGATCACTTAGGAAAAAGTGCCAGGGAGATAGATAGATATATATATATGAAAAATTAAGTGAGGCTTAGCCAAAATTCCACCTCCAAGAGTTTAAAATTGCTTTTTAGTTTCAACTGGAAAAGCACTCTTCATTCCAAAACTGCCACGTAATCATGATGACCACTCTTAAAAGCATGCTATGTTTCACATCAGCAATGTATTTCACTGGTGCTGGTTTTATTCTTTTACGTAGTTTGTTAAAGGCCCTGGTCTTCCAAGTTGATGCAGTTAAATAAACATTTTGGGTCAGAACACAAAACCTCACTACAGTTAGAGCACTCTGCACTGGACTCATCTTTTATATACGCAGATCAGACTTCAGTACTGGAACTTGCATTTTAAAGTACCTGGAGGTAAAAATCACTTTCACTGAAACTGCAGTACTCCTGCTGAATGCTGATGGTCAGCACAGGAATGCCTAAGGATACAGTGCTGGTTCTCTTCTGAAATTGTGCACTTCCGGTACATCTCTTGTGTGGAAGTGACTGGTATCATTTGCACAGAAAGGCTTGCAATGGCAACTATGAAGTAAAGTGAGAAGAAGAGAGAAGTCTGTGAGATAATCCATATCTTGAGAGCTTTTTACTGGGAAAGTTAAAAATCTTTAGGTAGATATAAGAAAACAAAAATATCGTTGAACAGAGCTTTTCTACCTCTTGGGGTGAATGAGTTTTCTCCCTTCCCATGGTGTACCATCCATATGCATAGCACCACAATCCATTCTCTGAGAGCAAAAATGAAAATTAAGTAAAAATTAACGTTAATAATGAAGGCGTGTTTTTATAGTTTCACTTTCATTGACTAGAGCAGCAGAGTGCAACTAGAGATGTTGAAAGAAAAACTCTTCACCTGTCCTCTGCTTAATTAAAATACATTAGATACATAGATTTATTTGAGGGTTTGATGTTAAATGAAGATGAATGAAATGTTTTATGGAAGGCGATGAAATGTTATTTATTTACTTAAATAAGCATTTCTGTTCTATCAATACTTGGCTCACCTAGAAAAACATGCCCTATTCCTACTTAGTTATGAGTAGTATTTTACTGACCGTGCCTACAATCCACTCTAACACTAATTCTGCCAGTTTCTGGGAGCAGGCAAAAAAAAATATGGTATCTATTTATGAAGGGCAATGCAGGATATGTCATGGCAGCCAGGAGGCATCATGGCCCGCACAGTGATCTTCACTTCTGAATAAGACCAATGTGTCTTCTCCAGCCAATGTGAACCATAGAGGCATGTGCCCTGAGTCTCCAGCTCAAGCAGTTCATGTGGGGCAGCTTTACATATTGCTGCCTATAGCTGTCTATCTTTATGCTATGCTTTAAGCCTAAACAAACCTCTATTCATTTTCCCCTAGGTTAAAGTGACGTGAGTGAGGGTTGAATATCTGGACAGCAGCCATTCTGCTTTCTTCACTATTGAGTGCCCTAAAATGGTGAAAAATGGGCCACAGCCCTTTTCCAGCCAGTGAAGGCTAATGAGACCTGTCACATTGTTATCTCACATCTATTTGCACAATGGAAAGATTCTTACTGGCTTCTTATGGAAAGAAGCCTTCCCCACCGTAGACATTCATGGAGTTACAATTTATCCCACTGGATGCACATGCTATTTTATTTGTTATCTTGAAGTGCAGTTATTGCAACCCAGTCAGGCTGCTTGCAGAAGCTCCATCAAAAGGTGACATATTTTGGCACACAGTATTCCTGAGAGACACACAATTCCTACTTAATCCTTAGCAGGTTTTTCTGCAGTCTCTAGAACAGATTTCAATTTTGCTCTTTATGATGATGATGACCAACTTTTCATCCAACATCCTATACTGCTTCCTTTGAACTAAGCTCTGGTGGCAGAAATGCTTATATAAAAGTTAGCAAATAATTTGATTTCATTGAATATTGCAGTTTGCATGGATATATGAAAGGACAAATCCCATCTCTGAGCCACAGTGGCAGGGGCTACAAATAACATGTATGAAGGACAGCATAGGAGAAATGGGCCTGCTCACAGGAAATGCTGAAGAACCATTGCTTTGTTGATTGTCCTATATCTCTCCACCTGCTAGAGTTTTTATAAAGTCCCTCTAAAATCAACTCCAGTTGTTGTCTGGAGTGAAGTTGCTACTCCACTAGATCTGTTAGCATTCAGTCTTCTCTGCTTCTGTGTTTTCAGCCAGCCCTTACAGTGAAATCCCTAGCTGATCTTATTGCTTTTTGAATCAGTTCTGCCATTTTTCACTAAAATATTGAGAATAGATTTGTTGTTAATCATGAATGTTTACAGATGACTAGTAAATGGTTTAAAGAACTTATTTTCTTTTAAGTTACTAAAAACAGAGAAAGAACGCAGAACTCATTAGTGGCTAAGAGGGTGCAGAATTTCACTTCCACAGCAAAATAAGCCAAGTCCATAATAGTGAAAATTTGTTCTCTTGGCTCTGGCTGAGTTATCAACTAACATGCATTCTGGATCAGTCCATACATCCTTTTGACACTATGAAAAGAATGGGATTATTGTCTTGACATTTTCTCCTAATTTTTCTAAAAAAGAAAATAATAATTTGTAGCTTGTCAATCTTTGCCAAGATTCAGCCTAGAGATATTTTTTTATAGCTGAGATATAAACCCCTGAAGTAAAAATGCAGACACAACTTTAAGTACAGTGTTGCAAATGCAGTGTTGTAATTTTATATGTTAATCTATCAATACACAGTATGTGCAAACATATGTTTATAGACAGAGAGACAAGCATGTATAAATGAGAGGATAAAAATCCCTATTTCTCATTTGGTGCTATGCAATTTCTATCAATTTAGAAATGTGTTATGATTTTATTTTAAGCTGACATACTGTAAATTGCGCTTATTTGAGAATACTTACTTAACTCTTAGGGTTTATAAGACAGGAAAGGAAGATGTCTTTGGAAGTTCTCCAGTGACCTAAAATGAACTAATAAATAATAGAAAAATTTTGTCCCTTCTCTGGAAACTTTGGAACAGTTGCCATCTCTAAAGTAACCCATAAGCATGAAGATAGTCTTTCAATGATTAAGATTTACTATAAAATCTACTAAATACAGCAAAGGCTGTTTCTTTAGGGGCAAGCTGTATATTATGCTCATGTTACACAAGAAATTACCAGATCTCTAGGTGAGGTATTTTAGAAATTTGGCAGATGGCTTTACTTTGTATTTGTGGCACAGAATCCAGTTCTAATTTTGTGTTTGATTGGAATATTCAACAGCTTCTGGTGCTACTAGGACTTGCTATTTGAAAGACAGAGTTTGCAAACTATAAATATGAACTTTGAAAATATATATCCTAGAGTTAGTCCAGTAGATTGTGTTTGTAACGCTCACTTATTGGCTGACTGATGCATTTTGGCCCCAGACCAAAAATGATGGCTGCCTGGTTGAGCAGTACCTCCTGTCAACTAGGAAGGGAGAGGGATATAGGGGCAGTGGTTAGATATTGGCCAGGCATTTGGTGTCAGGTTCTGACAGCTGTCACCAGGCTTCCCCACACACGGTCCCTCCAGCCTCGCCTTCATGCACCTTGGCCATATCTCCTCAGTTGTCCTCTTTATCCCCAGCTGCTGATTTGTCCTGCTGGGGAATAATTCAACTGCAAGACGAGGAAGGTTATGTCTACAAAAGCAAGGCATTTCAGTCTCAAGCTTAGTCACAGCCTGGCTGGCAACCCACCAAACAAGGCTGCTGACCTGTGCCACCCCCATCCCCACCATAACACCAAGGAGAGCCCCGTTTCTAGGGGGAGGCACAGGAGGTGCTTCCCCATCCATCTCCCCAGCTGCCCCCATCGAGCGAGTTCAATCGAGGTGGATCCGGGCTGGCGCGGAGGCGCAGGCGGGAGGTGGCACTGACATTGCCTGCAGCAGGCAGGCAGTTTCCAGCCAGGGCTGGTCAAGGTGAGCGCTGGGAAGCTGGTCCTTGTCCTCTTTCAGCTGTCAGCTACCAGCTTCCTGCTGGGGCTGACTGCACCGGCAGTCTTGCCCAGAGGTGTGACCTGTTCTGCATGCCCGTAGCACACGAGGGTACGTCCCAGATCACAGTAGAAACTCGAGAGTGTTTCACGATAGCATTGGCTTAGGTGAACAAGACTTCAGCCTTAATTTGACTGAATTGTGGATGCGACTGTGCTCATATAAGCTCAGTAAAACTTTCAGTGACCTATCCCACATCATGGCCTGCTTGTTCATACCCCTCCCTGGGCCTGAAATCTCTGGGCAGATATATAACAGAGGAATTTCCCACTGCGCCCCTCAACTGGATGTGTCAGGAGCCAGTAGGCTTATTTAATGCATGAAAACAGAAAGTCCTTATTTACCCCCACTGATAATTTTAACTTTAGATGAATGTTGTCTTTAAGTAGTCATTCTGAAGCAGAGCTATATGAGGGGAATTAGGCACTCCTTGTTGGCGTTGCTATTTTTCACGCAGGATTGGTCAAAGCTTTCTTCAAACTCTTCCCAACCATTATATCCTGTGTGTCTCTTTCCAGAGTTTTCTCTGATGGAGTGCATATTCTCGGTGGAAAGGACAGAGGAATTTAGAGAAGAAACTTAAAAAGACCCCCCAGAAGTATATTTGACACTGTAACAGGGGGGTTCCCATCATGGATTTGTAGGTAAGTGGCACGATACAGAATTTTCTGCTTTCTGTGTCAAGTGAAGAGCCTCTAACTGCTGAGAAAAGGCCAGGCTGTTGTGAGTGGTATCACATTTAAATTCAGGCTTTGCGAGTCAGAGGGGAGGAGAGTAGATAGCAGCCATTCAGCTGGCCTTGTCAGAGTGGGTTTTCTTCAGAAAGAAGGATTTAGCACTTTTGTTATCCACTGTAATTATACTGTGTACAGTCTGTCCAGTCCGTCCGTAAAAAGTGCTTTTCCTAGGAATAGTATTGAGCAGCTCTGATGTGGGCCAACTGCGCATTTTGGCAAGGGATGATCATCTTTGGAATACTGGCAAAGATGGTCCTTTTGTACCGTAAATTCTGGCAATAACCAACCTTTTCCCCTTAAACCACCAGCTTATGTTGGCTCCATTTGTTTTAAATCCCTTGTTCTCAACAGGCCATGTAATCAGAATGACAGGCTGCTCGCAGCTTCCCTGGTGCTCAGCTGCATGCAGGTCATGCCAGAGTCTCCTTTCTGGAAGGATGGCTATGCCCTGATGCCTGGCTACCTGTGAGTCTGAGCATCTGAATCTGCTCGGAGGTGAGGAAAGCACAGCAGCTTAACGTTTAACACCAATAAGTGTTGAAGGAGTGGGCATCTTATTCTTTGCACTACTGGTTTTAAATCGGAGTCTCTCTGCTTGCTTTCAGCAGCCAGCCAAATCTCCTCAGCCAACATCTTCAACATTATATTGTCAATAAAAACTTTAAAGCAAAGGTCAGGTATTCACTGAGCAGTAACTGTTCTGTTAAAGAAAAACAAAACACTTGTTAGCACCTGTCCTTTTGGAAAACTATGTGATTGCTTTGACTGATGCACCAAGCAGAAACGCTATTATTTTATTAGCGTTACAATTTAAGAGTTTATAAAAAGGCACCAGCAAATACCAAACAGTGAATTTTTTAAAAGATGCATTTTCAAGAAAGCTAATTTACCTATTTGCATTGCTAGCTTAAAAGTTTGAGAATCATCTCATGTCACTTGCCTTGATGATATAAATGAATTATCATAAACAAAAGTGCCATACATCATCATTAGCGTGCAGGGGAAAGTTAGCTATTGGGTATTTATGATCAATTTGAGGAGAAGATATATAATTACCATCCATTATTATAATAAAATACCTAATATAAAACCCAGGAAAAACTAAATGCAATCCTCAAAAAACCCCATATTCTTCTTCCAACTATTTTGCTATTTAATACTTTCACTGTGTAAGGGCAGATAGCTTCAACGTATTGGAGACAATAATTGAGCAGAATATTGAAGCAGGTTAAAATACACTGCAAATAGCATGCTCAAGTGGAAACCCTCCTTTTCTTGCTATTTAGACCTTTTCCTTGTGCAACTTTCCTTAGCTGTTAGGACTTTGTTTAGTTTTGCTTACTTTATTGCTGGCATAAGTTTTACTTAATTTCCATGCATTTTAACTGATGTTTTAAGTGACCTTGTCCTTCTTGATGTTGATTTTTTTAATGGCCTTAGTTCATAGCACCCCAGGGTGAATGGGTGACTTGAAATTCCATCACTTCCCAGTGCTCTCTATCTGAATAATGTCCAGCAAGGTTTAAGGCAGCAAAGCTGTTTAAAATCCACACATACATTTTATTCCCTCTCCTTAGTGCTATGGAAAACTAATGAAAGTTCTTATAAGGGAAACGTAAACCAAAAATAATTGTTTTCCCTTTGTGAAGCATGTAGAAATTTTTGCTGATTGTATTTCATTTACAGATAGATACCTCAACCATCACTGTGTATTTAAATGTAACTTTGGGGATGTTCAAAATCCCAAACCAGAGGAAAATTTACTGTTTGTACTTTACATGGCTCCTAACTGTTTAATGGTTTGAACCCAGCCCGACATCCAAACGCTTCCTCATTTACAGAGTACTTCGGTGCTTTACACAGTACCAGTGGCTCCAATCGGGTTGAGGAGAGGAGATGTTCAATGTTTGAATGCGTTTTTCTCTGGAAGGTAAAAGAGAGGCAAAATGTGATGAGGAGGAAAGGATGCACTTTGTTAGACCATTCCCCATGGTCTAACGCTGGCCACTGCTTCAGACACAGAGTTTTTCAATGCTGGGATTTTTTCCCAAAAACACACACAAACTCCCTCCACAATTCTAGTAGAACTGTAAAAATAAAAAAAGTCAATTTTTTAATGCTGTATCAGTTTTTCTAGTCCTATTCAATGATCTGTACTTAACAACCTTTACAGTTGCTAAAGGGAAAAATGATTTCACCAATGCTTTATATGCTTTACTGTTCAGCATCCCTTAGACAGTCTTTCTCAAAATACTGCAAATGTGTTTTATTTTTGAGCTACTGATACCAATTGCTTATACTACTTCTAGACTACACCTACACTAGTAAAATAAGCAGTGCCAGGAAACATTTCCAGACCTTGAAATTGAATCATTTATTCTACTAAATGTCTCGAATTATTCCTGTTTGGACTCAGGCCAGCTAGCATTGTCCTGTGTAACACTTGTGCACAATATGGGAGTCCATGTAAGCCACATATACAAATTGAATGCAATCATTTGGATGCTAAAACAATTTAACAGTATGCATGCAAGCCATTTCATGCCAGTTGGCCTCAGTGACAGGGCAGTCTGAGGCTGTTTAACTTAACAGCATAGTTACAGTGCTGGTGCTTTCTAACATACACAATTCCTAAAGGACCTCATAAAGACACTGACAAAGAATAAGAGAATCCGAAGTTTTGTTTTCCTTTCCTTTTTCTTTCCCTGGACAATTTCTCCAAATTTAAATCACTGAATGGGTTAGTGTAAATTTGAGACTCTTAAAAGTTTTCTTTATGGAATCAAAACATTAAAAATATGGTCCTGAAGAGGTAAAAATGAGAATTTTATACTATTGAAAATCAAGAATCACATCTGTGGATGAGTGTTACAGACCTGGCTTTCAACTTTGGAAATGCTGTGAATGTTTTGTATTTGAAGTGATAACATTTCTGTGTGCTGACAAATTATTTTCGTCATGGCTAGCAGTGTTGGTGGCTGTCTCTGAGCACTTGATATGACTTCGTTCTCAATTAACATGCAGATGGATAGAGCGACCAAAATAGACCCATTGCAGGGGGGAGGGGAGGAAACAAATAAAAATAATATTCTTTAGGCATTTACAAAGTAATTTTCTCTGAGACATATATCAAAATGCCTGAAATGTTTTGTGTTATGAGAAATTTTAAATTTTTCTTGTTTTGGCCAACCTGCATTTCCTGCCTATATATACACACAGTTTATGTAACTATATTCTACCTCCCTGCATTCCCATCTGCACTATTCTTTAAAAAATTCTTCCCCTAAACTATTATGTAGGATTTATGTTTTCTGTTAAACAGCTGCCAAGTTTCGCTCCATAGGCGGCTGCACTTCAGTGTTGGATGAAATGCTTCTTGTAAAGTTTGTAAAGCATTTTGGGCTCTTTGCAGATGGAAGAACTGACTAAATCAGTGATACCCAACTTGTGCTTCTAGAGCTGCACGTGGCTTTTTTTGGAAGGCGCATATCTGATAGGAGCTGTTTTGACTTCTTCCTGTGAGGGAACAGGCAGGGCGTTTAGCTGTTCCCTTCCATCTCTCCAAGCAACCAGGAAAGTTGGCTTATGCAGTTATTTCTCTGTACTTCTATGCTCAGTAGGATTCTGTACATGGCATTTGATAAAATACATTTTGGAGCCATGTATGTTCAAGAAAAGATATATGTGAGGTATCACAAGTTAATGGAGAACTGAATGTGTATCCTGTTGTATGTTCTGTCAAAATGATGATCTCGATACATTTCTTAATCCTGGACTGAAGTAATAATGCAGACTATGAAATTGCAGGACACTATGACATCATCAAAGCAACATTATGATTTCGCTAGAAAGCTGAAGATGGAGGAAATCAAAACTGAGCTGTTTCCTCAGTCTCCACTATTACAGAGAGCCAGACCACGATGAGTGTGCATGATGAATGAGCAATGCAACTAACACTTTTAACAGGGAAGCTATCTTTCTTATGCCTCTGACCTATTCACTGAGCAACTGGCAAATGGCTCTAGTAAAGTCATCCTGTTCTTTTTTCCAACCAAAAAATCTATTGTGTATGCAGTCTTTCTAATGGATAGCAGAGATATGTCATTCATATCAATCGGTCTTCTGTATCTCTATGTTTTATTCAGCTCCTGAGTATTATGCTAAAATGCACTCTGATATTCATCAAGTTTTCAAACACTCCATAACAGCAACTGAAAGTGAAAAATAGCCCGGGAGTCATTACTGCTTTCCTCAATGACCTGGGAGGGGCTGATTGGCACAGTGTGACTGTGCAACTAGGACGGAATTGGAGACGTGCTTGGGAGCGGGGAGGAACTTGTAGCATCAGTCTGAAAGTGGTTTATACTGTCCAACGTACAGGTACGCAAATGGTAGTTTGGCTGTGCCATCTTTTATGTATTTCTTTTTAATTGGTGGAAATACCCAGAAATGGCTATAGTGAGGATGTTCCCTTCCATGATAATTCTTAGGCTCTTCCTTCCTTCACTGCATAAACAAATTTAATAGCTCCTTATCATCATCAAGACTACTGCTTCAGCTAAGCACAGCACTGTACTGCCTTTCAACTGACAGAATGATTGATGTATTGTACATTCAAAATTATAGAAAGAAATCTTCTAAGAAGTGATTTATTTTTTTTAATTTAACTAGTATAAACTGGCTGGGACAGCTCTGAAAAATAAACAAATACAGAACAGCAACACATCAAATAAACAAACAAACAAAACAGAAGTCTGAAAAAATAAGAGTCTAAAATTGCCAAACTCTCACTGAAATGAAATGGTAGCCCTGGAAATTGCAACCTGTATGGCTAAGCATTTCGATGGAGACATCCTTGCCTTTTTTATTCATTGGTGCCATAACAATGCCTAAGAAACAACTAGCAATATACACCATTGTTGCCAAGACTTACTCGAATAGCTATAAAAGTCACTGCTCTGAAGAATACACGATCCAACAAGACGAGATTGAAAAGGAAAGACAAAAGAGATATAATACACAATAAGAATGAACATCCCCATTTCCCCATTCTCTCTCTTTTTTTTTTTTTTTTCCTTCATAAAGTAGTCTCATGCAGGTTTCTTTTTTCATTTGTTTTCATCTTACTCAGTCAACGAGTGGTGGGCTCAGCACATAATTTCAATAAAATGTCCTTCCAGGCAGAAAATCATCCATTAACAATATTTTGACTATGGAAGAAAAAGAAATATTTGATCTTCTCATCACCATAATGATAATACATCTCATTTGCAGAGTGTAACTGTATATTATTTCCAGAAAGATCGTAGGCTGCTCTGCAAATGAGTATTTCTATTCCACAGGCGCTATGTTACATTTGGAAAAGCTGAATTTCACTCCTGTTCACTAAGATTATGAAAAGCCTGTTCATTACTAAGCCTGAAAATAGGTTTACGCAAGGCTTACAAAGTGAGTAAGCTTTGTGTGGGTCTCACTGTACAAGGAGAAACATTTCATCCTGCAGATAGAAGTAGAAAAATAGGAGGTAGAAACAGGCTTACTCTTGAGGATCACCTGCTAAAGATGTCATCAAAATAGTAACTTAACCTGTTCCATTTCATTTTAATAATGTTTAGGATGGCTATTTAAAAATGAGCTCTTAATAGATTGTTGCCATTACACTTGGAGAACATTCTGAGATGTGACCTTAATGACTAAGGGAAACATCTGAGAAGAGTTTCTGTTCTGTTTGAGGGTGTGTCTGTGTGTGTGCATACATCTGGATGCATCTGCATCCCATACAAAGGCATATTAGAACTGTTTCAGAATGTTTGTGTTAGAATGATTTGCTAATGAAAAAAAATGGCACTTTTACATAGCCATAAAAAGGCATATTCTGTTAGAAAGCTGTAACTTTTTGCTGCATACAAAGAGAAAGTGAAATTAATTAAAACCTGCAAAAAAAAAAGCATCTACATAATTTCTTTCAAAACAAATATTGAGGAGAAAATTCTTTCCGAAAAGCCTGTGATTTCTGTTTTTTTTTAAAATTTTCATTCTGATTTGGATTTTTTGATTTTTTAACAATTTTTCTTCCTGTAAGAAACATCCATTGACTACCATATCGTTTATATGTATATCATCTTGATAGTTGCAGTAAATCTCCAAGCATATATATACATCTTTGTATACTACAGGTGGTTTATTTCTTTCTTCTCTTTTTTTTTTTTAATTTATTTTTTATTGGTACTGTTTTAAGTTTTGAACTTTTCCATTGTAAGTTGCTGAGAAGAATAACTGTACTGGGTCAGGCCAAAGGTCTTACCTAGCTCAGTATTCTGTCTGCAGCAGTGGTCATAAGTGATACACCATTAGTGTACCTGTAGAAAAATTGCTGTTAAGATTGTTTACTTGGGGTGAGAGGGGTCATGGAAGGCCATATTTTTTATTATGTAGGTACTTTTCACTATTTTTTTTGCTTTTCTTTAAAAAAATATATGTTGTAAAACCAGCTGCTTATTCCTATTATAGAAAAGGTTATATTTCTGTAAGGTGTCATGGCTAGTGGCTCTAATGTTGTGCTGCAAACATTTCTTTCTTTTCTTCTTTCATAGAAAAGCATTATGAAAAATAGTGAGAGGTAAATATCTGAGTGCAGCCAGTGATGGTTAGTTGGGATGCAGATTACATGAAAATTCCTGTTTAACACTGATAGCATTTCTGCTGAAAATATTATTTCCTTCCTTTATTTATTCATTTGTCTCTGTATTGGGGTGTGGGCTGGGTTTTTTTCCTCTTTAGTTGATATTATTTAGGGGTAAAAATATCACAACAGATAGTTTTTCTACTGGAGAGTCAGGCAAGAGGGAGCACGCAGTTTTTTAGATTTACTATTTTTACAATTATGACTAGACAGATCATCAGATGTCATGGTGAGGAGTTTCTTACATACATCTAAAATAGATGAATAAAATACTATTGACAGGTATTCCAGATAGATTCTGTAAGGAAAACTGAGATGGATGTTTATTTTTATCTATGGCCTAAAATATAGAGCAGCATAAGTGACTGTTAAATGTCATTTAACATGTTCAATTGCTGCATTTAGCATAAGCTGACCAATATGAGTACCTAAATAATAATTAGTGTTGATTAATGATTGTAGTTATCTTTTTGACCTAACTGTTATTCAGATCTTAAATGAAATGTTTTGTTTGCAGTAACTAGTGCTTTATTTTTAAATTTGAGATATGGAGGATGCTCTATTGTAAACTAAGAAACGTCATTCTGCCCACTGTGAGTTATGAGTGCATATCAAATTTTAATGAAAAAGGATAAATAAATTGTCTCACAGTTCACCATCATCTACTATATCACTCAGTTCATCCCATATAATATGTAATAAACTGAATGCTTCAATTTTTGCTTTATGTGACCATTTACAACCAGTACTATTGCCTGAGAAATTGTCATCACACAGTAGTTCACATAACCAGTGAGTAGACTAAGGTTCCATGCTGTACATCATGACTGAAGAACACATGCTTTTTAAAAATCTTTAATAAAAGCTAAGAGTGGCAAAAAGCTGAGATATATCAATTAAAGTATACTAACAGTAATGTAGGACCTTATTCCTCAGCTTGGGTCTTGACATCCTCGGGACTTAAATTTCAAAAGGAAAAAAAAAAAAAAAGAAGAAAAAGGAAAAAAAAAAAAACCACAACAAAGGAGAAGCCAGTAAAATAGTTAATGCAATGGTTGCTCTATTCATTCACTGTGTTGCCTGATTAATTCTTCTATTCACTATTAATGTCCTTATCCTTCTAAGAAGAGAGATTTAACATTTAGAGAAACTGTAGAAATAGTCTGAGCATGTATTTCATTAAGAAACTTCCTGGACATTTGCCGGTAAATTCCAAAGAAATTAGAGAAAGAAAACCAACAAAGCCGTTGGGAGGCTAGGCTAATTTTAAAAGCTCTGATTGTGACAGAAAGAATTTTTTGAAGAAATCTTTATTTTCAACCTTTTAATATTCATCATACCATTGTACATTGTTCATCTGTGTGAGGATACAAAAAGAAATGTCACGGTACAGTTAGTAGTCATTAAAGAAACTGGGGTAAATTTACTTCTCTGATATCTACAGCACAGATAATGAAAGTGAGGAGTACCAGAAGTCCCACTGAAGTTTACTGGATTTGATTTCAGTCTCCTTTTCCCTAATGAGGACTTTCAAGTAGTTTCTTAATAGTTTCATGTCTAATCCTATGAAAGAGACCTACCACAATTCTTATTTAATAATGACATGAAAAATTATTTCTCCCAGAACTGCTTTGCAGAGATTTTTTCCCTGCTCTTGTTAGTGGTTTCTGTGGGAGCAAGAATGAATATGGTCATGAACGTGGTCTAGATCCATCCACTCTGTGCAGGACTAGGTGGAAGAAACATTCCAGGATGAACCTTTGATGAGATGGGAGAACAGTTCTTGATATTTTTGATTTCATGGAGAGCAGCTGTTTGTCACACATCTTTCAATATTTTATACAAACAAAGGCTGAAGACACCATGAGTAAGTAAAAATCTCACGTACTGTGATGGATTCCTGAGCCATTAGCAATTTTTTTTTCTTTTTTTTTAACAAAACATGAGCACCTGCTGCTTTAGAATCATTCCTGAGAAGAGGAATATTCATCGTAGTTCAGTTCTAAAGAGATATTTTTACATTATGGATGCTGATGCAAAAAAAGTGCAGAATAGAATGTGAATCTCATCTTAATATAAGAAGACTGATGTACTGTAAATGAAAGTTAAGGGGTTTTTATCATTCTTTTGTAAGTACCAGATTCCCCACACAAAGTATGAAGATAATTCCATGGTAGCTCCAGAGACCTGAAAGTTTGGGGCTTTTGCATTTATTTCAAAGCAGAGGCACTAGTTCAATTTTTAAACTAGATGAATTCTTATGACCAGATAGCCATCTACCTTTAGCCTGGCTCCTAAGGAAGTGAGAATTATGCAATATAACTTAAACCTCTGTGTATATGTATGTATCTATCTCAATACTTTTTGTTCCTGCTGGCCAATTTTAACAAAATTTGACAGCTGGGTAGTAGTGAATTCCCTTTGTTAGTGTCCTCACTGAGAAAGAAGCTGAATCTCAAGATCAATCTTTATTACATACCAGAGAGGCCAGGTCAGCGTGCACAACCGTGATTCTCCACACTCGGGAAAATGTAGTGAAAGCTTTCACATAATAAGAGCATGAGAGTCCAAAGCTTGAGATGTGGAGACTAGTATTTATTAGCACTGCTGCTTATTTTGCTGTGCATGTATAACACGTTTATTATGGATTTCCTTAATTTTGATGACTTTTTAATGTTTCAAAATATTTCTCAGAACTGTATGTCTAAATACTAATAAGACTCAAGTGAACACACTACTTACTGAAGCTAATGGGAGATAAATGTTGTCTGAGCCTCTTAATGTAGAAATGTTTCTTCCTATTTTATTAGTGATTCCATAATATTGAAATGGCTTGTACCTAGATGGGAGAAAATCCATTGTGACAGATCATGTTTCTACATTCATGAAAGGCATGTCAACAGCTTATAATTTTCTTAAATGTGTTCATTATTCCTAATCACACACCAGATCAATTTGCTGAAAAATACTTGCTGCTTAGGTTGATCAAGAAGAGTAAGTTGCAAAAGGTTTGTGTGAAAAATTGGAGCTGTGCTGGCTGAAGTTCAATCTGTGGTCTTAATACCACAGCTACAAACATTGAAAAATTGCCTCCCTAGACTGTTCTTCCATGCTAGCTTAAAATATGGTGTTTCCAAAATTATTCTCAATAGTCAGTTCATTTATTAGTGTATTAGGAAAACGTGATTGAAAAGGGTTGTGAACTCCATCTGGTTGCTCCATAGTCCCATTGACTATATTGGACTTTATCTTGAGGTTTTCTTATGCTCCAGCAATAGCTTTTAAAATTCCAGCAACTCAGGTGGCTAACCATATGTGTACTTAATGAGGCAGAGAGTTAATTACCCATTTAATTTCTTTAAAAAATTCCCTTGCTTTCAGTGAATAAACTTCCTTGAAACAATTCTATCTCCTTGCGTGTCCTGTAGCTCTTTATTAGTGATGGATATTTGGTGCTGGATATGTCTGAGACTGACATGCAGGAATTGGCAGGAAGGTATTCATGCATGATCCTTCAGAGGTTTCAAAGACTTACACTGAAAACTTTCATGACCCTATGGCAACACAGAAACTGATTATGCAAAGAAAAATTGCAAAGTAGTCCAGTAAAGACCAAACATCGTTTTCAGTAAATTTTTATTTTCACTTAAAATATCTCGAAAGCATTTTCTTCTAGTGACGATCTTTCTGTAGTACTTCACAGAAGCAGTCTAAAAGTTGGCTTCAAAGGATTTTCTTTAAACATGAGAGCATCAAGTTTCCTGGAGTCTCCTGGGACAGATTTCAAATGTTTGAATGAAGGCAATCAAAATTTGAGCATCCCAATCTGGGCCAGTCAGTCTTATATCCTCTATCATCAACAGAATGAAGTAACTGCTTCTGGAAAGTGAGTTATCTGATGTGTCTTAGATACTACCTTCTGATAATTCAATCACTTTTCAGAAGTGCCTCTTTCCCACCACTGACTATAACGGGAATTTTAGGTAACTTGCGTAGTCTTCCAGGTCTAAATCCTGGGCAGCTAAAGTTTGGTAAAGTAATGCTATTGCTCACATGCAAGTATTTTCAAGATTTTGAAATTATTTCTCTTCCATCTCGGATCTCTGTCAAGAGAGAAAGAGATTAATAATGATGATGATGATAATAATAATAATAATAATAATAACAACAACAACAACAACAAATATGCACAGCCTTAAGAAAAATGGAATAGTGTTCCTAGTATTAGTCACAATCACTATTAAGGGTCATATTACAGGACTTAATAAGACAATAAGCCAGTAGCCAATGTTCTGCATAAGTAATGAGCCAAATCAAAATCAGTCATGCATCTAATTGGGACATTTGTACTACACTGCTTGAGGCATAGAATACTTTTCTATGCTAGATATGTGCTTGGCAAAATTAATCAGATAATCAGCTCTCAGTCTCATCTCCATTTTCTGAAACTCTTTGTGGCACTAGATATAGGCAAGATAGTATTTCTGCTGACGGGTTTGGGGTTTTTTTAAAAAGGAGATAGATATGTCATTCAAGACAATAGCTGTAAAGGGGATTTTGTGAATATTATTACTCTTTAAAAAGTATTCAAGCCGATAGGGAAAGAACCAGACTGGTGACTTTTACCTTCTCTTTCTACGTCTTCAGATACCCTGATGGCTGACCACAGCCATATTTTTGCCCCTTTTTGTGCCTCAGTCTCCTCCTTTCTAAAAGAGAAGTAATGAGAAAGTATTTCTTTCTGTCTTACTTTGAGGTCTGCTGACGGAGCCATTTCAGAAGACGAAGAGATTGTTTTCAAAACATAGCTTACATTGAGAACTCAGTGAATCATTAGAAAAGCCTAGGAATGGGACTAAAATCCTGTCAGGACCAAGCTTCAGAGATGGTTAGAGCAAAATAGTATGAACAGTACCAAAAAGTAAGTTAGAGTATTTTAGGAAGATTAGATAGTAATTTTCATCCTTGAGCTAACAATCCACTGTCAGGAAAGAAATTATTTCCACATCGCATGCCTGAGATCACCAGAGACCCAACGGAGCCCCTGGGCAGATTCACCCAACTGACCTATGGTCACCTGAATTCCTGAATGGTTCAGTGGCTCTTTTCCATGGTCTTCTCCCCTATGGGCCCCATTGGCCAATCATGTAGCAGAACAACACCCTGAGACTTTTTGGACTCTGTTGCAGCTCATGTGGCAAGGACATTTGATGACTTGCAGAGGTCCCTTCCTTTGTGTTCAGGGGACAGCAGGACGTGATCATCTGAAGGGACATAGACAGGAAATATGTGATATGCAAAAAAGCCTGTTGATAATATGACAAGCACAAGGACAAACACGAGAGGAGGAACCACAATGTTTATTCCTCCAGATGTGTTGTGGCTAGGTCTGTGGAGCTGTACGAGCTCTACTGTCCTAAACTGTAAAAACATGGTCATACAGAAGACCCTTTATATACTGTTTATTGTAGTATTCTTGTCTATGTTTGTCCAAGAAACAGAAGGGATTCTTTTTTTTTTTTTTAAACTCAGGAAGGAAAATATCCTATGTCCAGAAGAATATTTTCAGGGATCTGGGTTCAGGACTCACTAAACAAGAAAAGATACTGAAGAGAACTGATTTCTGAACACTAACATGCATTGACTATGTCTAAGTTAGGCATTAGTTATTTCATTTTGTTTAGCCTGATAGTGATAGTACGGTAACAAAGAGCTCTGAATAAATATCAGTTTGCTGCAGTGCTAATGAGAACTCTTTGGGGGAAGATTTTCAGCCAAGTATTGCTCAGCCCAATTGAAATGATAAATACACAGTCTTTCAAAGTGGCTGTTTTGGTGCTTGATTATGTTGGAGAATTTAGTGGATGTCTCTCTAAAGTATACAAACTTTTAACAGGACAAGAAGATCATGAGAGTCAGCTACATGTTCTTTCCTGGGACAGGTTTAGTGTGCTTACACTGGCCCTATCTTTCAGGAAAGCTCTAATAATTCCCTGTGCATATGCTTTCAGCCCCAGAAGAGGTATAAACACATCTTAGTATGGGCCATCACTGAGGTTTTTATGGTTAAGGTCAAGATGAATATAACAAGCTGTAACCTAAACCTTCATTCACATTGCTGTTGATGGAAACCCCTTCTGAGGTTTTAAAAAAGTTTGATTAACTTTCTCAAGTTTGCTATTTTTCATGCCTGTCTGCCTCCTTAGTAGAGCAGATAAATCTCTACAATGGAAAACTGACGTATTACAAGAGAGTATTCTTGCTGTGTTTCTGATTCAGCTGGCATGACTATAACTCAGGCATGTTTAAACACCAATTTGTAACTCCTTTAAAGTAGCGGCTTGGGGAAACCAGACTGTCTGCAAAGTTCTCTTACATATATGCAGCCACAGGCAATTAAACAGTTAAAGCTGAGGACAACCTAGAGAGAGAAACAGAATATTACCCATAGCACGTTAGTTGCTCAATAGTCTTGCCCCTGGGGCAGGACAGGTTGGGGACCACCTGATTTTAGAGTAATGCTTTGGCAAAACAGCATGGATGTTACCAGAATAAAAATTTTAAGTCTCAGTTTCATCCAGCTCAGCTGTGATCTGCCTGTGAAAAAAAATTAAGTGAATTTAAAAGAGATATAACAAAAATGTGATGGAAGTCCAGCAGTTGCAAAACTAGCTTTGCATTAAACTAGAAATTTTAAAATTAGGTGGCACCAAAGTTTTAGGCTTTATTTTGTCAAACCTGATATGTTTTGAATGTAAGAGATCAGAACTGGCTAGTTAGTAACAGCTTTCCTCTTCTGGGTAGGAAAAAAAATTATTTACAGGTAGAGAGAGATCCATCAGAGAGATCATCTATGTTTGATAAAAATAAAATGAAAAGCTTAGAGAATTTATATAAAATTGACAGACCAAGGAAGGATGTGAATTTGGTTGCATTTCCTCACAAAAGCTCTAGAACTAAATAACTTGCATAAATATGGTGAATTCACTAGGGTCATGCCTGTGATTAATTTGGCTCTTAGTTGGTAAATCCAGGCTGAAGAGAAAAGCCTGTCTAAAAGCAATTAATCTAGTTCTCAGGATTAACAGAAACAGCTTGTCTGAAGGGTGGGAAATTGTAATATTAAAGAGTTTTGTTCTTTGTTACTAAAATTTATTCTGGAGACCTCAAAAAAAGTCTCAGAAGTGACTCAAGTCAGAGAAAAAAACTGTGAAAAGCTGATGTGCCTCTTTTTGTTTAAATTCCAGTGGTCAGGCACTACTCTTCTTGGGTTTGACTGTCACCTAGCACAAATTTTATAGAAGTGTATTTCCACTGACTTCATTGTTGCTCCAAATTGCTCTTTCAGATGAGTAAGATCAGAATTAAATTATATTCAAAGTTCCATGAGCACTGTAGACCTGTACTGCTCATAAATAAATACTAAAATATCCCAAACATAATGACGTATACCAGTTTATAACCATTGATGTAGAAATTTTTTTCAAGGGTATAACAGAGTTTTTCATTTTTCTGAAACTATCACCACATTGATGTCAGGAACAAGAAAGTTTCTATTGCTGTGTTAAATCTTCAAATGCTTCAGTTTGAATTTCAAGTATGTACTGGAGTTGCTACTGTTGTACTTAGTGAATATGGTTTTCTTCCCTTCTCACTGTCCAACCATAACTGTTATATCCAGAAACCTGTCTTCATAGTGCTGTTTTTGTTCCAAGCTTTATTAATAAATTTTACCTTAGTTGATCACAGGGGATTTTAACAAGTTCTGTAATAATATCTAAAGTAAATCCAACACCACTGTCACTTTGGAGGATTAAAAAATAATAACCAATGGCACCTGAAGCCTTGGTCAGTCCTGCTTCTTGGTACAGACCCCCGAATTTTCCCCTAAGTTTCCACATTGTTGGAGACAAGTAGTGAGCATGACTAATGAACAAAATGAATGTGGGATAACAATGAAAGTATTTTGATTAGCGTAATAAGTGTGCACAATTTAGCGATATATTGACCATTTCTCCTTGTTTTGGAAATCTTATGTGGAAAGCAGACTAATTTTGTGGGGATATATACTGTTAAGATTTTTTTCCTCGCACTTTAGGGATAGGATGGGGGAAAATATAAAAGTGTTTAAATGAAAGTTGCATTGCAAGGTAGTAACAGCTGATGTATTTTGGAAAGCGTGGAAAGGTCTGACACTCTCTACAAAAAGCCCTGAGATAAAAAAGATAGAGGTAAGGTGAGGGATCTAAGCCTGGAATGCCTTCAAATTGAAGATAGTTTGTGAGTGATGATATGGGGAAATGTTCATTACCAGTGCAGAACCCCAGAAGAGGTGACAAAAGGCTCAAAGCAGCCATCCAGGACCCTGATTTCTATGTCTGAAACAGAGATAGTAGATTGCCAGAAGTTTGCAATGCTTTCAACATAACATTATGTAAGGAGGGGGGACGAGATGACAATTTTAACTGCATAAACAAATGGAAAGTCATAGGTCTGTATTGCCCAGGAAGGAGCAAGAAAAAATAAAAATCTGCTAGTTTTCAATTTTGAATGTGTATTTAGAATGACACTGGTTTCAAAGTAAAAATGTCAACTGTATTACAGCCCTTGTGAGCCATCCTAAGGATCATCAATCTCTTATTTTGACAAAATTATTTTTGAGCTTAGCCTTTTAGATTTAGGATGACCTTTTGATTTCAAGGATTTGGAAAGTTCCTACACACTCTCTGGACAAGTCTGTATTACTTTGCAAATTCTTTCATCACTGGATCATACCTACAAGGCCTATGGCAACACAGCTTTGACTTATGATGTCACTTATGCTTTACATCCTAAACGTGGTCACAGAAAGTCCATGCTCTTGTAAGGTGAGCATTTGAATGCATACTTTTTTTATCATTGTCAGACCAAGGGGAGAGGGAGGGAGTAATTAACAAAAACTAAATGGCATGTTAACATATTTTTAATAAGTTTTGCTTCTGAAAAAAAAAAAAAGAAAAAAAACAAACTAAGAATCTGACAAAGTACTATATATTTAGTTCACAAAAACATTCTTACCTTTGATCATCAATGTGTAAGTGAAAAAACATGTTGCACAGTTACATTTTTCTTCACTTCAGAGGTCAGAGAGGGTAGGAAAACTGCTTTTTCATTTAATTGCATATAAACATGTCCCCAGCCACTGCTTAAACCAAATCGTACACAGAATGTTAAACTACTGCATGTGAAGTTAGCAGCAAATTAATATTTCATGAAAATCCTGCATTAACCCCTTGATCCTGACCTTCAGGTTTAATGGGGAACTGGAACAAAGATGTAGACCAAAGGCTTCAATGCTGCAATAACAACAAAGAACACTACTTCTAGAGCTCATCGCTTTCCTCTCTGTTCAAAATATCCATGAAGTTTTGTGACAGCTCTAGATTTTTCTTCTTGGCTCCAAATCTCTGACTGTCCCCACATAAATCCACTCAGGAGAGGAAAGTTGCTTTCATTTACCCATTTCATTTACCTATTTACCTTGCATCTTAAAGAAGTATACATTTCAGAAAGGAGAAAATTGTCTTTGTTGGTCTTGGCCTGAATGTCCTGGGGCATCACCTTTCCCTGTGACACTATGATATCAAGCACTGCTCATCAGTATTCCCTATGTCTAGCAAGTGATTTTGCTGAATATACTAATCTCTCACTTAGAGTCATCCATCACAGTTTGCTGGTCTTGGAGGCATACTTCAGTGACAGGGCACATGCCTGTCCACTGACTGAGTTGTCATGGTTGTGATTTAGGACAAGCCTGTGAGTGCACAGGGGCCGTAGATATGGTGTGGGCCAGTCAGAAGATGCAGGTAGCAACACTGTACCTGAAGAAGGGTGCTCATTGCTGGAGATCAAACTTAGCAGTAGGAAGAGCCTTTTCAAGAGGTGATGATGGATGTTGTTGATTCTCATTTCTCAGAACAAGCCTAAAGGTCAGAGAAGGAGAAAAACAATGTGTGGCAGTGTCAGTGCTTGCTGAAAATGGAGAATGTATTTACTGCAGTAGTCCTCAAAAACTTTTCCTGTTCCAACGGGACTCTTCTTAGTATTTTAAATGTTACCTGATCCCTGGCTCTCCAATAAGGTAAAAAGAAGAAGGAATGGTAACTCCCACATCTTGCTCAGCACTTTGCATTCATAAAGATACTATCCCCAGTAGAGAAAAAATTGACCAGATCGTTTGTCTTTTCCATTCTATTGTTGTTAGGACCCTCTTTTGTACTAAAACTGGCACATAGGTACAGAATTGATAACTATATTGTAAATCTACCACTAAAAGGGCTTAATCACCTGAGCTTTCAAAATGAATCAATCAATCAATCACTAGCCCCGGTGTGGGTACAGAAATCCTCTGGAGAGGGAGGAAATACGGATTGATGCTGTGTTGTCTGCTTCAGTCTGTCAGGGATCAGTAGTTCCAAGAATCACAACTTTCCCCTTCACTATCACAGTCATTATTTCTGAAACTTCATGATGGCAAATTTAAACATTGACTTTGTCTCTGCTAAACATTTTAGTACACTCATAAAGTCCAAGTGCCCAGTCACGGCCATTACAGGCACTGCAACAGGAAGCACTTGGATGTTTAGTGCTGCTAGAGGATACCCAGGTGCAGAACACAGAACTGAGAGAGGTTCTACATCTTGATGCAGAAATCTTTCCGGGTTATATTTTAGTAGTAAAGACGTCCTTTCGCAAATCTTCCTTTGAAGAATTCAAACCATTCTATTGATAATATAAATGACAAAACAGATATGGGACTTGCTTATACTTTCAATCCTCACAGTAGCACGTGTTTCAATTAAGAGTAAAATTATTACATTCTTTAGTTTGCGCAATTTTTTGATAGAATAGTACATTTATCTGTTAATTTTGCTAAGATCAACTTTATTTATCTACAGGAAGCTATTCCAAGATTGTTGTACATTTTCTTCGCTTCTGAAATGTTATCACATTTAATTGCCTGATCTTATTTGGGTTGCAATCATAGTCATTAATTAGCAGGAAGGTGAGGGACAGCATCATATCTAACTATCTGTTATGGCTGCTTTAATGAGGAAAATACCTGCCATCATTTTAAAGGCATCCTGTATACTTCACAAATACAGCTTGCTGTAGCATTCTCATTTAGACTGTGAACATCAAAGGAAATTGATGTCAGGTGTGAACAGAAGCTGTTGAATATATCTGTTGAGGAAGCTGAGTGGTATGTCTGGATGGGAGAGATGAAGGGCAGCTTAAAACATTAACAAAACTACAGGTAATTAGTGTAAACTTTCAAGGGTAAGGTATGCTTGAGGAATAAAAATGTTGTTTATAGCTATTCCCTGTAGTGCCACTATCGCTAAGGGTCTGTCAATGTTTTCATTTATAAAGCTCTATTTTTATAGGATTGTGCACTAGTAATAAAAAATGTGCTTGGGGCTAGAAGTTGACAATTTAAAGAAAAATAAATTGTTTTTGTTGTTTTGGTGGGTTTTTTTTTTAAATTATATGAGTATATGAATAATAGAAGTTTATCTGTTTTGAATGGTTGTTTTCCTTTGTATAATTCAGCTGTTGGTTTAAAATCAAATTAATGAAATTTGGCAAGCAATTAGTTCTTAGCATGGACTAATCAGTGTTGGAATTCTTGGGGAAAAAATAAATAAAGCAAGATTATTTAGCATTTTACAGGAAAAAAATATACCTTTTAAAGGGAATCATAAAGAATTCAATGCATCTGTAAAATACGTTTAATGACTATTTTCCTTCCAAGGAAAGTGTTACAGTACATTACCTGAAAAACAAGCTTTAAGAAGTGCCAAAATATAAACAAGGGTGGTCAGTTTATAAAGATGTTCTAAGTTTACTGTGCACTATCAGGCTTGCTGACTGGCTGCTAATGATGCTGTCATATCTCGTCTCAATAATTCTCCATAAATAGAATATAGTAGGAACCTTCTTGAGCTATTGATATCCTCAGGCTCCTACATTCTTAAGAGAGACACAAAGTAATTTCCTAGGAAAAAAAAAAAAAAAAGCCTTTTAACTCTTACCATGCAATTATAGCTGAATATTGTTTCACTGTAATTTCATATTGGACTCTCTTTACTGTAAGGAACACTTTTTTTTCCTCATCACATTACAATTGGAGTAGTGAAACAATGGTTGCATGGTTGTGAAAGGGTTCTTTTAAATGGAAGTTTAAGGGCCAAATGTGTCATGGGTCACATGAGTGCATGTCTAGAATAGTACTTACTGTTCATGCAAGACTTTTCGCCATCCAAGATCTCTGATTGCTTTAGAAGAGAAGTCAAGTATCATTATCGTATTATACAGATGAGGGAACTGAAGGCAAGTAAACAGATGGCTCAAATGCCTCTCAGCAGAGCAATGCTAGCAAGGGACTAGAAGTCAAGTCTCTTGAACACCATCCTAGTGCTTCACCACTGTATGAGTATTGCTCTGCTATCTCTTGAAGTCTCGGAAAATAGTGGCCCAAACTTTTTATTTCAAGAGTTGCTATATACTCCAAAATGAAAGTTTTGCAAATATTTTAAAAACTTCTCTCAAAACCCTAAAATACAACCTGGATAAAAATGTCTTTTTTTAAGGGTGGAACCTGTTGTTTTAGATAGATAGAGAGAGAGATATATATATATATATGGTGTGTTCCTTACTCCTCAGAGATCATAGTTTCAAACTCACAGTGCATCAGCACTGTGGAAGAAGTAACACTGTAGTCCCAAATACTTACTACAGCAGCTTTTGATAAGCGATGACTTTTTAACATTAGAAAGTACATCCATTTTGAACTATATCCATCTTAAATGTAAGATCAGTGTTTAACTTTTGTGATGATTACTATAGTTGCCATTTCCATGGGAACACTTTAGTACTTTCCTGCTGCTCAACCAGTTCTGCAATCGTGAGTCCAAGTATGTATGCCCACAAGGCAGTATCATGGTCATCTAACCCAATCACCTGCATAGCGTAGGCTAGAAAATATCCCAAACACTATTCCTTGTAAAGACAAGAAACAAAGAAGCTTTTAGAAACATCCAAACACAAAACACCATTTCCCCTGTGTAATTTCATGGGTTTTCAGGAGAGAGATTGAAATTGTGCTTGTCAAATTACACCTCATGAGCCCTGACAAGACCAGAGTTGGTGTAACGAAGATCCCTTCATCTAACTGGAGGCATCTCTGTGAGGGAAACTGAGTGGGAATCACCAATTTGGACCCTGATACTGATTTTATAATAAAGCCAATCTGTGAATCAAGAACTTCTGATCTTCGGCATGCTCAAGTATATATATATGTTAGGTTTCTTTTTTTCCTCTCTCTTAAGCTCGTCACCCACTGTCCTTATATGAAAGGGCTGAATTCTGCCCTTAGATCCCTGACTTCAATTGAATTTCAGTTTAAAAGTCTGAGGGAAAATTTGGCACAAAAGATCCCATATATTCACACTTTCTTTTTATGAACATGAAGCTATGTTTGGGTGCAATAAACACCTGTCATCTTAAATAGTAAAGAATGTACTGCATTCTGCTTGTGTGGTGGTTTGGGGTTGGTTTTTTTTAGGATAAAAGTGCTTTAATTTCTAGTTAAATACAAAGCCACAGTGAAGGAACTAACATTTCAGAAAAGATGTCATAAGGAGGACTGCAAGTAAATCCAAACAGATAAAGTATGAAATATCCTATTTTATGCAAAAAAGACACAATACTGCTGTTGTAATTCAGGTGACCTTGAAACAGATTTGACACGGCCATTTTGTTTAATAATGATATGCCTAATATTAATACGGAGATGACAAAAACTATTTTAGACAGTTCCAATGACTGACAGGTAGTGATATCCCATGAAAAGCTTCAGCAGAACTCTTTCACCATTTCAACAATTATCTTTTTTCTCTCAGAAGTTAAACAATAGATGAGACCTCCTAATGGCTTTCCATGTGTTCATCACAGCTACCTGCGTGAATTTGCAGTAATTAAGCAATCTGAAACACTGACTGACCCAGAGAGAAAGCTATTCCATACCGGTGGTGTCCTTGAAATGTCTTCATCATCAAGCGGTCTCTTCTCTTCATCTCAGTGAAAGCTAATGTCAGCACTACTGTGTAGCAACCGTTCCCCTAAATAGCTATTGAAATCTTTTAAGGATGCTTTTTTTTAATTTAAAAAAGAAAGAAAAAAAAGGGAAAAAATTAAAAGGAGAAAAATCCCATCAGCAAAGCAGTGTGGGCAGACAAATGGCCCTGTGAAAATGTTTCTGCTATCAGGAGGGAGGGAAAGGGGGCTTGGTGGGGATAAAAACAGTCTTTTTTTTTTTTAAGGTCAAAAATATAATTAGCATTTGAAAGGATGTGAAGATGCACTACCTCAGGGACCACAATGGCCAAATTTGTGCCATTTAATGTCAACAGCCATCGGAGTTGTGATAAAATTAATAGAGCCTTGTGTGATTGATAACATACCTCATCTGCCATTCCAGTACAAAAATCCCACAGGTTTAGCAGCAAGGAATAACGTTTAGATCACTTTTGAAAGGAAGCTGTTTGAAAGATGTACTTATGGGCTTTAATTAGCTTCTGAAATCCGTGACAACCTTCCCCACTACCACTACCAAAAAGTAAAAATGTATTGTTTAATTATTAACTGTGTGAGGTGAATTTTGTGTATCTCTTTAGTAACAGGACATTCTTTGTGGACACTGAAGGGCAAGAGTGATGAGAAAGGCAGACTTTCTGTAGTGATTTTTGAAGTGGAAAAAAAGTAGTTTATGTGAGGGAAAGAAAAAGAAATGAGGTGAATCACTAACAGTGAAGGGAGTTAAACAATGACTTAAGGACTGAAAGGAAGCTAGGCATTCTGTAAATGTTGTACATTTTAACTAGGAATCAGTTTATTTTTCACTTATTAGTAGACTCCACCCATTTTTCTACCCTATTCTCAAAAAATATTTAAATTTTCTGGCCAATATGACTTTCAGAATCACACTGATTAGTTATGTTATGAATCAGAAAGGAAAATCTTGCTTAAGTACATCAAGTCACAAGCCTTGTAGGGACCATATGTGTGATTCTGTTGAATTGAAAAGGCAGCTTTGTCATTAATATAAAGTATTGATTACAAATCTAAATCATGGTTTTGGAACACCAGCATTTTTTTACATTTTAAGAAACAGGTTTTTTACTTGATTTAGAGTTGTATAATGGTACAATTTTTAGGGGGTTTTGTGCCATCAATCCTCCTTTTATGTCTTTATAAACTATAAATTATGTAAACCAGTGCAATAAGTTAAGAATCTGTCCTGTTATTTAGTGCATAATATGCTACATATACATTTCTAGTAACAGAGCATTTTTTATCCTCCTGAAAACTCTCAATGATTGACTGAAAAACAATGTATAAATACTTAGCTGAATATAAGTCACGGGACAGTGGCAATGTTTTCATAAATCTTTTTTTTTTTTTTTTTATTTTGTGTCATTGGTGTTATAATCTCAGTGAAAAGATGTCCAGTGTTTAGAGTTGGGTAAGAACTAACACATCATCCCAATATCTTACCTCAGTCTGGAGGAGCACCAGACTGCAACTCATCACCACCCACTTACTGCAGTACTGTTTTAGCAAAGACTTCCACCATAGATCCTAACATATTCCTCAACAGTTGCTACAAAACAGTCTATCCAATCTGTCAAGAGTAGAGCTAGCCGGGGGAAATCACTGGGGCGAAAGGTGAGCTGGTTAACCAAAAATTGAATTTTGATGAAAAATTTAATCAAAACTTAAATGTGAACAAAGAGAGCTATCCATCAAGATCGTGAAGCTTCAACTGTAGCAGTCTCCTAATGCATTAAATAAAGTACTGAATCACTATGAATTGCCCCAGTAATGGTAACCACTCGCCAGCTTCAGTGCAGAAAACGTCAGAGGAAAGAAGCCACAGTTATACTGTCCCTGAATGCCATTTCTCTGCCATTGCCTCTGCCCTCTAAAAAAATGTGCAGAACCAATTGAAAAGTTCTTGAAACCCAATTATTTGCTCTGAAATCAATAGTTCAATGTAGGAGTTCACTAGGCCAAAGTTTCTGTTGGTAAATTTCTATCAGTTGAGCATTTGGCCATAGCACAGTGTCTGACATCTTACTCCCTGACACATTGCACAGGCAGTAAAGGCATAGGAGAAGCAGGTATAAATGCATAATGACTAATAAAGGCAACAAAACCTGAGATATGGTTTACTTCACCTGATATACATGTAACTTCACTAAGAAGTATCTTGTCATCAGATGTAACACTTCTAATAAACAAATTCATTCAAGAATTTTAAGCTTCCTGAATAGTGTAATGCTGTGATAACTTAATTGGACTATCCATATCCCAGCTGATAAATGCACAGCAATTCCTGTCAAGATACTGGCACTCAGAAAAGCTGATGGATGGAATTATACTTTAAATACCACTTACCTCCACAGGCTAACTACTGGCAAAAAGAACTGGCCTTAGAAATTGAGTAATAATGACAGCATCATAAAAAATGTGTGTAATATACCAAAACAACTGAGGAAAAAACTTTTTTGTCGTTATTGTATGTACATCAGTGGAAGTAGTAAAATGTATTAATTTTCCTTTTATAAAGCAGCAAGTCTGTAAAATATGATGTGTTGAGGCCACAAAGATTGGAACTGTATACATATCTAGTAACACTCAAAACTATGACAAGGAGCCCAAACACATAGTTTATACTGTTGTTATAGGTAAAGCAGATAGGAAAGTCTATAATTAAAATTGTCCCAAATTTCCCAGAGAACTTTATTTTAAGCTGGTATGACGATCCCATTGACTTGTTTTAGCTTAAACCACTTGGGCGGAAAAAACTCTTCAAAGGGAGATGTCTTCACCCTGCAATATTTTTCAAATTTCAGCTACAATGATATGGTGACTAGATTGTTTACAATATTTTTGCTAAGATAAGAAAGCTTCCAAGCTTTCAGAGAGGTGCTTGAAATTCAGCTCAGAGGAAAAGGGATGGAGGGAGAGAAAAGAGTCAGATTTGTGCCTGCTTGTTAGTTTATGACGTAGTTTTCTGAAGACTGTGTTCGTACTGAGCAGCCTTTATTCCCTCACAGCTCTTAACTGCTGAGGCACCTTCCACACAAGTACATATGAATGCTCCAATATAAGTCTGCAGCTCGGGGTGAGATTTCCCCATCAAATTTCTTTCCAAGCAAAATAATATTTGCTGCAGCAGTGAGCACCAGAATGGATAGCAGGACTTTACTTTCATTGTTAGCAGCTGTGTTTGCTTGCAATACAGAAGGACGAACAAGAAATGGGTCAGTGCAGAGTCAGTGAGTGAACTGCAGCAAGTGTTGACTGCACCGTACTGAAAGAGTCTAGCTGGCCAAATTAAGGTTATCTTACTGAAATGCCAAGCTTAGTTCTGGAAACAGTGAATGTTTAAATCCTTGACTTTAAGAAAGTATAGTTTTTTTAAAGGCATGGTTCATTTCATACATAATATCACAGTTTTTTGAAAGATTTCTGGCAAAACATTTCCTTAACAGAACATGAAACTTCATCAAAATCAACATTTTCAAAGAAAGCATAGATTTTGTAGAAATTTTTTGTTAGCTAAAAAGGCAGGATTTTTGCCTTATTACTTCAAATCTATTTCAAGATATAACTTATCAAAATGAGGTTCTGGTGGATGTGGAACAACACACCGCCCCCTTTTTTCTCCTCCAGACTGTGATTCTGCTGGCACTTCATGTTGCCAACCATCTTCCCATTGTCATCTAGTGGAAATCTCACGCACTGTAAACTACCACCAGTACAGAAAATATTTGGGGTACTCAGTTTAGGACCACTAGAGAATTGAAGCAGGAATAATGATTATTATACAGCCCCATTAAGTTATTGGCTGAGTTATTTCTTTCTGAATATGTTGCATTCACCTAGGATATTTTGGTTTGATACTAAGTATCTGCATATGTCAAGCTCTGTAAAAGAATGTATGTATTTATTTCTCATTTTAAATAAATTTTTTAAAAACCCAGTACTGATTCTGCTCAGTAATTAGATTCTTTGTTGTATAGTGTAGACACAACATCTAATGGTCACAGAAAAAAAACTGCAGTGAAGGAAAAGGCCTGAAGGATCTTAGAAGAAGAAATTAAAGATTAAGAAAATGGTCTGTAAAATTTCAGTATTTGCACCAAAAGATAAATGATAATTGATACAATAAAACTAACTGTATATTTGTTTAATTAACACCATGAGTTCAAAACTGCAATGGATACCCTCCTTGGCTTTCTTCATGGAGGCAACATGCCCATTTAGTGTTTATCGCAATTCTTCAGCCTTCTGTAGCCTCAGTTCCCCACTGAGCTCAAGTAATGAACATGTGACCTCTGAAAAATAAGTAAATATACCATTCCAAGTTATTCTTGTTTCTATGACTTCCAGGTTACCTTTATTATCTAATTTCATGGTCCGGAAATTGGGCACAAGTATCCAGGTAGAGCCTTCACTGGGGATATGCACCATACAATGTTTACAGTCTGTATCAGTCTTGGTTTCCTTTCTCTCCTGCCGCATTGAGCATCACTTCAGTAATAATATTTTTTGTTCACTGCTATAATTTTCAATACCCAAAATTTTAGCTTTAGCAAAGTTTAAACTATAGTTTAGATATACTGCTAATACCGGAGCAAGATCATAAACAGTACTTGGAAATTAGCCCTGATTTGATTTTGCCCTCACTCATGAATCATAAGAAACTGACTTGATTTTTTTGTTTCTGATTGTGGACTTTTCATTGAAGATTCCTTTTTTATTTGATTTCTCATTTATAAGGCTTTTCATGCTTTTGCTATCCGTGTCAAACCGGAGGTGAACTTGACCTTATATGCTTGGATCAGGTAGACCACATGAGATTTCTTCTCCATCCCTTATTTGCCAAATCTGTCATAGCTCAATGGGTGTCATTTTTAGATGTTTTCTCAGCTATATTTCTGTTCAGTCTTTTCATCTGGCTGGAGAAAACAGTGCATATTTAAGGAAGAAGAGAAGAAATCATAATACTCTAGTTTGAGCATAAGCCTCTGTTAATTCTGCTGGGAACTGACTTGTATTTCCTTTTTTTTTTTTTTTTTTTTTGTACTTGTTCCATGTATATGCTGAATTTCTTAGAATTGTACGTGTTTCTTTCTCAATACAAAGTTTTCCTTGAAGCATCTTACCAGTAGAGTGTGATTCAGAAGAGCTGCTTAAATATCTACTTACACATGTACAAACATTTTCCCCAAAAGCAACAGGTGAATTCATACAATGAACAGGAGATGTGTGCTAAGGTTAATTGTTGCAGCCAGGACTATATTAAAAAAAAAAAACCCAACAAACAAACAAACAAACAAAAACCACCACCCCCCCATCCCCCCCAAAAAAACCCCACCAGCCAAAAAAAACCCCACAACTGGAGAGATGCACTGATTCCTAGAATTTTTGCAATGATTGCATGGGAACCACCTTAAAATTCGATCTCTAATATTTCCTGTTATCTTTTAGAATCCAATCCTATCCACTGTTTGGAGTGGATCAGTGCAGCTACCAATACAGCTGTCAATAATATATTCTGTTTGGGGTGCAAGGCAAGACCAACATATTTCCTCTCAGTGGCATCAGCCATAACTGGCCAGATAAAGCAGTCATAAATGTAGAAGATATTGTTACCAATACCTTACAAGTATACTCAGATTAGAGTGCAAGGGGTGTCAAGTTTTTGTCTGGCAAAAGACATCACTGTATCTGCTCAATCTGAAAAATTATTTTTCAAAAATTAAATTTCAGAAACTTTGTTGAGGATTTTTTAAGGAAATTTTTTCAGGTTGAGATTTTTGTTTGTTGTTTGATTGGTTTTGTTTGGGTTTTTTCCCCCCTCTTCTCTCCAGTTTCCAAGTTTGGAAAATTGAATTCCTAAATCCTTTACTTCTTTACATACTCTCAACAAAGGAAATCAAGTTCATCCCTGTGAGCTATATTAGCTTAGTGCTCTGCTAGTCAGAAAAGTCAAATCAATATTGATAATGTCACCCTTTAACTGCTTTACTCTCTAACTGCTTTTTCTTACCCCATTGTCAGGGGTGTAAGTAAGTGGTGTAAGCAACAACAGTACTGAGAGAGATGGATGGATGGATGGATGTGGATGGATGGATGAAGGAAGGAAGAATGGATGTTGGAATTAATTTCAGTGACAATGAATGAGTATTGAAAAATGCACTTGGGTGTGTAACTTGGGCACAGCATAAGTTCTATAGTCATACATAATTAACTCTCCATTAGTTTTGCACCTAATTTTTGATTATGTGACAGCAAATGAAAGCAGACATGTTTTTAATTGGTAAGTTTTGTTACATCAACAGTGAGATTCATCGCTCCAGATAAGACTTGGCACTTACTTGGCAATAAATAGCCATTGTTAATGCTTCTCTCCTCCCGAAATGAGCCTCTGTCCACATCAAAAATATCATGTCACTTCTCAGTGAATGAATGTTTAAAGGAGAAAGTCCTTTCCTGGTATTTTTGTACTATGGAAAATAATTAATTCATCTGTCTTTTGTGGCTCACTTGTCTTTACCTGTGTGCATTTTCCCCTCTCTTCACACGATGCCATCTTTCTGCTCAGCTAATGACAATAGCTTCAGCAGTCTATAACCTACTTTTGAAATAATCATCTTTATTTTAAACATACAGAATATGTAAAGTAGATACACAGAAATGAAGAAAAGGAATGCATAAAAGGCACAAGAGACTTTATTTACAAAAATATTTTGGATTCAGAATCCTAATATATTTTGCCATTGGAGATTCCAGAGCAATCACAATTTAAATGATGCTGCATGGAACATTATGGCTTGTACAGTCTTTAAGTAATCACCATGCAAATATTATTGTGGTTCCTACTTATGTTGTCAGGTTTTGGGAAAGGACAGCCTGACACACATTTCATTTTTTCTTATCCAGCAGGTACACATTTATTGGCTGGGCTTGTTGCTGCTTCTGCAAGTCTTGAAACAATTTGCAAATGCACATACCAACATGCCTCTGTTGAATTCCAATATTTGAATACTGAATAGCTAAGATGATAGAAAGTAATTCCATTAAGATCCCTGATAAGAAAAAGGGTTTCAGAGAGATGATTTTGAACCTGTAAGTATACTGAAAGTGCATCAGACTTTACGTTATGCAGCCATCACATATTTGCCAGAGCTTGGTGTGGAGTATAAATAAAGATTGTCATTACCTAGTCACCTCTTAACAGCTAACCTGCCCATAAAAAGTTGGATGCTGATTCTGGTATGGTGTACTTTTCCTGTTAATTTCTTACTTGTGATGAATAAATACACAAAAACACACTCTTTAAATTTATAGGCAGATATTGAAAAATAAGCCAATGACCTGTTAACACTTTGACAGGCTTTTCTGTAGGTAAGGAAATAGTCCAAAAAACATCATTTATCTGATGAATTTCATTACACTTTTGCCAAATCACAAATTGTTCATGAACAAATTGTGAAATCCCCACATTATTTAAAATAATTCTCATATTTCTGCAGTAAAGGATGATTCATTGAATATACTGATACTTTGAAATTTCCATGGTTTCTGTTATACAGCAATGGGTCTGCTAGTAAGTAGTGTAGCATGGACATTCAATCATAAGCAGCAGTGTTTCACACTGCACATTCCAATAAAAACAAATTCCCAAAATCCAAAATCCCTGCTACCAGGTTTCTGAATTGTGTAATTTCAAGGTCAGTTTTAACAAATATCTGTCATTTAAGTTTATAATTTGATATTTTTTTTTTTTTTCTGTTTGTGTCTTAATGAACTAACCCCTATCCAAGGACAGTTTGAGTTGCTGAAATTCATCACATAAATGATTCTGTATAAACAATTGTCTTAGCTGTGGAAAATCTAAACAAAAAGATGACATTAAGCCCTATATAATAACCCTGTTAATATCAACATGCAGATTCCTGACACTTCAGTGGCAGTTGGGTCAGGGCCAAGAATTCTTACACAAAATAGTGCAACTATAATTAATATTAATTCATTTATAAACTAACAAGAAAGAAGTAGTCTTAAAACTAGATTTTGTGCTATTTGCCTACTACCTAGCCTTTGTGTTGTTTCAGTGGTTAACATTAATGGAAATATGTATCTCAGAGTAGATTTGAAGTTGGAAAAATGAAAAAACACTTTCTTACTTGTTTATGTTTTCAAGAGCTTTATTACTGTTTATAGAAACACATCAGATTCTGAGCCCACATTTAAGGATTCAAAACACACTCATAAAATACACACAGAAAAATGCATATGTACATATATGCACACAGACACACATATGCAACCCTACCAAAGTAAATAAGAAATAAAAGTAGTTGTGAAGTCCACAAGTTCACCTACATTCGCTGTTTATGTATTTCTGAGCTTGTCTGTAATCCTGATAATTAGCCTCCTGGTATTGGTTCTGCTTGCAGTGCATTAGAAATGTCAAAATGAATCATGGTAGGAAACACTATAGAAGATCTACAACAGGTACAGTGGGGAGGAATAATAAAAAGCATCAACCTCTCCCACTTCATTCCCTGATTACTTGGAAAAAATTAAGCAAAACCCAAAATACAACTTGATAATTGCAGATGAAAAGCAAAGAACAAAAGGAATAAAATTGTGGTAGAAAGTGGAATTGAGAAAAACAAATGCTGTTAATATTTTTTTTTTTTTTTTTAACAAAGCAGAAGAAAGAAACCTTGCCCAGGTTGAAATAAAATATTAATACACTAAATGCTTTTTTTTTTTTTTTTTTTTTTTTTTCCCCTACTGGTCATGTTTAGCTAGGCAGAAAATTTAAAAATTCTGCTGGCATGTTTGTTGGGAATAAAAAAGCCTGTAGGTCAAGTCTTTCTGAGAGAATGCCAAATGTCTTTGTGTCCAGTTATTTATGGTTTCAGATAATTGTACAGAAAATATCAAATTTGCATAGTGTGATTATTGCTGATTATTTATCTAGCAGTCAAAATGTTTCAGTGGTTCCTAGGATGACAGATTGACAAGTACTTAAAACTCATTCATTTTATGAAATTTGCATGTAATTAGGCAATAATGAAGGGGATGTTTGTGGACAGCGGATTATACTACAATATGCTGGAAGCGATTCAAATGCTTGACAAAGTGTTAACATTATCTTCAGTTTCAACTAAGTCTTGAATGTTTGGCTCAAAAAATCAGTGGAAAAATGAAATGGGTTATGGAAAGTTACTTAATGTATTGCTAGAATGAAGTATATATTTTTTACTCCTCTCTTTGTCTATTCCTACTTATTTATGCACTGCTGATGAATTGTACTTCAGATATTTAACTCATATCACATTCGGTGCAGCTCATCTGTAATAGTTTTGCTGCCACTGCTATGGTCATTATCACAGCGAAATCCTATGAAGAATGGCTTTCTTTGGTTTCTTGGCATCCGTGTGGGATCTGAATTTTAAAGCTACTGCTTTGAGATTCATACAAAAGAATGTGATTTTGAAGAACTGATTTATCACACAAGATATAATTTGTTTCTTAACCGGTTGTTTCCACACGAATAAAATATTTGACTTTATGGTACATACTCTAAGTGGTGGTAACCTTCACCAGTACTTTGTGGTGGCTGACAGCTGCAAATGGCTCCTACTTGTGCAAAGGTACAAAATTAGTTCAAAAATCCTGGCAGTCACATTTTATTTCATATAATGTTGATTCTTGTTTCAATGGCTTGAGCAGGTATATCCCTGGTTTTAGAGGATTTCATGTATGTGCACCAAAAATGCACTTCTACATTTGACTTCATAGTCAGTGCTCGCTTTTTTAATATGTACTAGTGTGCAGGGACTTGTATAATGAAAGGTACTTATAATTGGTTGTTTTCAAATATTTCTCTCTCATTTTTGGACTATATTCTCTACCTTAATTTAATATGCTCCCAAAGTAACAGTAAAAGTGCCATACAACTTTTTTAGAAGGAAATAGGTGTCTACATATGGGATCTACAAAGTAAACATGCTGATCAGGAAGTTGCCTAGGCTGGTCAGTAGAAGAGGTATGCATTTAAAAAATCCGCCTATGTTGTTTTGGGGAATATAGGATCAACGTTTCTGTTACAGGACAGTGCACACTGCTAGTAAAGTAGCATAATCTGGAACCCTGTCTGCAGCTAATGCTTTTTTCACCAAATGATTTGATGATGGTGCCCCTGCTCCTTTTTGTTCAGGGTAGTGGTTTAAGCTCTCACTCAAGAAGCTGAGCATGTCAAGTAAGTGTTCATGGATTTGGTCTCCCAGTCCCTCCTACTGGAGTGCCAGTTTTGATGGAATAATCAAATTCTAGAAAAAGAAGAATTCAAACTCTCTCATCTGCTGATTAAGTCACTCACATGGGGGAAGAGACATGTTCATTCCCCACCTACATGAATGTTCCAGCTACTGTGCTGTAGCATCACTCTCTTTATGTTTGGTCCAGAGGATATTTAAATATCCTTAAAACAACTGCAACAGAAGAGACTGAGACAGTATTAACACTGCACGCTATTTCATAAATTCCTAATCAGGGGATGCCCCTGATAGGCACAAGGTTAGAACTGAACTCATGAGGAAGAACTGAACAAACGTCAAGTGCTCCGACTGAGCATCCTTGCCCCTGATCTGCAGAGGCAGCTAGCTCCTCTGATTTCTGTAGCTGGTTCTGTGTAGGCTCTATTCCAACATGCCCGTTTTGACAAGACCAAGCATTACATTTGAGGCAGGCATGAAGACCCCAATCCTAATCAAAGCCTAGAATGAGGTACCTGCCTGGAGCTCCAGTGCTGTTAGGACAGGAGCAATTCAGTCTTGAGCATGCTCCAGAACTGACCTGGTGAAAGCATTGACACCTGGAGATTTCAGGCACCTTAAAAGCCAGGGAGCTATACAAACATGAATGCCTAAGGATACCTTAAAGCATCTCTCCTGGTGAGAGGGGACACAGCCAGGACATCTCACTCAAACTAGCCAAAGGGTTATTCCATATCATATGGCGTCACATTCAGTATAGAAAGGGGGGAGCTCGCTGGGGAGGAGAGGTTGCTGCTCAGGAACGGGCTGGGCATCAGGTTCCTGGAGGTAAGCAAATTGCATTGTGTATCACCCACTTTCTTCTATAAGTATGGTTGTTATTTTCTTCTTCCTTTGCTGTCCTCGTAAACTGTCATCCCAACCCACGAGTTGTACCTTTTTCTTCTGATTCTCCCCATCCTGCCAGGGGAGTGGGAGTGAGTGAGTGGCCATGTGGTGCTCAGCTGCTGGCTTGACCCTAGAGGCATGAGTATGGGGGCTGCAAGGAAAAACAATCCCAAAAGGGGATTCTTCCAGGAAAATTGCTGCTCCAATTTCAAGTAAGCAGTTCTCCAGACCTAGTGGAAGGCCTTATTGTATTTATGATCCTCCTGAAGGGACTTGTAAGTCATTTTTACAAGAAGTGAGTAATGAATATGATGACAAGAACTAGAAGGGCCCTGCCTCCAGTCAGGTGGAGGAAAGGGACAACCAGGTTTATGGGACTGTGTGGACTCATTGGCCTGGCATGTCAGATCCACAAGAGTATAAGGCTCTAGGATGCACAGTGTACATAATGCCATCCAGCTATGAAGGGGCAGAACCCATCTGTATTTCTGGAGTGACGAGGGGATCCCAACAGTTGACTGTACAGGAGACTGAAATGAGTCTAACCGGGAATCAGTGGCAGAAGCACCCCATTGTGACTGGCCCAGAGGCTCCATGCATCATGGGCATAGACTACCTCCAGAGAGGGTATTTCAAGGACCCAAAAGGGTACTACTGATGGGTTTTTGGTATAGCTGCCTTGGAGGAAATTGAACAGTTTTCTACTTTGCCTGGTCTCTCAGAGGACCCTTCTGTTGTGAGGTTGCTCAAGGTCGAAGAACAACAGGTGCCAATTGCTACCACAGTGGTGCACCGATGGTAATATTGCACCAGCTGAGACTCCCTGGTTCCCATCCATAAGCTGATTCATTGACTGGAGAGCCAGGGAGTGATCAGCAGAACTCACTCACCCTTTAACAGTCCATATGGCCAGTGCAGAAGTCTAATGGAGAGTGGAGGCTGACAGTAGACTATCCTGGCCTGAATGAAGTCACATCACCGATGAGTGCTGCCATGCTGAACATGCTAGAACTTCGATATGAACTGGAGTCAAAGGCAGCCAAGTGGTACGCCACAATTGATATAGCTAATGTGTTTTTCTCAATCCCTTTGGCAGCAGAGTGCAGACCACAGTTTGCTTTCATTTGGAGGGGCATCCAGTACACCTAGAATCGACTGCACCAGGGGTGGAAATACAGCTCCGCCATTTGCCATGGACTGACCAGGCTGCACTGGAACAGGGTGAGGCTCCAGAACACCTGCAATACATTGATGACATCATCATATGGGGCAACACAGCAGAAGAAGTTTCTGAGAAAGGGAAGAAAATAGTTCAAATAATTCTGAAATCCGGTTTCACCATAAAATGAAGTAAGGTCAAGGGATCTGCACAAGAGGTCTAGTTTTTAGGAATAAAATGGCAAGATGGGCATTGCCACATCCCAATGGATGTGATCCACAAAATAGCAGCTATGTCTCCATCGACTGGCAAAAAGGAAACTCAAGCTTTCTTAGGCGTTGTGGGTTTTGGAGAATGCGTATTCCAAATTACAGTCTCATTGTAAGCCCTCTCTATCAGGTGACCCAGAAGAACAATTTCAAATGGGGCCCTGAGCAATGACAAGCTTTTGAACAAATTAAACTGGAAATAGTTCATGCAAGTAGCCTGTAGGCTAGTCCAGGCAGGACCAGATGTAAAAAATGTGCTCTACACCACAGCTGGGGACAATTGTTCTACCTGGAGCCTCTGGCAGAAAGCATCAGGGGAGACTTGAGGTCAGCCCCTGGGCTATTGGAGTTGGGGATACAGAGGATCTGAGGCTCACTACACTCCAACTGAAAAAGAGATATTGGCAGCATATGAAGGGGTTCAAGCTGCTTTGGAGGTGGTTGGTACTAAAGCACAGCTCCTCCTGGCACCCTGACTGCTGGTGCTAGGCTGGGTGTTCAAAGGGAGGGTCCTCTCTACACACCATGCAAGTGATGCTACCTGGAGTAAGTGGCTCACACTGATCACACAGCGGGCTCGAATAGGAAACCCCAGTCATGCAGGAATCTTGGAAGTGATCGTGACTGGCCAGAAGGCAAAGATTTTGGAATATTGCAAGAGGAGGAGGTGGTAGCTGCTGAAGAGGCTCCACTGTATAATAAACTGCAAGAAAATAAGAAGTAATAGGCCCTGTTCACTGATGGGTCCTGTTGCATTGAGGGAAAGCATTGGAGGTGGAAGGCTGCTGTATGGAGTCCTACACAACAAGCCGCAGAAGCTGCTGAAGGAGAGGGTGAATCAAGTCATTTTGCAGAAGTGAAAGCCATCCAGCAGGCTTTAGACATTGCTGAAAGAGAAAAGTGGCCAGTGGTCTACCTCTGTGCTGACTCTTGGGTGGTGACAAATGCCCTGTGGGGGTGGTTACAGCAGTGGAAGCAGAGCAACTGGCAGCTCAGAGGCAAACCCATCTGAGCTGCACCATTGTGGCAAGATATTGCTGCCTGGCTAGAGAAGCTGGTTGTGAAAGTACGTCATGTAGATGCCCACGTATCCAAGACTAATGGAATGATGTGTGCTTGTGTGTCTATATATATATACATGTGTGTATGTATATATATATATATAGAAGATAGGAAGAGTGGTGATGATTAATTATAAAGTGTAGGATCTGAGCATGACATAAATGGTATACAATAAGGGGTGGATAATGTCGTGGATTTTGGCTGGGATAGAGGTAATTTTCACAAGGTGTGAGGGGACACAAACAGGACAACTCACCCAAACTAGCCAAAGGGGTATTCCATACCATATGATGTCATGCTCAGTATATAAGGGGGACAGCTGGCCGGGGAGGAGGGGTTACTGCTCAGGGACAGGCTGGGCATTGGGTTCCAGGCAGTGAGCAAATTGCGTTGTGTATGACCTGCTTTGTATATTCTCTTATAAGTACTGTTTTTGTTATTTTCCTCTTCCTTTGCTGTCCTAGTAAACTGTCCTTATCCCAACCCACAAGTTTTACCTTTTTTCTTCCAATTTCCCCCCCCATCCCACTGTGGGGTGGGGGCAGGAGTGAGTGAGCAGTCGCGTGGTGCTTCATTGCCAGCTGGGGCTAAACTGTGATAGTATCTAAGTCCTGTCTAGAACCTTTTGCCCATTTAACTTCTAGTGTTTGGGGCTGACATGGTAGGCTTGTCCCACAGAGTCTCTTCATGATTCCTAGTAACCTCTGGATGGGTGAACTTCCAGCCTATTCAGCCCTGCCCCTCTGATGCAGTGGTAGATATCATATGCGGTTATGGACCTGCTAAGGTGAACTGTATCATCTCCAGAGACCATGTGATATCACCTCCTGAGAAGTTTGCTTGTATGATGGTGGCACTTGACAAATATTTAGACTCCACTGTCTTGGTGCAGATCCAGGTCTAATCAATGAACAGTGTGACTCCTGATTATAAACAATCCAGGCCATACTATGGAAGATAAAATGGATGACAGCAGATTAACTGAAAGTCACCTATGTTATTTGAGATTAAAACACACCCCATCTTCTCTAGCATGTGTACATGCAGGGTTTGTGCACCCCTTTCATCTGCAAGACGAGTATGTCCTCTTTTCTGTCACTGATCCCCAGGTGTATTCCCACAGCAGAATTCTTATCAAGAAGTTTGTTCTGCACATATCTAATACAAGATCTTTCACCCTTCTTGCCAAAGCAAATGGCTTAAACATTTGTTCAGAAGCAGGAAAAAATCTCTGTATTCACTGATGACTACATCTTGAGTTCTATCAAAAATTTTGGGAGCATTTTTCAGAAATGATTTCACATTAAGGAGGCAGAAATGTCAGGAGAAGGAGGGGGAGAACATTCAAGCTCCTGATGGACCTTTCTCAATGAGTTTTCTGCATAGTATTCTCAAAAGCTTTATGTAACCTGAATTAATTACTAAATCTATCCCCTTCATTATCTAATTAACTCATTCCACTGTTGGTTTTTTCCCTGTCTTTAAAAAGCTGTTCAATTACTAACATTTCAGCATCTGCTTCTGTATTCTGATGCAAGGCAGAAGGATCTGATAGTTCTTTTAACTCATTCAGACATGTGAAATTTCAGAATCTTCACATTCTCCCCCAGCATATAGTTAGCTACCCATCTGGTTGACTTTTTGATGGAAGGGTTTTCTAGTATCAGAAAAGCCATATGAGAAACAGGAGACGAGTAGGTAGAGCAGAACGGGACCATAAGCCATGTTCCTAGGCACAAGGAAAACAAGGTCACCCTTTATGGTTTCAGAGAGGCAGACAGAGCAAAAGAAGAGAAGACAGCAGTTGTAGGGTGTACAAGGTGGCAGTTGGAAAGGTTAGGATATAAAACCTAAGCTTCTGTGACAGAGAAATAATGAAAAGAAATGTTCATTCTTTCATTCATTCATAGGAGGAGAAGACAGTACAAGAAAAAGAAAAGTCTTTGTGGTCCCTAGAAGCCCTTCTCTAGTCTCTGGGGTTTTTTCTTTGAAAACTAAATTGCATCCAAATTGTTGCTTTGCACCCCTTTTTAAAGGTCTTTTATGCATACAGAGTGATTTTGGAGCTGTGAAAGGATTACCTATCTTTGAACTATTGAGTTCAATAGTAAAGAATAGTAAAGAATACTGGATTATTCCTTGTATTGTATTCATTTCTTTCCCACTGTTCTATGTGTTAGATATAATTTTGATTTCTAAAATAAAAAAAGGACTTTAAAATACTTTAAAGGGCCCTGACTAGAAATACAGCTCTGAGTTAAAGTTTCTCCTTTGTGAGCTGTCGATTTTAACTGAGCTACAGCTGGTGTTTACTGTTTTTGGAGATATTTGATGGGCAGTGGTACTGATTAGTTAGCTGTCTTCACACTGGATTATTTTTGGTTTTTAAAAGGAATAGACAGAATGTTCATCGGACTTTGTTTACTCCTAGATTATTTGTTCTTTATGCTCTAGACCTGCCTGAAGTTCCCCAGTTATCAGTCTCCTTGCCATGCTTTTGTGAGTGACCTGTTTTTTTTCCTGGGTGAGGGCTAACCTGTTGATGATTTGAAAAGCCCTTACATCCTCATAAATTTTGCCCTTGCCTGGTCATCAGTCTCATGCATTGTTGCTTGCTCCAACAGCAAAGAATTCAAAATGATGCTACTCAAAGAAACTGGAAGGGTTCCCCTCATCCCTCTTTCTTTTAGGGAACTAATATTATTCTCAAAAGAAGGAAGGAACAAGGAAGGCCAGAAAGAGAATGAAATGAATGTAGCATCTGAAGATACAGCTCTCTATTCCCTTCTGTGAACAAGAAAGGAGAGTTCTTCTGTTCATCTTCCTTCCTTCCTGAAAGATGAGATGTATGAAAAGTCCCCAGAAAGAGACAATGAGTCCCTGCAGCAGTTTATGCCTCACCAGCTCCAGAGACATGTATGGGGAACAAAAATCCTTAGAAACAAGAAAAAGAGCAGAATTAAAGCTGTAATAGCACAAATAATTACTGAGTAGGAAACCTGCTAGGTGGGGAAGACAGAGACCACGTACCATATGAGTTAAGTATCAGGCTGCTAAACTGTAGAATGTGTGGCAAGACTAATTTTTGTATACACTGAAGAAGGAACCTCTCTCTTTTCTTTTTTTTCATTTGGATCTCATGACCCTGGAACCTTTAGTATTTGCTAGGAGTCTCGTCAGAAAGCCTTGACAGCACTGCAAGCCATCCTGTGGCTGCTCTGTCGTTTGCTGTGTGCTGGATATCAGACTCATCATCTGTTCTGTGGCAGCTGGGGCTCTTGCATGTGACCTCAAATGGCGCCTGACTGGTCACCTTTACTAATACAACTACAGCAATGTTAATTTTTATGCTTCCTTACAATCCGTATGGCTGCGGTATCAAAATATTACTAATGGCAACCGTTTCTGCTTAGATTGTATCTGTGCCCAGTGTGCTTTTCTAAGACAAAAAGAGCGTCTCTGCTTTTTAACATCCTATTGCAATGTTTCTTTCAGATTTCATATGCTATTTGGACAGATCAGCTGGCCTCCAGGACTATGTAGAAAGAAAAAAGACTGAGAGACTTGGCAGCCACAATTATAACAGTATGCTGTGAGTCATAGAATTGCTGAGTTCTGGGAAACCGGAAAGTATCTACTTGTGGGTACGGCCCAGAGAAGAGGTTTCAGTTCTCCCCTTCAAGCCATGTATGGCCAGGATGAGGCTAGTTGTGAGTCGCTGATATTTTGCCACTGCCACCCAGAGCAGGCAAAATAATCTTTTGCCTTATCCATCTTGGTGTAAGAAAGATCTCTTTGGATGCGTCTCTGTTATTGGACTGAAAGCAGTTCTGAGTTTCTAGATCTATTTGCACTTCTCAACCAAATTCCATCTTGATATTGGTTTTAAGCCCAATTCCCCTCCACACACTACATAGAAAAGGAGTCTGGTCGTGCAACCTAGATACAAGCATGCTTTCAGCAGTTTAAATCAATTTAAATGCAGCCCAAGATAACAGGTATGAAGCAGTACTGGTCCGATACAATTAATGTAGCTCTGCCTCATCTGTTCCTAGCCTCAAGCTTGATTCTTACAAAGCCTACTCCTTACACTTGGACAAGAGAATAGCTGTTCCTACAGTTGTTTCTTTCATCCCTACACTCTTTATGAATCAAGGCAATACCAATGACAGACCATGACCAAGGTCCCAAGCCATAATTTCCAGTATAAAGATTAAAAGTGATGAAAGAGGACCTGGTAGAGAAGCAAAAGTCTAGTATCTGATATTTTTTGAGACAATAAAGAGCACCTGATTCCCTAGTTCACTGATAATGTTTGCACAGGAAGCTGTTCAGCTTGAGCAATATCAAAATGTGGTCCAAGCAGTCAGAACAAGTGTGGTCCATGCAGAAAGTAGTGGGAATGACCACAGAGTTGTATCTTTTTAGTTACGTTTGTGGCAGTGGTCCTACAACACAGATCAGGTCATCGCAAGGCAGCAAAGCTTAGGTGACATGGAACAGAACTCTTCAGAGCATTGTAAAATGAGCAGAGGTTTCTCTTTATAAACTGTGATATTTTACCCACAAGCAGTGAAGTATGGGCTCCTTGTTCCCCATGCGGGGTCTTCCTTTGTTTATCAACAGAGGTTTTGGGAACAGCATCAAGGAGAAAACTCTGCCCGTGTGAGTATGAGAACTCTAACAGCTACGTTTTGTAGCAGCCGGACACTTTTCCAGGACTTGTTAGGGAGCTATAATAACCTTTCATTTATAACAACCTGAATAATAGTGGCCATGGTCTGAAAGACCGGGGAACAATACCTCGATCACAGAAGTACCTATTGTTTGAAGAAAAGAATGGTGTTGGAGTGTTCCTTTCAAATCCCAGGCAGCATTTGAACACATCATTCGTGCTCAAGCACTGTAACTAGCGTAGAAAGAAAAAGGACTGTGCCACAATTATAACCACATGCTCTGAGTCATGCAGTTGCTGAGTTCTGGGAAATTATAAGGCATCCAGTTCTGGGCATTGACCAGACAAGATGACAGTGTCAAGAAAGCCCCCATTGATCATGGGGGCAGAACAAGAGAAAACAGCTGTAACAACTCAGAAAAAAGACTTGACAGCTCAATGAAGATCTCTGCACAGTGCTTGGTAGCAGTGGAGAAAATAAGCAAAATGTTGGGATTTAGAAACAGCTAAGAGTTGTAGAAGGGGATAGAATACTGCAGAGCACGAGGTGCTGGGAGGAATTTCCCTTGTAGGCATGTTATACCTGCATTTTTCAGAGGCTTCTGCATCCTTCTGTGAAGCTGACATGAGATACAGAGAGGTGATAAATGATTAGCTGGACCACTGATCTGATCCAGTAGGGCAATTTCTCTGTTTCTGTCAGTTGACTGGAATCATAAAGGTAGCCTGTGGCACAACCTGGTATTAAACCTTTATCTCAAGAGCTCTTGTTCAGTTCTTTTAACCACAAGACCATCCCTCATCTCCAATTTCCTCTCTCCATTTCATCTGAAAATATCAAAGGAGCATAATTTTTCCTAATATTGTAGCATTCCAGTCCTGACCAAAACCAGGAAGTGAGCAGCAGGTGAATAAAAATTAAACTGACATTTTCAAACTTCAAACAAAGATCTGTGTGAGGCAAGGAATGGTTCTCTTAATTTAATCCAAATTGGTTCGCTCGGCTCTAGTGATAATCTGATCCATACCACAGCAAGCTTGCAGCCAGAAGAACAAAATAATGTTTGAATTATGCTGAACCCAAAAAACACAGTCCGTCCATAACCATACACTCCGTAGTGCAGGATGGGAGTGGGGGAAGTGGCAGGGAGGGGTGGGTTGGTGAATAAGACTCAAAAGTAGTTGGCCTGGTGCTTAACAGCAGGTTTTTGGTGGTGTTTTTCTTAAAAAAAAAAAAAAAAAGGAAAAGCAAACAAAACTGAGGCATTTATAAATGGAGGTATTGAACCTAAGTCAGAGGAAATATCCCAGTGCTATGTAAGAAGCTAGTGAGACCACATTTGGAATACCATGTGCTGCCCTAGCCCTCTTGTGTTAAAGGCATATTATACAAATGGATTAACGGTATTGAAGGCTAATAAAGTGGCTATAAAGAGGCTCGACACATAGATTAAGGGGTTAAAAGTAGCATACAAGTTATTGAGAAAAGAGCCTACTCGAAGACATACAGAACATTTGAAAACAAAATGTGGATGTTTCAGTGGTGAGTAGGCTATTCATATATGCACAAAGAGAAAATAAAACTTAGGGAAATGAGAAGAAACCTTAGAGAATGGCCTATTATAAGGTTAAATTTTGAAATTCTTATTATATTTTTATTCCTCATTTATTTGAGTTCTGAATTATTTCACCAGCATTCATCTGAATATGAACTGAGAACAGCAGGTCAGATCAGGCATTTGAGATCTATGTGCCCAGACAGGAGTCACTGTGCACAGAGCTTTTCCCTTCCTCGATGAGGTTTTAGCTATGTTCACCACTCCATTTCCCTCCAGTCGTGAGGCACTGCAGTTGACTGATTCTGTCAAAAAATATCTCTCCTTCCCTTTAATTCTCAGCATGCAATGCGACTGCATTTTGCACGCCACTCCCTGGTGATCTGCAGTCCTTTTGCTTCTCATCAGCTCTTTGGGAACTTCTTGCATTTGGTTCTTGTGTGGGGTGTGGGTGGTGAACAGAAAAATCTTCTTTCAATCTTCCCTACACACATCTGCGTAGGGCCTGTAAATTCTGTCTTTTGTAGCCTCTTTAAAGTACAACACAAAAAAACCCCTAAAGATATCTCCCACTTAGCACTGTCAAGTTGCTGAATAAGTATTAATATGCATCATTCTAGTTTTCCCAATCATTCATACTAGAAGAATGAAAATGATGGTAATACAAGGTAATCATTCTGCTATCAATGTATTAATGCTTTGTAAAAAGTGAAAAATTGCTGAAACTTAGTCCTTCTATTTTGCAAAGAAACACCTTTTAACTCTTTACATTTGCTAAAACATATTTTAACATCTGTAAGTTGATATAATGATAGCCATAGGCAGGTTACTGTAGTGTTGTTATTTTTAACACAAGAAGCTACTTCAAACCTCTAGTCAAAACTATATTGATCCCTTTTCCTACTAACCAAATGCCTTATTCATGTGTTCCAAGTTATTTTTTTATAACCATTTGTCATTTACATAACACTGAGTAACCAGTCTTGGGAATGTCCTAAACTACAGAAAGCCTCTATAATAATTCCTGACACAGGGGATTTCATGGAGAAATCCTTATATTCATCAGCTGCAGATTCATTGCACTTTCTGTTTGGCTAACCATTTCCTAGTGGAACACTGATATTTTATTTGGCTGGCAACAGCTTCTAGCACAGGAGAACAGTTGTATTCTTGAAACTGGCTATCGGAAAGAATTTCCTTGCTTATTTTTCCTGTGCGCGTGTGTGTGCACATGTGTAAATGTGTGCACGCACATGTATGCAGACATTTTACTTAAACATGTTGGGTGTAAGTTCTATTTGACCCATCTGTGCTCATTAAACAAAAAAAAATCTGCTTCAGTGTAGTGTGAGCGTGGTTCCTCTGTGTATTTGAACCATTTCATCTAGAATGCCTTTTTTTTTTCTCCCTTTTTGTGGATAAACAGATGCACTTTCAGTCAGACATGATTCTTGATTAATATATATGCTGTTCCTGTATTACTTGTTGCTTTCTATATTCTCCAGAAAGATTTCTATGTATAGTTTTTCTGTATATGGGGAAAAAAATCCATGTCGGTTGTCATGAATTACTTTTTCTAATGTCTGAAAATATGAGCTCCAGTAAAGAAAGAACAAGTTGTCCATCTGAGAGAAACAAAATGTCACCTAGCATTTTATTTTTGTTTCTATCTTTGTCCCTTTGTGTTTCTAATTATCTTCCCATACATACAGTGTTTCTCAGCAGAAAGAAGTAAGGGGGAAAAACTGTAAATAAGACTCCTGAAACAAGCTTTTCCAAAAAGGAAAATAACATTTTATTATCCTGGGATTTTCAAGATTCATGAAAAGGAAAGGTATTAAAAAACCCTTCTGAAGTTGAAGGTTACTACAGTAATGGATTTCTCTGTGGAGTCAGGTCTCTGTCCCTTCAGCAAATGTGGTCATCCTCAGGTTTATCCTTTATGTACAAGGTGGAGCACTGGGGATGTTGAAACCAGTCATTACTTTGAGATTCTACTGCATTTCATTTGCATCCTGAAATTTCTCAGCAATTTTAGCACTTGCTCCCTTCTGTTAATACATTTCAGGCCTCAAATCTCTTCTTTTCTCCTTGCTTTTCCATTTCTTTCTATTTCTTAAAGGTTTTGTTGGTAAGATTCCTTACAAAGCAAGCACACAGTTTTGAGAAATTAATTGTCCTTCATCCAGCCGTAAGTATTAGAGGGATTCTAGCTTTCTCATAGTTTATGAAATATTTAACGAGACACGATAGTGGGAGTGTTTCAAGCCATGATATGTGGCATTACATATGTGGATATATATTCGCTTCCTTTCTATTGTTCCTTTGTCTCTGCTTCTTTTTGCTGTTTGGCTGCAAGTTGAATCCAGTTCCATTGTACTAGTCACTCCCACAGGATTAAAATTCACTCGGCGAATATCTTTTTTCATCCATTTAAAATGTTCTGTTTCTGCAGTTATCCATTTTGTTAAATATAAACACCAGAACAGTCTGGTCAGCCAGCATAAAAGCGTATGGACACAGTAAAAAGTGAAGTCAATGGTTTTTACGAAAGCAAATCTTTGCACAGAACTTAACCTGCTATGAGGAAAATTCTTGTATTCAGTGCTTCAAAAGCTTTAGAAGAGAAGGGGCAAAACGCTGCTAATATTTCCCAGAAACACTAGGAAAAGCTGCCTAAAAAAGTTTAGCATAGAAATGGATGAGATAGATCTCCAAAGAGACGGGTGCCAGTGCCTAACTACACAATTCCCTTTTCCCTTGCTGCTATTGGACAGCCAGATAAATTGATAAACAAAATATGCATGAAAGGGGAAATCTGCTTCCTGGAATCCTCAGATATTTTTTGAGAGTGTGTGTTTGTGTGTCTGACCCCTCCTCTGGAGGGTTTCTTTTCTCACTCCTATTTAAAGAAAATATCAGTGATTATCCAAACTGGAATATGTCCCTGCCATAGTCCAATCCTAATCCCAGTATCTGACAGAACATTTCACTAAAAGAGTTTAATTTTCAGTACCATTTTCCCTTAGTGGGAACTGCCTTCTATCCAAACATTATAAATTAACCTTCTTTTGAGTCCCTAGGAAATGCACTGTATCATTCACCTCCTGTCAGATTAGCTCTCGTTACTTGATATCTCCTGTGCAAAGTACAGAGGGGATTTCACCAGTTATAAACTCTCTTTATCTTCAGGTGCTTTGGACAAACTTCAGATTTCCCCCGGATCTTCATCTTTAACTTTTTCAAATTGTTTTACAGTTCAGCTTTTCAGCTTCGTACCTGCTTTTTTCCTCCTAGCTTAGTTACTTTTGGACACTTCTTTATGGTTAGAGAAAGTTAACTAAGTAGACTTTATTTTTCATAGTAAGATACATTTAATATATCTCTCAAAACCCTTGTCATCATCTGAAAATATATACACTGAAGTTCCTGTACCATTGTTCACTCACTGGTAGATTAAAAGCTGTATTATATCAGACTATACCCACTTTCCACCTTTCCTTTTAAAACATAGGCACCTATGAGATGATAGAAAAAAGTACAAATCACATTTCATTGCTTATACCACGTGGTCTTAACTCACTAATGGGGCCTCACTTCACCATTTTCAGCTTAATTTTTTTATTTCTGAGTTTCCCAAGACATTTTACATTCCTACACACGTCCTTCTGCTACATAAAATTAAAGGTGTGGCAGAAGGAAGATTTAAAGAGTAAGGGAAAAGTTTTGTCTCCTGATTCTTTGAACCTGGAGGTACTTAGAATGCTTGGTATATCTCAATTTTTACATCAAAATGAAACAAGGAGGAAATCTTGGAAAAACAAATATGTTGTTGATCAATGTTTATTTCTGTGCTAGACCAGAAATTCTCAGGCTGGACGTTACACAGAGATGGCGAGAGGCATCTCCATATTCACTACAGTCTGAGTAGTTTCTTCTTTCGCTCTCCTCTACTTCTGTCTCGCTGTCATTATCCCTTCTGAGTTCTTTCCTTTCCCTCCCTTATACACATGCTTTGCTCTAAAAAAGCTTAGAGGTTATAGAGAAGCATTTCCTCAGACCTACTGTTGGATGTACAGTGAACTAGACTTTATTGTAGGAAGATTTCCTGAAATGGAGTAGCGGAAGAAAAGAGAGAGAAGGCAAACTGCCTAATACTACATAGTGCCTGCACCCTACTTTCCTGCCACTTAGATTGCCTTGCTAACAGTTTTTAAACATCCTCTCAGATAAGACTAGGTGTCTTGCCACTGTCCTAGTGCCACCTTATTTCCTTTCACAAAGAATTGTAGGATGTAGCCTAAAACTCTTGAGCATTGGGATTATGACAAGGAATTGATAGTATTCCAGAAGAAGAATGGTGGAAATCCCTGTACTAAGATTTAAAAAAAAAAAAAAATAAATAAACCCACAAAACAAAAACAATTAAAAAAAAAACCCAACACAGCAAGCTGTATGGGAATAAAATGAGGAAAATATTATCTGCAGTGCAGATTTAATGCATGCAAACCAAAATAGTTTCCCTTAACACCTATTTATGGTCCTTCCTGTTGATATTATAAAATTATACTGCTTGAAAACATAAGAAGTTATTCCAGCAGCCTAGATTTGCTGATGTACTGAGCATTTGCTGAGCACAGCTCAGCTGCATAGGTCCCCACAGGTAACAGTTGTGGTACCTGAGACCAGTAACAGCTCAGAGCAGCTGTGTGGGCTCTCTCCTGAGTGCCAGCTGCCTTGGGAACTGGTCGACCAGCAGAGAACAAGCAGGCTGCAGTAGGAATGCTCCAGCCGTGCACTCCTCTGGCCTCCTGCCCTCCCTCCCTGCCTCCTCACCATCCAGACTGCCACTGTTATCTGGGATGTCAGGGACAGCGGCATGGAAGTCACCCAGACAGTGCCCCAGACTTAGCTGTGGTCTTCTGCAGACTAGGGCAATCCTGAGATGAGAACTTGATGGGCCGTGTCTTTCATAGACAAATAAGCTGCGTAAATATTTTAATTCTGGCCGTAGAATACCTTTTTTTCCCCACCTCCCTTTGTCCCTTTCTCCTTTCTTACCTCTCTCCTCTCCTTTCTGTGTCTCACTCTTCTAAGATCTATTTAATTACGCCCATAGAAAAGAAAATGCTGATATCAAAAGAGCAATTCCCTCTTTTGATTTCCAATTCATTTTCCCCTCTCATTCAAGAGAATAGAAATATACAAAGTAATTTGGTATATAAAATGATTCCCCATAATTTTAATCCTTTTAAAGTGCTTGTGGAGATTATCACGGTTTGATTTATTTTGACAAGGGGTGGTAAAAATTGTAAGAACAATAGTCTACTAAAAATGTTTTAAGAGCCTGTTGCTGTGTTACGGAAACGAACATTTCAGGTGTTACATGGGTTTGGGGGATGATTTCCTAATGCAACTAAGTGAATTTAAGTAACATAAGGACAAGCATTCACAATGGGTAGAAACGGACACCCTTTTGCTAATGCTTGAAGATTTTTTTCCAGCAGTGAAGCCATCACCATTTTTCTGTTCTGTGTCTTTACTTTTTGGATTTTCTTTTGCTTTTCACAGGTCAGGTAGCTAGATATCTATGCTGCAAGGGAAATCTCAGAATTGCCCAAAATGAGACACATGGTCTACTCTAACCAAGGATTTGGCTGTAGCCATAATACCCAACAACTAACCTGTTCCCCAGGCAGAATCAGAGTGAGAGGGAGACCCTGTCCCCATGCTCTTACAAGTCCTACACGACCTCCCTTGTCTCCCAGATTCCTTTGGGTTTTTTGTGCTGAAATTGTGTTTAAACTCTGGACCGGATATAGTAGCTCAGTGCCCAAAAGGACCAAATGCAGTGACCATAAGGGTTGTAACAGTGACAAAGGGCATTCTCAGAGCGAGACTCTGCACTCAGCAGCTCAGTAACATCATGGTCCCACAGTCCGAGAATGGGTCTCATTATATCATGTGCCATAAGGCTTACTCGGCCTCGTGCAGTGACGCTTATTCATCAGCAGCATGAAGACACGCTGATCCATAACCCTACCATGATGATGCAGTCATTTGGCCTGATCTGTAGGTGTCAGGATCAGGAATACCACCAGGGGAAAGACCACGGTGGCAGAGTGTGTGCACTCTTACAGGGACCCATGTTCAAATGGCCCTGTGTCCCCCTCCTTCCATCACTGCAGCCAAACGCACATGGTTTTCCCCCATTACCTGGCCTCCATCACGCAGCTGTTTCATGACCTCAGTGTCTGTGGTCTTACTGGAAGAGAAGAAAAATTAAAGAGAGAAGATTATTTTTCTAAGGCTAATAATACCATCACACATACTAAAATAATCTTATCGAAGGTGTCATATCATCCCATTGCAAGAAAACATTAGAAATTAAAAATTAAGTTTTCACCATATTTGTGTCCCCTTTTCCTGTGTTTGTGCATAACTTTGGATCTCATTGATGATGCTTGTTATCTGTGATGGATAATATACGTTGTTCAGAATAAATCAGAGCTTTTAGAAAATGGAATTTCTAGAGAATTGAACCTCCAAAAAAGAGCAAATATTGTAGATACCACTGGAGGAGCTTAACTTTGTGAAGTGTGTAACATGTAGAATTCAGAGAGCAATCAGCTGCTGTCATAAGATCTTTTTAACTAATAAATCTAAATTTCAAACTGTTTCAAAGAAATAGTGATCTTTACAATTAGATTAAAACAGCAGAAAAAAAATGAAAAGAGGAAGAGGGTGAATAACAGAGCAGGCAAATGACTGATCTTTCTGTGTGGTTTTCACTCGAGCACAAGAAGAATGATTACATCCCTACAGCAGTCTTCAAAGTGTTGGAGTCAGAGAGTGGAATAGGAAATGAACTGCAGTTCAGTGACCCTCTGTGGCCTGAACAGTGGGAGCTGGTAAGCACAGCATTTCCACTTTATTCACTACTCTTTTTTTCAACTACTGTCAGTAGAAGGCCTTCCCACACACACACTTTTGCATCATTATTGCAATCTGAAAAGAACTAAATGTAGTAGATCTATCTATGTATAGGCATATAATATAATCTGTATGGGTAGATGTCTCAATGCTGTACATACGCACAGGCTTATACACATGTATGGTATAGCAACGAATAACTACAGTTTTCCTGAAGAAGCCTGCTTTCCAATTTGAAAAAGAATACATACTGTGCCATGCAATTTTCTTTGTGTTTCATTAGGGATAAAACCATGAGTTGGTCACCTAGGTCTGCTTGAAGAATAGATATAAAGTACAGCTTTCAGCTTGATCTGTAATTTTCTCTCTAATGGAGGTGCTTCCTTTGTCACAACACATTGGCAAAATACTCTCGCCTCCAGCCTCCAGGAGGGGAAAAAACCCTACATAAATATAGCCACAGTGTGATGTCACTTAAGAGACACTCAACCTTGTCATCTTGATCTATTCTCAAGCTTTATGTAAGAAGGGTAATCTAATGTTTAATAAAAGGTTTAATGCACATCACATAGTTGTCGATAAAATTACACCTATGCAATGGCATGATAAAGTTACATGTAAACATACCCAGGAGGTAAACCTGCAAGACGTTACAGTGCATGTATACTTGCAGACAAGTCAAAAGGCTATTGATGATCCAAGTGAGACTCTTCTTTGCTTTTTTGTTTTGTAACTGGAGATCCCTTGATCTTTAAAAGGGAGTTCCAGACTTTTCAATGTGTTTATTTTAAGAAAGAAGTACATCCTTAATCATATCCAGACTTACCAAACTTTTTTATCAAGGTTCAGAAACAGCTCAGTTAAAATTATCATTTAAGTGCTTAGGGAAATAGAGGACTGAGGAAACTGCATTGTTTTTTCCAGTAGACTATGATGGCCAATTTTCCTTTCATTCAGAGAACATGACTGAGTGAATCACTGAAGACTGTTAGTCAAGGAAAAAACTGAAGTCAAGCCTGTAGTCTTTTTTCTGTCTTTCTGCTTTGAAGCAATCTCTGACCCTACAAATTTCCTTGAAACCTCTTTTCTCTGTGGCTTCAGTACTGTGTGATGCCACTTGAGCTATTTGAGTTGGAAAGAGGGTGAACAGTTGTTTTTGCCAGCATTATAGAATCATAGCACCACAGAATGGTTTGGGTTGGAAGGGATCTTTAAAGATCATCTAGTTCCAACCCCCTGCCATGGGCAGGGACACCCTCCACTAGACCAGGTTGCCCAAAGCCCCATCCAACCTGGTCTTGCACACTTCCAGCGGGGTGGCATCCACAAATTCTCTGGGCAACCAGTGTCTCACCACCCTCATCTTAAATAATTTCTTCCTTATGTCTAATCTAAATCTACCCTCTTTCCATTTAAAACCGTTACCCCTTGTGCTATCACTACAGGCCCTGGTAGAAAGACTTTCTGACCGTCTTTCTTACAAGCCCCCTGTGAGTATCTTTCCCTCAAGCCTTCTCTTCTCCAGGCTGAACAACCCCAACTCTCACAGTCTTTCTTCATCGGAGCACTGTTCCAGTCCTCCGATCATTTTCATGGCCCTCCTCTGGACCCACTCCAACAGGCCCAAGTATTTCTTGTAATGGGGACCCCACCAAATATAATAAAACTAAAAAGAGTGAGGGTGCCATTAAATAAAGGGCTATGACAAATCTAAACCAGTGTTAACACTGTAGTATAAAAGAGATAGGGAGCACAGTTCTTACTGCCTGCTACACTGTTGTCATTTTTCTTTATCGTGACTAAGGTCTACAGGGCAATAAGATCTATTTTAGTCACTCTCTTTATAACAAAATTTATCCTCAAAAAAGCTTCACAGAGTCTCTTGATCACACTGTGAAATGTTAGCCAAAAATCTCCAAAGCTAATATATCTCTTTGGTTTTTTACAAAATCTTTCTGAGATATGAAAAGAAAAATCATTGTTTTATATACCTATCCAAATTTTGTTGGTCTTACATATTTTTACAATGTTCTGAAGTTACACTTTTCTTTCTACTATTCCATTTTTATCTGAAAAGACTACATACATATTTGAAAAGAGACATAGAAAAAACATGAAATTTCAGTCTAGCAGTCTGTGTTTTTGGAGACTCGTTTTTTTTAATTGAAGGTTTGTCTATTTTCATATGGTTTTCACTTTAAATCCTCTGTAGTTTTACAAAAGAGTCTAACTCTTCAGTCCTTTTACATTCTAAATCTGCATTTTACAAAAGAAATGCCTAATATAGTACTCCTGAGAGCCCAACAAAGAAAATCCTAAATGAATAATTAAGAGGTGAATTAATGTTTTTATGATTCAAAATCTGGGAATATAAATGGAGAGATGTTGCGTCATCATGTGGGCTGCAAACAGAATAAAGGGTTATGTTAAATGAACACTGAAAATAGAAACTTTGCCTTTTCCTCTGCAGTTCCTTGTTGAAGCCAACCACTTGATAATTACTCTTGACTATTTCCAAGTCCCATCACAAGAACTGTCTTTTCCTCAGCTGAGAAATCCTAATTCAGTTCTGCTCTAATTAAAGAATCAGACCTTTCTCCCCGGACTCACCCTTTCCCAGACCTGTTGCTACTGTCAAAACTTGTCCACTTCACCCTCAACAACTGGGCCATATGAAAATCCTTAGGTCCTGCACAGCTTACTTATATTTATATGTAAGAAGAGTAATTCAGTCCCTCCCTATGTGTTGTGATCAAGGCCTTAGATCATTCCTTGCACGACTCACACTGCATCTGAAATGATCTTCAAGGACTCCTGCTGGCTTCAAAGAAACAGATTTTGTTTATCATTTTAGCAGAGCAGCTTTACTAAAGAACAGCTCTGCAGCTTTGGAGCATGGTACACTTTAAAATAAGTGGAAAATGTAGAAACTGTGTCCTTGCTTCATAAATTTCATTCTGTCTGAACTCCTGATGTGTGTTCACACCAGTGGGCTCTGTCTGTTATTCTTTCATATCCAAAGGCTCCAGCTGATAGGGTCTTTTTATATGCAGTTTTCTCCAATGGACATACCACCCATTCAAAACACCAGTTCAGTGTATCACTGAGCACACAGTTTATGGAAAGGTGATGGCCATGTTATTTGCACCTGATGTTCATGATGAGAAATAAGGTCCTGCATCTGTGAGGTTGAAAGGGCTTCATCTGATCAGCAGAGACCATACTTTATCCTAAATAGCAGGAAAAATAACATTTTGCTCCCTTTGCGTTGACCGTAAAAATTCTAAACAAGTGATGTCAACATATAGTGATGGAGGGTGTTGTAGTCTGCGCCATAGGAGCTCCACTCCAGCAGTCTTCAGAGTGCTTTAACAGCAAGGCCAAAGGCTATAAGCAGTATTGTCTCTGCCCTACCTAGTGCAAAGCTTTGGTCCTCGTGAGGTGTAGGGTGGCAACTTTGTCAGCTTTATGTATGACATGACATCAGGAGATTAATTTTCTGGCTGCTCACCTGACCACTTACAACACAGAAACATCAAGGGTCTGTCAATACAATGCATACATTCTTTGCAACATTGTCAGTTTTTCTTTGGATAACCCAAATGCAGTTTTTCGGAATCCCCCTTGTCTTTGCAGCATCGGAGGTGCCTTTCCCTAATTTCAACATTACTTTGTTGCAAGTTCTTTTCACCCTTTTGTCCTGACTCTAGTAAAGGACTTTGGGTCACTGGCTTATCATGTAAATCTTTCTTGCTTCCCGACAGGGCAAGGGGCTACATCAAACACCTCCGCTTTTGGCTTACTGGTGTCTGAATTTGGCATACCGTGGCCTCTTCCAGTGTGTTTGACCTGCAATTCAAACTCCTCTGCTTCAGGAGCATAGCATGTGTCCTTTACAGATTCCTATGCTGAGCCCATGTAGGCTGTCTCTGGACTAGTGCTGCACTACATCTTTCTGCTGATTTCTGTTCCCTTGAATTGTATGGGAGAAATGTTGGTTTTCACAGGCAGGGACATGCATAAGGGATTATGACCGCGGTAGGTATGTTGTTCTGATCTGTCCTCAGAGGAAGAAGTCCCACAAGCAAGTTGTGTGACATATTGCACATGTATCGTGTAAAACCAGCTGTGAAGCAGTTTATGACACCTCCTTGAGAAGGGTTGCGTTACGTGTAAAGCTGGCCATAAACAAACGCCACCTGTACTCCTGCACAGGGCCCCAGGCCTCCGCATTGCTCAGTGTGTGAAAGAATTTCACCCTTTACAACAATGCCATAACACCCACGACTTTATTACAGTGAATTGGTGTGGCTTTCAGTCACAGCCCTGCCTGGTGGGTTCAGTTTTGTTTTTTTTCTACAGCGCACACTCTGTGTTAATGTTGCTCAAGGCCCTTCATTTGCTCATGTCAGCCCTGCTTCTGTCTTTGAAATAGTCTTAAAGATTCTTCTTCTCTTCTCACGGTCTCCTCCCCACCCTGAAATGATGCCTCACATTTGAAGCAAGCATTTGCAAGAGGAACTGCTGCTGTGGATCTCTCAGGGCCCCCGTGCTACAGGCTGGCAGGCAGTATCACCCCGCCATTGCAAGCCTGTCTGGCTGTGGGTAAGCAGAGGAGGGGCGCAGAATCAAGGCTGGCCAAACAGCCCTTCCCTCCTGCTCGTTGCTTTCAGGAAGGACCAAAGCGAGCTCAGGATGGAGCGTTTCCCACTGTTTCTGCTGGCATCAGCAAAGAGCGTCTCCATACTACACTGCAAAGCCAGCCTTGCCAGCTGCCCTGGGAGCAGCTGGAAACTCAAAGGAAAAGAAAGAAGTTCTGAACTGGTGAATGAGGACCTGGTGCTCAGCAGCACTGGGATGATTTAATGTCTGATTGTGGGTTTGGCTTGGGTTTTTGGGGGGTTTTTTGGTTTTGTTTTTGTTTTTTCTAAATAAGCTAATGGTTTGTTTGTACTGACAAAGGTGTTGAAAATGCTGTCTGTTGAATAGCTGCTACCCCGTAGTTAAGAGATGGGAGTTCAGAACACATTAGCAGACCCACATAAAAGCCAATTACAGAGGAGACTTTGTGGATAGAAGTGTGGCTACTAAGATAAAAGCTTTAAAATATTCAAAGGCCTTTTTCCTTTTTTTTTCCCCCTAGTAGTGGAATTTATGCCTCTGTAAACACAATTTATTAACATATGTTGCTGCTCTGAAATAACCCTCTCCAGTTCTCACTGAAGAAAGGGGCTGTGCCTAACTCTGCTGCTAGGAGAAAATGAAGACAGGTTCTCAATCCAGGGCTCCCATTTTGCTCCTGAAGGAACAGTCTGAGTAAGCCTCTTTGCTAACGCAGAGTACCTCTCCTGTAGGACGGCTCCAGTGGGTGGATCAGTGTCCTGAAGAGTGGTACAGAGCCAAAGACCTGTATTTGTGGGAAGTGAAAGTGACAGTCTGCCAGAGGCTGCACCCCTCTGTACAGGCAAATGAGCCTTTGTAAAGGAATGGGAATAATATGGAAGAAGAGTCAGAAATATTTGTGTATATGACCAAATGCACATTCTATGAAAAGTGTGAAACAATGTCCCCAATGGTCATGTGAGACCAGAAGAATGATTATACATTTATGTGTGTGTGTATTCACAAATTTAAAAGTGTATATACACATTCAGGAACCTTATCTTCACCACCAGATAAGGTTAATTTGGAATCAGATTTAGCCTAATTGATCACATGTAGTTGTCTCCTTTAGGGTGAACTGATGAGTCCTCCAGGCTGCATTGACTGTATTGAGTGCTTAGACACCTAGACACACATCACACATAGGCACTAACCTGTAGACACCTAAGTTGGGTACTTTAATCAGGAGTTGAAACCCATCTCATATGTTAATATAAGTTGTGATTCTATATAGTTATATATAGAGCATCTGTCAAGTAAAAATTTTGTTTTATGACTCCTGAAGCCAGTTTATGCAGATCTGCTCAGACATACCTTTGCTATTTGAGGAGCTCTGTTGTAACATACTGTCAGCCATTGACCTGCCTGCTATAAGTGCATGTTTCTATTACTGAGCTCAAACTCCTACTGAAGGTTTATAAAGAGCTCACATCAAAACACCTGCATGGCAGCTGAGCTCTACAAAGCTCTGGTCCTAAGGCAACCACTGAAAATAAGGAATGACCAGTAAAAATACATTTCTTTACGTGAGTTCATGTTGACAACTGACTGTCTAGTGGCTCAGGATATGGTTGTATTCCTTCAACATTTTTGCACACTTTCTCTTGCTTGTTATACCATGAACCTGTTTTCATTAGTGGTTTCATCTTGTAAGACCCTCTTAGGTTATTCTGTGTTAGCCTGGTAAGGCAAAAAAAGGGAGAGTGATTTGGGTGGAAATAATACGTGCTAAAAGTGAGCTCATGCAATTTAAAGAGGACATGTTGGAGCTAGTTGCCATCATTATAGCTTGAATTAACTGTTGGCTAGATGTTTCTTAAGATATTATGGGAAAGGGCTAATGGAGAGGCTGAATAAGAGACATTATATTAAAAATAAGGAAAAATATCTAAATTCAAGGCACTGGTGTGTTCATAGGGAACACTTTTAAATAAAATAAAAGGTCAATTGCTTTAAATAAGTAAGAGGAAACTTCATTCTTTAAAAAAATAATTACACATCTAAAATTGTTCATCTTTTTTTACCATGTAAATTAAGTTATAATCTATACATAAGATACAATAATATATGGGCAGGACAGTACAGGAGTCTCTTGTAACGTTTTGAAGTGTGGTAAAATCAACAACTGAAAACCAATTATATCAGTGAGTTATCTATGCTCCAATAGATGAACATATACACATAGGCATACACATGTTCATCTCTACGTGAAGTATACCTGCTCAGGCCTCTTTTTCTTAGGACAATAAGAAAACACTTACTCATTGAGATTGGTAAAATGAACTAACCATCAGGACACCTTCTTTATCAAAATACTAAAACAGGAAGAAAAGATTATGTGAGAAACAGCTATGCAGAGGACAAACTTGAAAGCGTCTCTATCTTGTCTCTTTAAAAGCATCAAAAAACCACAAATCCTCTAAAATACCTAAAGAATAAATTTCAGGAATCTGAAGAACTTTAACCAAACACACTCTTCAGATACTTTAAGAGGAAAGAAATGAATGTCCTATTACAGTATTAGATGTGTTCTTTCCTGTAAAAAAGGAAATTACCTTGTTGGGAAATGGTAGTAACTTAGGAAAATTTTGTACTTACTTTAGATAGTCCACTCATACCCTGCCACAATACTGAGTATTCTCAAAGGTCCCCCTGAAACAGAAAGAGATTCCAGATCCAAAACTGTACAACAGCAGATCTGTAATTCATACGTAATTCAGATCTTCTAATCTCACCTTATAGATTTTCACTTCTCTCTTCAGGCTTCAGACTGTGAGACTGTGCTGTGGAAGAGTGATGTGCAGAAAGCACTCTGTCTCAGCTCTGTCAGTCACGGGATGCTTACCCTGCTAGCTTCTGAGGCTACACTGCAATGTTTGCTTTGACTGTCTCTAACGGTCTCAATCTTTCACATCTAGAATAGACAACTACTAATGTAAGGTGAGGAAAGCTAAGTTTTGTCACCAAAATATGGAAAATTGATTGCTAGTGGCAAGAAGATGTTAAAGTAAAGCTGGGCTGCCATCCTGGCTTACATTCTGTTACTGTGGGATGCTGCTCTGGAGATCGTTGAATGGAAGTAAACATCCTCCACTGACTTAAAACTCTGCTGAACAGCGGGAGCTGAAGCAGGAAAAACCTGTATTTGCTTTCTGAACTTCCTTTATTTTCCCCTCCCATTGAATTTAATGGCAGAATCTTCACTGAGGTACCTGGGTTCCAATACTGCACCTCTGTCTGAGCTGTGCCTTTTCCTACAGCAGAAGAGGTTAGATTAGTCTGGGGTCTGCTCTAGAGACTGTGGCACAGTGGCTTGTGCTGACGAACTTATAGAAAACACCGTCAAAAATGTAACTGTTGTCCCTTTGAATGGATCAATTGGTAACAAAAGCATCGTGGAAGGATAGGTTCTTGCTTTTTTAAATTCCTTTTCGATTCACATTATTTATCGAAATGTTGGGAATACTTTGCAGTACGTTTTCTCCTTTCAGTCAGTGCTGCAGAGATTACATGGTAGCAAGTGTTTGGGTAGTGCAAGAGCTTTCCTTGTTTAGATGATTTTATCACATTCTGTAATAATAGCTTGAAACAGGAATTTCTTTAGATAGAAAAACTCTCGCTATTTTGGCCTGGTGTAGAATTCGTGGGCTTGAGATCTAGCTGTTTCTGTTTCATTTCCTTTTAAAAATTACCCATGAAAATTGCTCTTCTTGCAAAATCAGACAGACTGCTCAAACTCTCCAATGAATCCTGTTCATTATACACTGCCATCACAGGTATAGTGCAAGGGAAAGTTTAAATATCACACTTAAGAGTGCTTTGATAGCATATGACAGTGTAAAACGTAGCAATGTACTTTTCTGGCTTGTGAACCTGAACTGCCCAGGACCAATTTACAAATAACACCATTAAAAATCTAATTGCCCAGTGTGAAAGCTCCTTGAATAGTCATTGCATCCAAAGCTAGTCACTGCGCAGAGCTTTTTTTTTTTTTTAATCTTTTGAAAACTTGGCTTCCTCTTAGCAGGAAGGCAAGACGCTATGTGGGTACCAGTTCGAGGAGATTGCAGCAGCAATCTCGTCAGGCTGCCCTCACCCTTTTTCTACCTAAAGTTTGTGGAGCAAAGATCTGAGCGGTGTGTCCACAACAGCACTGATAAAGCACTCAGGTAATGAAATCCTTGGCTTTAGGCCAAGGTTTCCCAATTTCCCAAATACCATTGCCAAGTCTTAACATTTCTCATGAATCACCATGCATCATCATGACCTGCTGTCCTTACCACTGACAATGTTGTACACTTGCTTACCATGACCTTATAGGTCTTTAATCTACTTTTATGCTTATTGCAACACACTTTTTTTTTTTTTTTTTTTAATAGAGATTTCTCTGTTTCAAAGCTTGGAATGGGGACTGGAACAGCACAGTTTACCTCAAAACTTGATCAATTGCTGAGAAGTTTTATAGAGTATTTTTACAGTCCTAAAGAAGGAAAGTCACAGTAATTCATGACTCTTTATGTATCATAATATTTTCATATACAATATTTCATGCTGACAGGGAGAGTATTATGGTACCCTACAGGATGGAAGCATGCCCTCAGAATATGTTTGGACATGTTGGACAATGAGTTTACTCCACCAAGGTAGAATTTTGTTTGATTTTTGGGATTCTTCAGATTGGTATTGTCCCTTTTACTATGTCAGTTCCTATTGTACAATCTCTCCTGGTTCTCTTTAATGCATGTGCAAATTGCCTTTTATACACACCAGCTTTTAAACATAAAATCAGCCTATTTCATGATAGCATCTGCTTTGAGTCTACCGCCTGTCTTCTTTTTCCCTCCTTCAAAGCAAATGAGCCCTGTAAAGTTACTGTATGAGAATTTTTCCTTTCTGTTACAAACTAATAAAATCCTACTATTCAATAACACATTGGACATGGCATTTTAGAAATGGCTTTAACTCTTCTTGTATACAGGAAGATCCTTCAACTCTAAAAAAAGAGACTAGCTCTTTGATAAGATTGAAAATTGAAAATTTCATTAGTTTCAAAATAATAAATTACACTGTGTACTGCAAACATTGATTTGCAAATAAAAAAAACCACAGATGAGTAAATGATGAGTCTGATTAAGATTTTGTTTGTTTCTTTTAATTATTGCCCTTTAAATTTCTGTTAAGCAATTACTGTTACTATGTGGTTTATATTACTGCATGGGATTAATTCATTGATATATTAAAGATAGCATATTATATTTTTATCATGTGAGGATTAAGCCATTGTTCAGTTACTGAACTACACTAGCTGTAGTTTTGCATTAACACACTTAGTTAAAAAAGGTATAAGTTAATTATATTTGAAGTTAGCCCATATAAGGAAGTGAATTGTAGTGACTTAGTACTATTTGAAACATTTATAAAATGTTGAAAAATATATTGAAAGTTTTGCATTCAAAGATTCTGGTCTTATATATTTTATAGGATTAAATATCTATGTTTTTAAGAAAAAAGGGGAGGAAATTGTGTTGATGGATATATAGTAATCACATGCTATTCCATCAATCTTTTGAATATGTATAGCATTGTCAAAATATGATCAGGGAAGCAGTATATATGAAAACAGTGGGGGTTTTTTCATACTGCCAGAACATTATCCAGAATTTGGAATATAAAATAACTGAGTAAAACTATTCTTTAGTAGGTTGGACACTGGAAGAAAGGTGGGGGTGTGCTCTTTTTGCAATTATCAAAGCATGAAAAAAGAAGATTAAAAGTAGTGAGCTCTATAATCATGCTCCAAATAGAGATTTCATCCCTAAAATGGTGTTGAGGAAGTTGTAAAGGGAGGATTTTATTTCAGGCTCATATGTAATTAAAAGAAATTTTAACAACCCACTCTCAAAATGCAGTTATATAGTAAAACAATGCTTAATGAAATGTTGGTGGAGGTTTTTTCCAATGCTATTATTAAATTATTTTTCTAGAATTTTAAGAATGGTAATAATTACTAATTCATACATGTATTTTTGTAGGATTGTTCTTTTAAAACAAGGGAAAGATTCCTTTTTATGACTTACCATATCTATTATGATGAAATTCTAAAATACTCACATCAAGAACACAAGTTCAGTAATATTAGCCAGCATGAAAATTAATAATAAAGAAGCAGGTCTTGCCCCAAGAAGAGTTCTGTCTGTAAATTCACCACTGAGCATTTGGAGCATTGCACAGCAAACTTCTGTTCCGCTGCATATTCCAATGCTTCTTCATTTTATTGGAAGATGCATATTTATTTAATTGGACTTTCACACTGAGACAGTTTCATATGGGCAAACCCCTGCACAGCCATGGAGATTTCAGTCAAACTCCACCCTGGATAGGCAAGCACTCAGATGAAGCACTGCTGAAGTGAGGAAGGTTATATACAAAAGCAGGATCCTGCTAAACACGATTTGTTTTATTCGATATCCAGTATGGGGAATCACCAGCAATGGTTAAGAATGTCTCCCCGGGAACTCAAATGGCCAGTGTTCAGTAGATAGAACCCTACAGCAGTAAGGTGAGATGTACCCTCACAGGTATATACCTAGCTGAAACACTAGTTGTAGAACCATTATACAAATAAGAATATATTTTCTTCATTGTCTGTGAACACGGCAGCAGTCAGACAGCACTATCAAGTGTTAAAGCATCTGAAAACGATGTGAAATGAAATTTCCCTTCTCACAGAGACAGATTTCTCCGGGTCCGGCACTCAGCCACAGCTTCTCTTGAGTGTCGTTCAGGACAGCGTTGAAAAGATGGGAGGAGGAAGATTGAGCCTCTTCTTCACCAATCACCTGCAATCAGGAACCTCTCTGTCCCCAGGATAGCAGCTGGGCCCTCTTGGTCACCACTAAAACTAGTTCTTTCCTTCAGGTGGTCGCTGGCGCTGCTGTAGCGCTGGATACTCAGAGCTTAACCTGTAGCATTCTGTACAGTGCCACGATCATTACATACAGACCCTGGGGTTTTTTACTTTTTTTTATTCAAATGAAGAAATACACTATTAACACTTCATGAGAAATATGTATTTTTAAAAGTTGTTAATATGCAAAGTTAAGGATCCAAAAGTCAGGAGATGTCAGGATTCCTGCTGCCCATAAAAGACTAATTCTGCCTGTCATGCCTTAGACTTGCAGTACAGATTTTACTTACAGTAATCATAAGGCAGCTGCAGATGTAATGCTCTGTTCCGAGCATTTGACTTGTAGGCACCCGAAGACTCTTATTCTAATCTCATTTACTTACGTAGCTGTGCAAATAACTTGTGCTTTGTCCTATCTCTCTAAGTAAAATCTTTACCTATTGAAAAGAGGTGCCAGAGCAGAAAAAATATAGTGGGGTAGAAGACAAGATAGGCAAACAAACTCCAACAGATAAAGTTACAAAAAAAAAAAAAAGGAAGAGAAATCAAGATTGTCTTTCCAGCTTGCTGTTTCTTGGATTAATAAGTAATTGGGAAGAGCTTGAGGAAAAACTCAGAAGTTTTCATTGTGGCATCAGGGACACCAAGAATTTGTGCTTATAACAACAGTTATTTAAAATTACAACATGTGCTCCAAGTCATAAAGGAAACTTTATTCCAGTATAGTAACTAGAGTTGTTTTTAGCAGATTAGGGCAAGAAACAGAGCATGAAGGAATCTGCATCTTTTTTTTCCATGGAGTACTGAGTCAGGGAAACTGAGTTGCTGCTGTACTTTTTGGAAGCATTAGTGGCTCAGCTGCAGGCAAATTCAATTCTGCCTGATTTGGAGAAGGGATCTGAACCTGAGTTTCCCAAGTTGCAAGTTAGGGCCTTCCCTGCACTGGCTGGGGGTCTCTCAGTTGTGCCTTGCAGCTATTCCACCTTGTAGAAGTTATAATGATCGCTCCTTATTGTCCAAAGAGAATCAGGCCCTAGTCCCATGGCTAGAGCACGCATCATTCCTGGGGTCAAGATCTTGCTGCAGTTATGATTTAGTATTGAACAGTTTTGACAAAAAAGGCCAACTTCAGCATGGTCACAGTAGTCTTTGGACTGAGCTATTAACATGGTCCATGAAGAGGAATAAAAAGTTTTGATCCTGGGTTTTCAGTGTGTTAAGTGAGTGCTCTGTTGGCCACCAAGCAGTTTTGTCTGACTGGGAATTTCATTGTGGAACCTGAAGAAATACATCCAAGTGTTAATTTTTGCTGGTTTACATTGGTTTGTTGGGGTTTTTTTAGCAGGTTCATCCCTGTGACAAGTTCACATTTTGATGAGCTGAATATTTCTTATGAAAAAATACTTCATGAAAAAGATTTCTGACCAGTTATAATTAATACACTGTGTTGTATTATACTGTTTAGTGAAGTTTTGAAAGTATGGCCTTAGGGATAATCTTTTAAACAGTTTCTGTTAATTGACAATGTTATTCAGATATCTTCCTTCCACCTCAACCATGGTACTATGCATAAGTTATATTAATGCAGCAATTATTTAGATCACATTTTAAAATTTCTCCTTTTTTTTTCAAAATGTTTTTTGCTTAAAATATTTTGTAATGCTTTTATGTGTCTGACTCTTTCTCAAGCAAGTTTTTTTCATATATTATTTGGAAAAAAAGACATTTCAGAATCCCTCTAGAATTATTCAGTTTTGAAAACACCCTTTAGACATAATTTGCTTGAGGCAAGCTAGCACTGCAGATTAAAAGTTTACATGAAGAAAACAGACAAACCAGTATTACTTTAAATCAGACTGAAAAAAAAAGAAAAAAATACATTTGCGCTAGGTCTGAAAGACCTTTATTTAGTATTTCCTCAAAAACTAAAGCATATTATTACATATCCAGTAAACTATTGATCTCCACTTATTTGCTATGGAATGCATTAATATTCTGTTCTTAATGTAAGAATGTGATCTCACAGATTCTCAGAAATACCCTTTAGCTTCACCAGAATTCGGCAAATGATTCATAGGCAATATCAGCTGAAATACAAAGGAAAAAAAAGTGTTTCCTAATTCTTTCTAGTTGTAAAGCACCTAAGCTCAGAAAATTACATGTTTCTCATGCATAAACTGCTAAGAAACATACTGACAGTGTTAAAAATAATAAAAAAAATAGTAAGCAAAGATATGAAGAGCTTTGAGAACTTCCTTCATGCAACTGTGATAGAATTTATTCATTCCTGCATGTGACTTTCAGTAAGTCATAATTTATTTCAGAGTAGGTTACATGGCAATAGCAAAGCAGATTACTGCTTAGTATCTGCCTGACTTGTAGTTTTTATGGACTGTGATTCATATATACATGTACATATACACATATGTATACTTATTTGCTGTTTTTTCAAATGGAAGAGCTTTATCTTAGTTCTCCTTTTCATGCTAAAATGAAATGTTAATTGCCATTGCTGCTTTGTAAAAATATTCAGTAGAATACATGGTTTTAATGTCATACAGCAAATTAGTAAGAATATCTGAATCGTAAAATGAAAATATGAAGTCAATATTGTACTGTTATCCCTAAATCATGACAATAATTTTGCATGTATAATATTCAAAGAGGTCAAAATAAGCCAGTATTTCCAGTGATGATCATGGGAGTGGATGTCTTAATTTTTAGCTGCTCAACATGAGACACCTAACGCTCAATATCCCCTCAGGGTGTTAGGAACTATGTCATGACCTGCTATTGTGTCTGTACTGGTTTTGTCTGAGGCAGAGTTAATTTTCTTCATAGTAGCTAGTATGGGGTTGTGTTTTGGATTTGTGCTGAGAACAGTGCTGGTGACACAGGGATGTTTTGGTTCCTGCTGAGCAGTGCTCACACAGAGCCCAGGCCTTTGCTGCTCCTCACACCACCCCACCAGCGAGTGGGCTGGGGGTGCATAAGGAGTTGGGAGAGGACATGGCTGGGACAGGTGACCCCAACTGACCAGAGGGATATTCCATACCATATGACGTCATGCTCAGCATATAAAGCTGGGGGAAGAACAAGGAAGTGGGGGGACATTCGGAATGATGGTGTTTGTTTGTCTTCCCAAGTAACCATTACGCATGATGGAGCCCTGCTGTCTTGGAGATGGCTGAACCCCTGCCTGCCCATGGGTAGTGGTGAATGAATTCCTTGTCTTGCTTTGCTTGTGTGTGCAGCTTTTGCTTTACTTATTAAACTCAGCCCTTGAGTTTTCTCACTTTTACTATTCCAATTCTTTTCCCTTCCCACTGGAGGGGACTGAGCGGCAGCTGCGTGAGGTTGAGCTGCTGGCTGGGGTTAAACCATAACAAGTTTCTTTCTGGAAGAGCAGTTTTTCAAACATTTAAGCCTCATGGAATAGCCCATTCCAGACTACAGGAGCAGTCATTCTCTGTTGACAGCATTTTCCTTGCAATGGGGACATTCATGAAGTGACTTAAGCTAAAGTGAGGAATGTGAAACATGAAATTAGATCTCTCTGTTCTTTATCAAAAGCTAAGAAAACCTTCTTTGTATCATTCTTCTTACTTCAGCATCTCTATTCTCTTGCCCTTCTTTCCATTTCCTTAAAAAAAAAAAGAAGGTAAAATTAATTACATCAAAGCTTGGGATATGACCAGAAGATTCTCTGTCCTGGTTTCAGCTGGGATAGAGTTAATTTTCTTCCTTGTAGTGGTTATAATGCTGTGTTTTGGATTTAGGATGAGAATAATGTTGATAATATGCTGATATTTTGGGTTTTGCTAGGCAATGTTTATACTAAATCAAGGACTTTTGAGCTTCTCATATTGCCCCACCCGTGAGGAGGCTGGGGGTTCACAAGAAGCTGGGAAGGGACGTGGCCAGGACAGCTGACCCAAAGTGGCCAAAGGGATATTCCATACCATATGATGTCATGCTCAGTATATAACTTGGGGGAAGCTGGCCAGGGGTGTAGACCATGGCTCGGGAACTAGCTGGGTATCGGTGGTCTGTGGATGGTGAGCAATTGTGCTGTGTATCACTTGTTTTGTATTATTATTATTATAATATTATTATTACTATTATCATCTTCCTTTTCTGTCCTATTAAGCTGTCTTTATCTCAACCCATGGGTTTTACTTTTTTTTTTTTTTTCCTCTCCCCCATCCAACTGGGGGGTGGGGAGTCAGCAAACGGCTTTGTGGTTGTTTTAGTTGCTTGCCAGGTTAAACTATAACACTCTCATTGCTAGCCAATCCTCCTAACCCTTCCAATGTTTACTTCATATTTTGCCCAATATTTAATTGAATTTCTGAAGGGTACCTACTTAATCAAATAACTTCCTAAACCTCAGCAAATGACCTTCCTTCCTTTTTTCACCTATTTGCATTTCATGAGTAACATCCACACTAAGCCTAGGGGTTTAATATACTCAATCTGGTGTTATCGTCCATAGTTAAGAGGATGGCTGTGTTTACTAATGGCAAAAATTGTTTCTCAGTTTGCCCTGAAAGTGCAAAATACTTGCGGGGAGTAGCTGGTCACCCACTCAGCCCTGCCATCCTGCATATGTACACGCTACTGCCATGGCTCCTCTGATCTCCTGGAGCCACACTGCCAGGACAAGACCTTGTCCCTGGCTTCCTTTCTATGGACACTGTGGTGTCAAAATAAGGCAAAATAATCCTGGTGGTGCAGCAGTGGGGAATACGGGTGGCACCTCCGTTCCTTGACATTTACCCTGGTATTGCTCAGGAAAGCTCTTAGACCACTTTGCCAGCTGTATAAGACTCACTCTTCCTCTTTTCTTTTTTCTGTGTGAGCTAGGAAACACTAATAGATACTGTGGGAAACCTATCTCCACTCCTATAGCACCACTAAAGCAGCCTGCTGAGGCTTTCATAGTGGAGAAAGAACATCATCTTTTCTGAGGTCTCCAGGATACCCTATCCTCACTATTAATGCTTAGAGAAACACTGGCCAGGTAAAAAGGTACTGAGAACCCCTTTCACTAGTTGAGAAGGAAAGGAATGGGAGAACAGATAAGGGGAGCACAGTATTAACTGTATTGATCTTTAACAGTACTTCACAGTGCCAGAGGAGGGAAGTGGCCCCATGTGGCCCCACTCCCTTCTCCCAAACCCATGGAGCAAAGACTTATGCCATTCTTCTACACCCTCACTGTTGTCTTGGTAGTCTCTCCTGATTTCAAGACATGGGATTTTCCTCCTCCTTCGGTTGCCTGTTCTGACTGCATGGAGCTCACCTCCCCACCGTGCAGCTGCTCTCATTTCAGGGGGTGCTGCCACCAACAAGCACATTTGCCTTCATGTGATAAGATTGCACGCGATCGTTTCATTGATGCAACACAGCAAATGGGAAGAAAAGGCACGAAGGCTCCTAAGATTTCCATTTCCATAAATCTTGCCTAAGGCTCCAGCTGGAACTGTCCTAGAGGGCCCATGTACAGTATAGTACAGTATATTCCCTGACTGCTTCTTTAGCCAAATAAATTTTGTTGATGAGTCATGTGGGCACTGCAGAGCATTTCAAAGACCCATCTGGCAGAATAAAGTCACTCGCCTTCAAAGTGTAGTGTATCTCAAAAGGTTCAGCATTTGGATTTGGTTTGAATTCTTGGATCCTTATCTGAAATCCCTGAAACTGTATAACAGGCTTTCCTGCAGAATTTCGATCATTTCAGCTTCTAGTTAAAGCCACATAATAACACAAGAAAGCTTTTTCTCTTGGTATTTCTGTCAAAAACAGAAGTGTATGTCAGGAGGTGGGGAAAGAGGAAGAACTTGAATATATCATAACTTCAAGCAAGATTTGGTTCAGGATTTGTTCTAGAAGTAAGTTGAGGATTCCACTCTATCACTGGGTTGTTGTTTAGATATTTATATTATTTTAGGGGCTGACTCATTTCATTTAACAATACCTTCATATATCTTACGTTTCTACTAAATTATCAAGTTAATTTCTGTTTATGTTCCAGTCTGGCAGCCATGTCTCCTAATGTGGTGATCTTTAATTTGAATGGAGCCTTGGTTTTGTAAAACGTTGCTTATAGTCCATCAGTTCCATTTCACTTCAATTTTTGTAAACTATTTCTATGAAGAGTGTGAAATGCAATGATTTTTCGAAGAACTAATCTTTGAAAAGATTACATTTAGTAACTTGAGACTCAACTGAAGTCTCACTACGCTGTTTCTAGAAAGATTTAAAGCAACTGACAAATACTTAAATATTTTCCTCCTTCTACGGGAATACTGGTATTTTCTTATCTGTGTGACTTTGTCTTAGCTAGCGAATTATTATATTTTGCTTAGGTTCTTGCATTGAAAGAACATATCCAGAACATTTATTCACACTTATAAATCTGTGGATGAAATGTACACCTTTGTTTTAAATTCCTTCCATGGGCTCTGTGAATGCCTGATCTTTTTCAATTTTTATCACTTAGCAGATTAGACCTAAGATAGATCTGGAAATACATTGCAGGCTGTCTTTCATTATTTCAAGTTCATCTGGATGGCTCATTTTCTTCACAGCTGCTGATAGATAGAATCTGTAAAACCTGATTTTCAGAAGTACTGAGTATCTTCTGTCTCTCACAAGGTGGAAGTATAGATGATCAACATTAGTTCCATAATTCTCTCTTCTTTCCCCCACAAGACTAAGTTTGTTATAGTATCCAAATGTAATGAAATATCTATTGGCTAAGAATGATAACAAGTTAAAATGTTGAGAGTTCTCTTAGGGCTAGATCATCTCCAGTGACTGAGGGTATATGTACACTGTATCAGTGAAAGGCTATGCATTGCATTTGTAAAAGACTGCTTCTGACCATGATTTCTCTGCCAAAAGCAGAATGAACTGTTGCTTGCTAATGTACCAACCACCATGAGCTGATGCAGAAAGAAGGTATTTCCAAACAACTAATTTCCTATTAGGTGCAGTTAGGGTTTTGAAAATACTTTACTGTACTCTTCCTTAAAATAGTCGCCATGAACTTTGCTCTTATTTCAGGAATGTGTAAGCAAAAGCAGCATAGAGAAGCACATTAGGTGCAAAGTAGGACCACTGAACATTTACAGTCTTCAGGACAAAAATAGAAATAGGAGAGGATTAGGATGCTCATAAACTAAGCAACATTTTACTTTAAGCAGTTCTGTAATAATGTACTATTCAGTATAAATAAAGATAGTGATAACATTGTCCACATGGGCATTTTTCAATACTGGAAATGAATTGTTAGAATCATACGACAACAATACAAACCAGTCAGTTCTCAATTTATCATGACAGAGGAAAAGAAAAATAGAGGAAAATGTGCTATAACCTTGATGTAGTCATCACAAGAAGGTCCATAAATTACTTGTTTCTTTAATACTGTTTGGCAAGGTGCAAGCCAGTGAACATGACAAGTACCGAGGAAAACTTGGGAAGAAAAAAAAAAAAGACAACTTGGTTTTTCAAACACAAACCATTATGATATTAAGTGGTTTCATGCTTTAGTTTCTTCACATTATACTCTCACTTCTGAGTGCAAACTTTGCCAATGGCAAAGGGAAATACAAAGTGTTGACAGTTAACTATATCTGGCCACCTGGCCATCCATTACACCCCAGATGTGAATTGTGAATTTTTTATATTCTTTCTATTTGAGGAAAATGCTTCCTCTGATGTTCTTGAGCAACACTTTTCAACTGGAGAAATCCACAGATTCTTAGTTTGATGGACTCGTCATTGCAGTGTGGATCTATGGAAGAATGATGGGGACACAGGAGAACGAAGGACTGTGTGGCATATTTTTGCCATCTGTCTGCTTGTAAATTGGGTACCCATTTCAGTGATTGTCTGGTCTGCAGAGGTCCATTTATGTCTGCAAAATAGTTATTTTATAGGTAGGTTTTCTTCTCAGGGTACTGGTCAGTGAGTAGTTGTGGTTTAACCCCAGCTGGCAGCTCAGCCCCACGCAGCCACTCACTCCCCTCCAGTGGGATGGGAGAGAAAATCAGAAGGGTAAAAGTGAGAAAACTCATGGGTTGAGATAAAGACAGTTTAATAGTTAAAGCAAAAGCTGCACACACAAGCAAAGCAGAACAAAGAATCTATTCACAGTTTCTCATTGGCAGACAGGTGTTCAGCCATCTCCAGGAAAGCAGGGCTCCATCATGCGTAATGGTTACTTGGGAAGACAAACAAACACCATCATTCCGAATGTCCCCCCACTTCCTTGTTCTTCCCCCAGCTTTATATGCTGAGCATGACGTCATATGGTATGGAACATCCCTCTGGTCAGTTGGGGTCACCTGTCCCAGCCATGTCCTCTCCCAACTCCTTATGCACCCCCAGCCCACTCGCTGGTGGGGTGGTGTGAGGAGCAGCAAAGGCCTGGGCTCTGTGTGAGCACTGCTCAGCAGGAACCAAAACATCCCTGTGCTATCAACACTGTTTTCAGCACAAATCCTTAACACAGCCCCATGCTAGCTACTGTGAAGAACATTAACTCTATCCCATCCAAAACCAGCACAATAGTTCAGCTGGGTTGACAAAAATCCTTTCTCAATGTGAAGTATCTTAAGAGTGAGAAAAAAATGTGTATGTGTTACCAATGTGGCTGAAACAAAGAACTTCTGAAGTTTAAAATGCAATGGCTCTTCCTGTGCTCCGTACAAACACAGGTATAGCCTCCATCTAACAGAAAGAAGGCCAAAATACAACTTCGCACTCTGTGTGACTGAGATGGGAGGCTTAAGCCTTGCTTCCCACACCCTGCTCTACCAGGCTAGTGGAAACTCCGGGGCTTCCTTCATGTGCACAGTTGGAGCTGCTGTACTTCATGACCAGCCCTTAAGGGAACAACCTGATCATCAGTTTTACACCACTAGACTAGGCAATCAGTCCAACTACGGCACACTGTTTTGTTCTTGGATTTTTTTAATTATTTATAGGAAATGAAACAGCTCCAATAGGAGTTCTTAGCACACCGCATTCTCTATATGATCTGGCGGTGACGGCAAAAACATGGGATGTAGTTTGATTTCTTGGTCAGAGTGACATTCAGCACAAATGTGAATCTTGATGTCCTACCTACTGTGTGAATGATTTTGTCATCAGGGCAAAGTTATTCTGTCTTAATCTCTCCCATCAGTTATAGCCCAAGATGTCATCCTTGTGGTAACAAATGTAATATATTCCTGGGAAGATCTTTGATGTTCCTGAGCAAAAATAAATAAAAATTCTGACCAGATTACATACAGAGAAAGCCCAGGAAAATGGACAAGATAAAAGCTGCACTATCTGATTTATGAAGTTGAAATAAAGGAAGTGGCAACTACTCCAGAAAGATGTTGGTTTAGTCTGCCCTCTCCCCTCTCTCTTCATTCAGGAATGTGAGAGCAAAAGTAGTGCCCCTATCAGCTTCTCAGGGTATAGGGAAGGGTGTGACTTGGATGGGAAGAGAGTGGAAAGATAGATTAATTTCCAGTAAAGTTTTACTGAAGTCTGTTTTTTCCTCCATCTCTTTAAAATCCAGTAAAAAATTAAATAAATAAATAAATACATAAAATTTTTTTTTTTCTATTAACGATTCATTACCTCTAAGACCTGATTCTTGCTTTTTACTACGGTTCCTCTATACATTTTGACCTCAGATTAGAAAGAATTGACAAGCTCATTGGCACCGTCAGAGTGGCAGAAAGCATCCATAGAGTAAATGAGAATGCCGTGGGTCTTTCATTTTTAAAACCCCCCAGTCACACGTCTCTTCATCTACTTCATGCCTCTTCACCTAGTTTTCTTCAGAAACTCCACTTAGCAGCAGTGGCACCTACAGGACGGAAGGCAGTGGAGGCTGCTATATCTCAGGCAATCATTTCGCGTGATCAGAGGGATGCTCTGCTGCATGCTGACAGTACACTTGGCATTAATTCCTAGTCATTGCACAAAATTAAAATGCATTTTGTAATTTTGATGCAATATCTGGCACACCAATAGCTTGCTTCTGCCTTAACTCCATGCTTAAGATATGCATAGCGTTTGCTGGAAGGAAAGGCTCTGTTTGTAGGCAAAGCTGAAAATTTACCACAAGACACAAGCATCATCCAACTGTCAAAACCAGCTTTTTTTCTTGCTGGCAATGAAGATTTTTTTTTTCCCATTTTTTACCTTTCAAGTGTAACTAGGAAGTATGGCATTTAAAAAAAAAAAAAAAACGCCAAAGTGCACTGTGGGGTAACCTCATGAGATGTACATCTCGTTTGGCATGATCTTTTTCCGGTCCTTAGGTTTTTTATCTTCTCAATAAAGTAGCATTTCTCCCACTGATCACACTACTACTGAAGCATGAATTTTAGGGCTTGTAACATTAGACCATTTTTATTGATCTTCATGAGTTTGCAGTGGGGACTTCAGGGTCATTTGGTCATCAGGGTTAACTTTGCATCATTGAAAAGCAATAAACGCTTTCAGGATAGGCGGGTATTTATTATGAGCATTTAATTTCCCCAAAACTGCAATACTTGTTAGAAAGTATTGAAAAAATAAGTTCTTGTTTCCTTTGACATGTCCTTTCTTTAAGCATTCTTCTTAACTTGCTGCCCCTGTGACCTCCTTAGTAGCAGATACAATTCATTTCTTATGCAGACTGACAAAAAAGATGCATGGTATATGGCACTGCATATCTTTACTTCATTATTTCCTCATAGCAAAGACTTGAAACTGTAATGTGTGAGAAAGAAAAGGTGCCAACATGACATTTACTACTGCTAATATGAATCTGATTAATTCTACAACAAGAAACATCATCTTAACTCTTTATCTTCTTGTGTGTGTTTTTTGTTTGAACCAAATTGATAAATCAGAATATTTTGACAAATAACATATACTTGCAGCCCTTGTTGAAGCAAACAATATCACAACCTAGTCATTTGCAGTAAGTTTATTATAAGGGAAGCAAGAGGCTGTCTTTTAACAATATTTACATTTGTCTACTAAGCTGAAATCTGTTTTATATAGTTCATTTACAATATATTTAGCCATAGTTACACTTTATTTTTAGGAGAGCACAGTGAAAGTCAGAAATAGTTTCAGTGTGCTTCACCATGCCTTATTCGACAGTGTTGTGATTCACCACATTTAGTGAAAAAGACTTTCTCATAAGGAGGTGTTACAAAAGCCTAATTATTTTATTTGTGCCTTTTTAAATAATGCAGATTGCTTGCTTTCTGTTTGGAACTCTAGCATCCAAGAACTGACCTCTTTATACCTCATTGATGCAGCTTTTTCTTAGTTTATGCAATCAAAAGAATGTATTTTTATTTGGTTTGATGTCTCATTGATGACTTGTTTTGATTTTGTACTTTAAAAGACTGTCTTTCTCTTCCCAGTTATTGATGGAAGTAAGTATGAGAAAAATTAAATGTTGTACTTTCACATTCTTCAATCTGATTTCTTACTATTTGCAGGTTTGGCTGAAATGTCAAAAATGTAGAAACTGTGAAAAATACCATAGAACGTGCCGAAGTATATACTTATAGGGAAAATGTTTTTCATTAAGGGAAAGAGTAAAAAAAAAAAAAAAAAATTGCATTACAAGGAAGAAAGAAAAAAAAGGCATTTGATCTATATACATATAATGTTTCCCTTATGTATAACATGGATATTTAAACATTTATGAAAATTGTAAAGAAATAACCCAGAACATTCAAACACTGTGATATTTTTAAATGCAGGGTGACAAACATCGGATTCTGATGTTTGATGACCTTGTGAGTAAAACATTTTCCTTGGATTCATTTCTTTTTCTTCCTTTATTGGATCAAATTTAAAATGTCCATAGAACTATTACTGTGGAGAAAAATAAGCTGGCTGCTAACACAACTGTCTGGCCATAAAATATGGAAAAGGGGAAAAAAAAGAAAGTGGGAGAAAAAGAATTTATGAACCGTACCGGAGGAGGATAAACATTTTGCCAAAGTCCATAGGCTATTGGTAAGCAAGCGAGGTTAGGGCTGGCTGTTGCTTTGTAATACCAAAGCAATACAAATAACTTTGAATGCAAGCAAATGACACATAGGTCAGGATTTTAAATGTGAACACATGCTCCAGAGGAAACCATACAGGAATAAAAGTTGTTCCTGTTTTGTTAGTTTAGATTCTGAAAGAAGCTTTTGTGTGTAAAGATGTAACACGATCCCACGCCTGGAGCCATGCCCCGTGGTACACAGACCGCTGTGTTTGTCCCAGCGTACCAAAGGTAGGGAAACTTGCAGCCTGTCTATCTCCAGGCTGGCACCGGCTTTTGTGAAATGTGATTTACTTTCACCAGAACGATACCAAAAGGGACCTTTCTTATCATTCCGTGGGGGGGATTTAGCAGGGAGAGTGTGAGCCCTGCCGAAGGTAAATCTTGATGATCATTGCTTTTTAAAAAAAAAAAAAAATTAAAGAGCAGTTCTGTTTCAGTATTATAAACTCTCCTCTTTGAATACCTTCCAGAAATCTGCTGGTTTAATTTCTTAGTCCCATCTGTTTCCCTCTCACTGGCTATATTTGTTAGTATTTCCTCAAGCAGCATGTTGTATTGCCCTTACTGTGCTGGAGGAAAAGGGCATAGATTGATCATTTTACAGGACAGGGAAACGTTTATTTTGGGCTGGAGTAGAGTGCATTTCCTTGCTTCCTGCCCAGAGTTATAGAAAAAAAAAAACTTCTCCAGGAGAGAAAGAAAAAAAAAAGAGTTAAAAAAAAGCAGAGCCTGTTTTGGTATACCATGGAAAAAAAAAGAGGCAGCAATGTCAGGAGGGCCATTAGGCTGCTTATCTGTCTTTCTACTTTGGCACGTGAAAGCTCCCAGCTCAGCATGCCATGTGTCAAATCTATCATTTGATATGTCAGGAACCATTATTCCCTCTTTTGTCACCAGTTTTGACCAAAGGATGAAAAATTGCTGTCTTACACAGACAAAATTATTGCTGAAAAAAAGGGCAACTATGGCACATAGGAGTAGGCCAAGGTGAAACCTGGGGAAACTCTCCTTAGATTAGGTCTGGGTTAAGAGAATATTGATCTGTGTGCTAAAAACTGTTGATCTCTCTCTGAGCAGAGGATGACAAATGGTAGCAAACAAAAAATTGAGTGTCTCCAAGGACATTTGAGCTGCTCTCTGTTTTCTGTGAGTATTTGTTTGGTTTGTGGGTTCTGCTCTAGGGATTTAAACTAAAATAGGCAAATATTAAACAGAAAGGAAACAGCCACAAAATGATACAGTGAAAAACTGCAGGAAGACTACAGTCAGTTAGAAATTAGACTAGGTATTAAAACTGATATATGGCTTAATCGTAAGAAAAAGCATGGATTCACTGCAGAAATTTAGCATATTGTAATTTTTAGGTGTTTGGGGACAATTTTTTTTCTTTGCTGTGTTCATGAAGTTTTATTATAGCAAATGGGATGTCAACATCATATTATTGTTGTATATTAATTTCTGGAACATTCATTTCAAGCATTTTTAGAAGCACAAATTTCATGATGCTCCGTATGGGTGACTCACAAGCAAATTATGTTAAGAGCAGCAATAAGCAGAGGCTTCACAACAACTTGAGCATCTCTTGAAAACAGCAGCAACTTCTTCATTGAGCATACCTAGAGATGAGAAGAGTGGAGTAGAGAATCCAGCTCCTGTGCTCAGATCAGAGAAGCAGCAGTAATGGTTGACATAGCAAGCGCCCAAGCAGGACAAATACATTTTTCAACTAACAGAAGAGAAGAGGCAGGTAAGCAGGTAGAGACCTCCAAGGAGAAGAGAAAGCTTTGTTGGGGGAGCAAATTGTGGCCAGGATTTTGTTTTACTTCAAGTTTTATCTGTAGAGCTTGGAGTTTGAATAAAGTTGAAAATAATGGTCATGAAAGGCTCTTTTGGCCTCATGGGAGCTGAGGCGTGCTGTAAACTACTGCCATATATAACCAACACTGGAACAGGGATTTGTTTTCTCAACTTTGAGCCCCAGAGCAAGTGTGACTCTCCGAGTTTGTGTTGGCATGAACCTTGGGCCTCCTAAGGCCATCTTGTCCGAACAATGCCGGTGATTCAGAGTCCCTTCAGTGCATGTTCCTCCCCCCATTCCTGCATACAGCTGCCAAGAGTCATGCATCTCCTGTGACCTTTCTGCATTTGGCAGGGCTGGTTTGCCATCCATGCACTTTCCCGTTTTCTGCTCCTTCCCACTGGAGGTCACTGCGGCAGAGGAGTTGTGGACAGTTAATCCGAGCTTCCCACCAGTACAGGTACCTAGGAACAGGTGGAGGGAGATGTGGCTGACATGTATCACTTTGAACCCCTCAGTAAGCATAAATGGTTAAAAGACGCGCACAGTTTTTGGATGGAGGTGGCAAAGCAAAGAGAAAATGCCATGGAGATTTTCAGAGTCCCCACTTCAGATGAATTTGACTGGTTGTAGCAGAGCTGACCTGAATGCTCAGCTGAAAGGTTTGCTCTGCTGAAAAATGTCAATTTATCAAAACCAAGAGTGAAATATCCTCGAGTTGGTTCCATTTTTATAAAGTAGCAGCTGATTCCTTGCTGATTTCCTGACAGATCACCTGCCTCCTTCCTTGGCACCCTGCCCCTGAGCTGATGGGAAGCCACCATGGCTCCCCAGCTCCTAAACTCCCAGACTCTTTCACCTTCCAGCAGCTCGCCTGATGAGCTGACACAGAGCAGAAACTCATTCCATGGACACAAACTCTTTCTAAGAGAGCAATGATATTCTAGATGAATGTTATGTAGTCTTTAATCCTAAGTATGGCATCCCAGCATGGAAAAGTAATTTATCCCCCAAATCTTTCACAACTAATATTGGGTTTGACTATTTTGAGACTGAGCAGACAAGTTCCAGCACTGTTTGCAATTGACCAGAAAACAGAGGCACGTAAATACTGAAAATGTTACGTCATTGTGAGTTGATACTCAGGCATGTCTTGCTTAAAGTTGGTAGAAATTCTTTGAATATCTCAAACATATTTTCAATGTACAAAGTATCTCATTTAAAACCAATAATTTGCCCACATAGTTCAGTTGTGACAGTTTCACTCCTCCTCTCTTACTTTTACAAGAGAATTAAAATATCGTGAAAAAAATATTTTGTTGTTTAAAACAAAATCAAGCCAAATGTCAGTTCAGGAAAAAAACATACATGTTTATTTCATTTCTGTTTTTCCAGAACACAACAAAAAGTTCTAATCATTTGGTTTCCTTATGTAAAGAAGGAGGTGCAAATCAAGTCTGTGTTTTTTGGATTTTGCTGGGGTTTTGGGGGGTTTCCCCCTCCCCCCTCCCCCCCATCAAGACTGGGTGAATGGCCAGCCAGATGTACTTTCCCTTCTCTTTGTATTGTTTCTGGTGAAGTTAAATCGAGACAGATGAGATGATAGGCAGAGAGCAACTCTAAGCGCATTTCTATTGAAGTATTTAGATTCTCTGGAACATAGAAGCCATAGAACATCCTTAGTTGGCAGTAGCTCTAGGGATCTGTGAAGTGTGATATTTAACATTTGACTTCCCTGGGAGGGAAAAATACCAGTTCACTGCACAAGTTAGTCATAGATTCTTGTGGACATGCACTTGTGATTGGTTCCTAGTTCTCTGAAAGTTTGGAAAGCCCTGTTTTCAGTTGAATACTGTCACAGAGATGTAGAACATTTACCCTTTTAACTTAGCATTAGGTCACAGGTTAGTTGGCAGGTTCACACTGAGGGACAAGAGAGCTTAGCCAGTGAAACAGCTCATTACCCTCAGAAGAGGCAGCCTTGCCTCCTGTTCCAGCCCACTTTCTTCTCTGGTACCCACTCTGGCACTCCTCTGAGCCCTCTTGTGAGACAGCTCAGCTCATTACACCAGTAGAACATTATTCACAATTTTTGGTGGATTCACTTTCTCTCTAGTCAATGACCTGAATGGATTTACCAGGTCTCATACAAGTATCAGAGTCATCAGAAGAAACATGACAAGAAGGTGCTGTTAAGGTTAAAACATGGTGGGAAGAAGAGAAGGGGAAGAGATGGAAAAGAGCTGAGTAGCTGACTGGCTCAGATCACGTTATGGAGGAGATGAGGGCACTGTGGCCACTGGTTTCTAGGTATGGAAAATTATCCTTTTTTCTCTGGAGTCCCTCATATTTCTCTAGTTTTAGTTTTTCTCTGGGCTAATGGGACAAAGTCCTGCAGAGCGGTCTCATTGCCAAGTTCAAAAAAGCTTCTTAGAATTGCAGAAGGGCTTAATCCTTCCCTTACAATATTGCCACAGTCTTTCTGAGACCCTGAAAGGGACAGAGGGAAATTTGTTCCTTGCAAATCCCTACAAAGGTGAAAACATGTTTGCTTATTAAAATGGCAGAAGCAGTGTCTTCAGGTTTGATGCTACTCCACCATCAATGAGTTTCTCACAAATGGAGCATCCCTGTCTCTACAGGATGTATTGTGGTGTCACATAGAGCATTGATACCAGACAGTGAGGGACCATGGACTGAACTGGTGTCAAGAGAGTATACAGCTTCATACTTTCCAAAATGAGCTCCAGGGGGTCCCCAAATAAGACCTCAATGTATGGTACAAATTGAATCACAAAGTAAAATTTTCTGTTAACTTCTTCCCTTTTTCCCCCTAAATTTCTGTCATTGGTCCCAGTTTAAAATTATCATGTCTTTCTTACTGTCAGTAGCCTATGAGTGGCATGTGTTTGTTTGTGAGATAAGTCAGCTCTAGATCACAAATTCCCAAATATTAAGATTCAGAAAACACTTATTAGACCATCATGTCAGTTTTCTTGATAGCACAGGATTGTTCTCTTCAGCTTCTTGGAGTGCTTCCATCAATATGGTATCTCAGCATCTTCTAAAAGTGCTTAACTGACAGCTGTCATGTATGATTCATGATTTCTTCAGTCTTCGTCTGAAGGAAAATATTTTGTGCGCATTTTAAAAAAAACCAACAGAATTGTAAGAAAAAAGATGTTAGCTATATAAAGGTAATATAGCCTTCTCTAGGCAAGCAGCACATCAATAACCGCACTGCAGCTGTAATGTCAGTTCTGATGTTCGTGTTGTAGCTGCATCTTTAAACCAGAGTGTTGTAAACACAATAGTTCAATGGTAGTTTTCCATAGTTTGCGGTTTGCTACTTAAAGACATACACTTTTAATGCATATTTCTTCATTTTATGTACTATTTTATCTCATTTCTGTTTACGTGCTTCAGTCTGCCTTTTTAATATTTTTTATTACGCAAAAATAAGCACTTCCAGCAGAATTATATACATGCTTCAGAAACTTAAATTTTCATTAATTTACAAGCTCGTGTATGTAAAAGACAGCCTAAAAAGTATTCCTAACATGCCATCCTCTCAATTAGCAACATCATTAAAAATACAGGCACAACTGACACATAGTCTTTGACACTGCTTCATTGTTTTTAGACATTCCCTCAAAATCCTTTTATATTATGTCAGAATCTCCTTATTCTTAAGATAACTTAGATGTCCTAATTTCCATGACAGCCAAAAAATTGCTTTAAGCAATTATTTATGTGATAATTATTATTATCATTATAAAGCTATTTATCTTCTATTCAAACATTAACCAGATTAAGAAAAATGATACCATAAAAAGGACTCTTACAGCTCATGGCCCTTAAACACCAAGGACATAAGTTATCCATACAGGAATATATGCTTGCCTTCTGCTCTAGGCAAAAACTTATAAAAAAAGTGCTGCACTCCAGTCAATTGCCTCATTTTTTCATCTGTTCTCACACGCACTGTGGAGCTCTCCCTGTATGGAGAGGCCCAGAAAATGGCTGATGTACCACTTTTAGACTATACAAATGATTTCTTCTTTTATTGGTCTCCCTCAACTCTTATGCATGAGTATATGAATGTGTTCATACTCTGTTCTGCTTTAATGTACTATACTGGTGTGTGTTTATGGCCATATGAAATGTAACTTGATACAGCGTATAGCCAAATGATTATCAGCAATGATGTATAAAATATTTATTTAAAAACTTGTAAGTAAGGCAAGGAATTCATTAGTATAAAAAATGTATGGGAATAAATTGTTAAGCTCTTTATTTTTGTGTGGACATTTGTGAGACATAAAAAGTAATCTAACATGGCTTTACAAATCAGTTGGTCTAATTTGGCACTACAGACAAGCTGTGTATTTCTGTGCAATACTTCAGAGAGCAGTTAAAGTTATTCATATGTCTTAGTTGCATTTCTGTACCCACATACATTGGGATATCTTTTATGCTTAAGTTGAGCAATGAATTTCCTGGGTTTGTGACATTTGGCTTGAGGAAAACTACAACAGCCTTAGCATACTTCTTATGGTGAAATTACTGATTTATCTTTGCCTTAAAATAGTCTTTTGGACTGGATTCATCTCAGCTGATGTTAACTTTCTAAGGGCTAGATATCTGGTCCAAACATGGTATCTAAGATTCTTTTCCAGTCTGTGGAAAGAGAGAAGCAGAGGATGGGTTGTTCCATCTATTTTAGACACACCTATTTCAGGATGAATTGACCCAGAGATTACTGTCTCTCTCCATTGATCTCAGAGGGACCCTTGGTGCATGGACCGGACTCCTGACTTTTGGAGAGTTGAAATTAAATAAGATTCCCGTTGCTTCAGTATTAAAGTTTGTGTTGAACCAAATGCTGCTCTCAATTCCATACATAAGTGAGTATATACACAGGTGTTGCATTGCCTCTACTCCAACTCAACGGGTCAGACCTGTTCTGGATGTCACGCGAAGGCAGCAGCCTCGCACAGTGCCTTGCCTCTCAGAGTGACTGATCAGGTTGGGCATCCCGCTGCTGATACAGCCATGTGGTGCAGGCATCCCTTCTCCCAGGGTGGGCAGAGCAAGCCCACCTGTGTCTGTGACCAGTGTCTTCAGAAAACGCTGTCAGGTTTGGTCACTTAAGTGCCGCATGTTTGTTTGGGTTTTTTTTACTTACACCTGTGTAAACAAAAGGAGAATCCGACCTGGTTCCATTTCCAACTCCTTGGTGTCAACAACTAGACTTTAAAATGTAATGTTTTCCCTCATAAACTGTGCCTTTGAAACAATCAGCTGAGAAATTCACTTCATCGTACCTCTCTCTTATCACTTGAGATGCACCCAATTTCCCGAGGATATGGGTTAGTCTTCCTACTCCTGAACACATCACCTCAGGCAAGTAATTTTTTTACAGAGCAAATGAATTTTGAGTTATTTTTTTAAGAATCTTGGTTTCTTTTTTGTGGCAGAGCTGTGGGCAGTACACCATTCATATCCAGAAGCCATACTGTGGCTTCATACCATGTGCTTTCCTATCCTGCCAGCTCATACCTGGCCCAAGGTATGCAGATTCTTCTACGTGTTGTGGTCCTCTTACCTCATTTATTGCTCTAAATGGAGAGACTCTGAAGACTGGATCAGAGCAAGGTCTTTTGGCAGAAACTTCCACCATGTTGAAGGCCTGACACTGTTAGCTGGTAGAGTTGAACTGAGTACAAACTATAGGTTGGTGCAAGTACTTTTATTAAAGTACTTGGATTTCTATTTTTCCATAAAAGCTTTCACTGACTTATCCAGTATGGATCTCTCTATCAATCAGCACTAGTGTTTCATTGCTGAAAAGAATCTTGTAGCACACTGAATCCTGCACAGATGTTTCCACCAGCCTAGGCAAGCTTGCTAAGCACGAATTTCTTCTGCTTTCACAGAAGACTTTGGACTGTCATGTTTTCTATTCAAGAATTTGTATTCAATTCAATTTGAATTCAGAATTTCTATTCTATTCTAGACACTTGTGTTCTCACCATGCAAGTCTTGGTACTGCACTGGCTTTGCTATTCTTTGCTAATTCTTGGTTTGAGGTTCATCTTACCTGATTTAGGTGCCAGAATTAAGCAGTTTAAGGTGGCTAATTTAGCTAGGAATAAATTGCTATCTAAGATAACTATTTTAGGATGGGATGAATTGCCTCTGGAAGTGCTTATCTGTATCCATTAATTATTGAGGCAGGTTAGATGACTAGCTTAAAACAAACATTTAACATTAAGATAGTTAAAGGTATGTGAAATGAGTCCCACTCTTGTGCAGGAATAAATGAATTTTGACAATGGAAAAACAGAGCTCTTCCACTTAAGGCAGAGCATTTTCCCTCTCACACTCTGAGTCTGGCCAGGAAATGCAGCCTGTCACAGAGACTTATCCCAGCAATAGTCACTGCCACACATTTCATTTTTGTTGGTACAAGTATAATTCTGATCTTTTCTAAAAGAGCAGCAAAATGATCCACTTAAGATTCACTTATCTATCCGTAAATTACTTTCAGTTGTTTAGTATTGTCCTTGAGATTTCTGAAGTGGAATTTAAGGAAAGCTAAAATTTTACTTTTTATTCTTCTGACATTGTCTCACAATTTCCCCAGAAATCAATCTGACTTCCTTCCTCCTTCAGTCCTTCAGACTGAACGGCATCATGACTCCTTTCATGAAATTAGAAAGGTTACTCTATCAATTACTCCATCAACAGCTCGAGTAAAAAAATGTCATGAATCAGACAGGAAATTTTTGATAACTTCTTGTCTAATGCTAACCAAGTGTTTTACAGTTGGAAAGGACTTTTGGAGTGTAAAGTATAGTAATATATTATAAAGTCTTTTATGAGTTCTTTCTGATTTCCTATTTGTTTAGGCATGCTAGACTTTGCCTCTCAATGTTTTTTCAGGCTGCAATGTTACTTCAAGAAGATCATGGTTCATATGGTATACTTTTACTGATTCAGTTATTCTGCAGGGCATGTTGCTCCAATGATATCTGATCAGACAAAAACAGATAACATCGTTAAGTTTATTTGAATATAGAATAATAGCAACCTAAATCTATGCACTTTACTTCATACATTTACATTTCTTTACTGCAAGAGAGAAAAAATTCAGTGTTTAATGACAGATTTGGGGAGAGGGGGGTTTCAAAAACTAAAGATTGCATGTATGTAGACAGAAATTTGTCCTGATGTGTGTCACTGTCCAGCCAGAAGCACAGCTATTGTAATGCAGTTCCATCACTGCGAAAGGAAAATCCTTGTAGAGTAACTATCCAGAACACCTCTCCTAGGACAAGAAGTATTGACATAATGTTTTGGTTTGTTTAGGGGATTTATTTATTTATTTATTTATTTGTGCTGTTTAAAATTTGATGTCTTAACTCTGGTAAGTTTTCCTTTTCCTGGCTGTATCATTGGACTATACTTAGAAAAAGACTTTTAGCTTGCATTTGTCAGGATCCATTTAAGATTTTGTATGGTTTATGAAAAGTGGTGTAATCTTGGTATGTTTTATGTGAAACATTAAAGGGGACTGATTTTGAGAAGGTAGGACCTCACAACTTGATATCATTTCAAAAAGCTAAGTACATAAAATAACTAAAGGGAATTGCTATAATAAAAAAAAAAAATCAGGATACCTGGCTATAACTTATATTTGAAACGCAACACATCATTTCCAGCATTGTTTCTTTTTTCTTCTCTATTTTCAGTCAATCACTATAAATTATAACACTGAGTATGAAAAGTAAACCTAGTTAGCAAATTTCTTCAGAAGCTTGTATGGAACTGAGCACAGAGAAAAGGGTAAAGTGTGGGTGGAGTTTTTTGTTCTGGAATGACTTCATTTTAGAGGTTAGCAGGAATAAAATTAATCCAAGGGAAACGGAAGTCTAAGTTTAAAATGGAGCTTGAGGTCTTAGCGATCACCAATCATGTAAGAGACAGTCACGTACGTATCATGTATGATACAATCATGTATCCATAATATTAAGTATGGCATTCCTGAAGAGATACTGAGCCTTTTTCTTCCTGAAGGCCAAACAGAAGTTTCACATACCTTTAGCTGAAGTTGCCTATAACATCATCCAAGAGTGATTAAGAAACCTCTAATCCTTATCACACTTACATAGTTCCTAGGTCCTCTTTGATCTCAGCACAACAGCAGTAGGTCTGTGAGTTGACGCTAGGGCAAGAGCTGTACTGTGATCTGATCTGAGGACAAATATGTACTGCTTCCTCCCCTGAAAGGCAGTGCAATATCTGAGTTTATTTGCTGCTCCTCACATTTACTCCCCACAGTAGTCTGTGTGGACAGGGAGAAAGGTTTACCCCTGCAACGAGAAGCTCTTCACTGGGAAACCTTTGTCCGTTCAGCTGCAGAGCACTTCTGTGGATGCAAGACATTACTGGGGGGCAAGGGGGGGGGTGTCATGGTGTGTGGGCAACAGCTGATCGCCTGGGGTTCATTGAATCATGAGCCCAGTAACTTGTTCCTTAAGGAAATAAACTCAGTGCCCGTGAAGGAACACTGGAAGTGAGAGCAGGAGAAACTTCTACTGAAAAGACCAGATGTGTTCAGCCTGCCTTTCCTTTTTCCATTAGATGGTCTAGAAGCTGGTGCTGAGTGGCTGAGCAGGTGTTATTCAAAGGCCAAACTAAACCACTAAGCTTTTCAAGTGGCATGGGCTTGATCTTGCCTCCAGAAAGTTCTTTCTAAGCAGCAGCAGGGTCTGTCCCTTGACCTTCAGAACAGGACCTATCTCCAGAAAAAACCAAAAATGCTTATAAATAATCTCTATCATTTTGCCAGCTGCTCTCAGCACTTAATCTGTCTCTTAAAACTGAAAAATTACAATTGCACCTGATGTTCCATCCTTTCAGGTCAGCTCTCACTCAGGATGTTGATGTGCTTTTCTTGGCTTAGATTGGCTTCAGTGTTCATTTGTTCGTTGCAGAAGCTCATTTCATTTAAACTGCTATGAAGTGTCCATTCCTGCAATTGACTTCCCTGCACAATTCCCATTCAAAACAATGGGAAGTCTGCAAGTGAATTAATGGCAGTGCAGATTTCTGGCTCTGGCAGATTAGAAACCATTAATTGCTAAAAATAAGGGCTACTACTCAGTTCTTCCTGAAATTATAAATAGAAACTTTTTGAGGGGGGCACTGTGTGCATGTGTGTGTGTACTTTTAAAGGAGTGACTGCTGTAAGAGCCATCCAACTGTGCAGTATTGCTACCTACCTACCCACTACTTTTCATTAAGGGGATTTCCCACACTGCAAAGTTTAGAAATGAAATATAAATTAAGGTGATGAAATGCCAGTTGTATCCAAGTTTCCTAAATGTCTAGTACTACCAGAACTTGTAAGGATATTTTCTCCCCGTTATATTAAGGTCATGTATACAGTATAGCTAAATAATTGCTTCCTCATCTGTTTGTCTGGTGAAATTCAGCTTTTCACCAATTAAAATCCTCCTTGCCTTCCTGCCTAAAATATGATGTAAGGCTACACAAAATCATTTGTTTAAAATATAAAATAAAATTCTGTCTTGGCAAGGTCACAGTCTGAAAGATGGTCACTGCCCATTAAGAAAGTCTTCTCATTCCCATGGCTCTCACACTGTTCATAAAACCTTTCCTAGGAATAAAGCTATAGCAAGAGGTAGGGCTGCAGCTCTACTTTCTTCCAACCTGATGTTTATTAGTTCTGCTTCTTGGCTTCTACTAAAGGAGGCATTTTAATGCCCTGCTGAAGACAAAACAAGCAGTCAGGCTTTTCTGTTCTGGCCTACCTTCAACTACAATAGGATTCATTAATAAACTCTGCACAATGCTCGATGGCATGTCCTGGGGTACATGGGTGGTTCAGATCTATCCAAAACCTATGCTTGTGCCTGGCCAAACTTAACACATCCACACATGTTTGTTTCAGAGACAATGCATGCATGATCCTTGACTGTATGGAAACAGGATCGTGCTTTCTCTGGCATACTGGCTGCAAAATGGAGTGCTGAAAAAAGCATGAATGGAGCTTGACATGTCATGGAAACATGGAGCACGCTCTTCCTGGGGAATTACTGAGGCTGGCTGGGAAGGATGAGGGAAATAGAATTTCCACTTTGGTTCTTGCTTTGTACTAAAGTCGCTCACAATCTTCAACAAAATCAGTTCAGAAGTTCAGAGAAACCAAAAAGAGAAAAAGCGTTCAGTGTTCTTTTTAGTGCTCTTTTTTCTTTTCTGTTATACTTTTTAAACTTTCTTCCCCAATCTACAGAGACATGTTAAGCTCTCTGAAATGATTCAGATGCAGATACCCATCTCTAGGTCCTACAATATGTGAACATCTTTGAGGATCCTTATTTAAAGTGCTTGCAGAAGAAAGAGTTATTTTTACTATGACTACGTGTATTTTTCATTATCTCCTTTTTACTTAGATAGCGTTGATTGAACAGGGCAGGTTCATTGTTAAGAAAAAGTAAAGTCCACATCACCTTTATCGTGTAAAATTTATACACATTTAATCATACAGATGCATTAATCCAATCAGATATATGCCTTTTCTTCTTAATACAGCTTATATGTATTTTCTGTTTAGAATCTTTGAAGTTAGCTATAGGCCAGAATTTTTTTCCTTTCTTAAGCTTCTGATCAGTCCTTGTGTACAAGGGAAGAGGGTTTTCTTGCAATGCTTGTTTGAACTTACTTTCCATGTATGATATACAATATTCAAGTAATGCAAAAGACTACCTGAATTGCACAAACATCCTTGAGATGGAAGTGATGAAATGCAGCTGCTTACAGTGTGGTCTGTGTAAAATAAGAGAGCAGACAATAGGCCTGAATATTATGCAAAGAATACTGCACTACATTTTTACAACACTAATATCAGAACCACACCTCTAAAACATATGCAAGCTCAAGCAAAGAAGGTCTGGAGCATTCCTACAGGTTTTATTGTACTTTAGATTAGTTTCTGGGAGAATGATATCTATCCATTGGTGGTCCAATCTTCCTTCTTTTGAAATCAATGTAAACGCTCCCATTAACATCAATGTAAACGATTCCATTGACTTTGTTCAGAGCTGGATCTGACGTACTATTCGTTTGCCATTGCAGGTAGGCTTATTACAGTGGGATGTTCATACAGTGACACACAGTTACTTGCTTATACGTGAGAGGGGTCAACTTAGCTCAGTATTTGTTGGACACATTCAACAGCTTTTCAGGTCTCTTTCCACAGACAAAATTCAATGCATACCAGACAGTTTACCAGATTACTGTGGGGACACAATTTGTTTACACAAAAGTAGCTTCCAAGACAGACTTTCTTGTGTAGACAGCATGATCAGAAACTGTTCCTTCTCAAGACCTGAGTCATAGATATTTTCCACTTCAACACACCAGGATGTTACTTCACCTCAGGACCTGAGTTGTGAGAGCTGATCCAATAACCACAGAAGGCCTGAGATTAGTCTCCACACCTCTGGTTTTGGGCAAGGAAGAGCCATTGTGCAGGTGGATGCGAACCCTGTGAATTGCTGCATGTGAACATTTACTGTATGGATTAAGCTGGTTGGAGCGCACCAAGTCTGCGCACCGCTTTGCTGACAATAGGAGCATTGGGACAGAAGAGTGAGATACACTGTTTATTGTTCATAGCAGACATTTATAAATGTGACACAAAGACCATTGCCAAAACATTTTAGAACACAGTATGTGCTGTTGCTTCACTTGCCCACATCCTTGAGGACCAACTTGTGCTGATCTCCTCAAGTATCCAATATACCTTTCAAGAGGGGCCCAGTCTCATGAAAGATCAGACCTGGGCTTTAGTGGTGCTCTCTTAAAAATGTTATTTTCCCCTCATCAGCTTGTCTTTTTTTCTATTTGGCAAACATAGGCTTTTATCACCCACATTTTAAAATTAATTAATAATGATTTCATTACTTTTAACAGGGAATCCAATTTACTGTACGTGGTTCCTTATGTCAAAATCATTTTGTCAGTGCATTAATATTAGCAGATTCCAGGCAGGACAGATCTTAGTCATCTGCATCAGAAAACCTGGGATAAAATAGTTTAACATAGTTTGATAAGTCCTACAAAAACCTGCTGGTTTTCACCATAAAATGTATTCTTTTTTTGTGAACTGTGTCTGCTGCTATGGCTAATAGGAACCACTGAGATGTCATCTGCATTATAACTATTTTAGCCCTGGTAGAGGAGGTTAGAGAGATCAAGCATTGTGAAAATGCTATGGAATGATACTTGCACTCATTTCCTTAGCAAGGCTTCCAATGTTGAAATTTGGAAAGAGTATCTTTAGTATTAGTTCTGAATCTCAAATTTCTTGCCTTCAAAGATATTGAGATATCCAATACTGTCCCAACTTCAGTCTCCGGAAGTGTGAGTGCCTCTAAAAATGAGAAAAGCTGAAAGAACACTACAAAGGAAATGGAGGCAGAGGACCTCTCGATATTTGTTTCCAGCATAGGACTTAGCCAGAAAACCTGAATTTGCTCAATTGCTTACACTCCTTTCCCTGGGTATCCTTTACTGTGAAAGACAGACTACTGGCAGAGGCCTTGCTTTGACCCCAGATGGCCTTCTCATGCTCTTGTAAAACTACCGAGATCGCGTCTGCCAACATTTGAAATTCAAAAACCTGTAATTCTGGCAGATTTGTCTGAGTCTGCTTCCACTCAATGCCTGGAGAGAATCCCTTGCCCTGGCCCCATGGGACGCAGGACCATTCTCACTCCAAGCACTCAAAGGAGACCCAGGAGGGCCCTTGCAACTTCCCTGGTCCATTGCAATGCCAGGGTGTGGATTAACATACCTAGTAATGTTGACAATAAATCTTAGGGCTTGAGCCAAGCCAATACAAAATGGGCATCAGTCAAATTTAAAGTATCTACATTTGAGATAACTATTCCAAGCTCTCTATTAAGGACAGGGATAGTCACTTTAAAACATGACTCCTCTGACCTATTTTAGGTACCTAAAATGGGCTGAGACGGTTATTCCAAGCCTCTATATTGCTTACTAAATTTGGGCAGACAAAATACAGGCCAATAATCTCCAGAGTAGAAGAGGAGTCTATACAAAATGGATATGCCTTGCTGGCTTCAATGTGTTTTTCCACACAGCCAGAAGTGGTTTGGGCATCACATTGTTTGCATACTGGTGACCCACTGGTTTGAGCAGCAGGACAGGTAGAGCTATGGTGGTAAGCCCTGAGGTGAGTGAGCCGTTCTTTGTGTTATCAGACTCTACTCTTCAGTAAGGAGAAAAACAGAAAGAGCAAAAGGATTGTAAACAACGTTTAAAAGCAATAGTCTACTCGAAAAAAAAGCAGGGAAGTTGTTTTAAGCCAAGTCACGTTTGGGGACGTATGCGGAGAAGTGGTCAGACTGGGATCAAACTGCAGCTCTGGTGGGACAGCGCACCACTTCAGAATCCATTTCTGTAGCCAGACAAAGACTGAAAAAAAAAAGGTTAATAGAGAAAAGTTACATTCCTGGGGGTAGAAACAGTAGAAGGAAAATGTGACAAATACTGTTGAGCCAATCTTTTTTTGGTGAAGATAGCAGTTGCCACAATCACGTACTTTGCAATAGATAAGCCAGATTCATCGAGCAGCCGCCAAATATCACTCTAACTGGAGCTACAAAAAGTACTGAGAGATTAGCTTCAGGCATTGCTGCACATGTGAGGTAGGTTGTGTATGAAAACCCAGAGGGGCAATTATTTACCTTTTTTTCACAGCATTTTCCCCTTTTTGAGACCTGTATTACTTTGTTTTCAACTGAAGAAAAAAAAGGAAGCATCTTCCATGAGGCATGCTTTTTGCTCTGTATGCTGTCACGTTCCCATGTGTGAAGACATATTATCTATTTAGTAGTCCCAACTGTAACACCTGCTGCCATCCAAACAGTATCAAGGGGACTAACAACACTAAATTGCTCTCTCTTCATTGCTGTGGTTGTTAGGTATATTCGTATGTCTAATTATTGAGTTATAAACACAAAGAATTTCTCTGAAGAAAGATACTCTATTCCACACAAATATTAGTAATTTAGCTATTCTGCCTGTAAAAGTGCACAGTCTAAGGCTAGCCCTGAGACACTGACAGTTAAACACGTCTTCATTTGTCTCATGTAAATCTTTTTTAAGTTTTAGCTACAAAGAGATGATTTGGTATCAGCGCTTATTGCGTGCGAGTGCTTTTTTTTTCCCAATTTTTAAAAAGCATAATAAGCAAGCATTTGAAAGGACCAAAGAAGAGAGGCCTGGTGTAACGGGCAGATGTGTCACAGGTGGAACACCATAACTGCAGGGAAACTCAGCAATAGCAAGGCAAAAGCAGTAGGATGCCCCAAGGTACCTAAACTCAACCGAAATCCCAACAAATGACACAGGTATGTGCTTATGCTAAGGCTGAATTTAGCAATAGCACAGCCCTATCCAGTAAGGAGTGGACAGGCGTGGCTGCAAATCACCTTTGTGAGTTTATAATTTTGGGACTGAGAACCATCGTATTGCTGAGCCACTGTAACACCAGGAGCGCAGACAGACAGGTTTACACCCTATCTGTCAGTGCTGAGTTTTGTACATCTACAAACACATGTGGTCATCCCAGAATTACTTGGACTAATTTAATCACCCAGTGAAATATCCAGGCGTCAAATAAAAGACTGTCAAATCATAGGCACACAACGGGGATTTCAGTCCGGTGGTGACCCCTGTTACCAAGTCATAAGGCTGCAGTTAGAGCCTGTGAAGTCGATAGCAAGGGTAAATTAGCAGTCTCAGATCCTATTCTAGTTAAAAGCGCCCAGTTCTAGCCTGATTAAATATGCAATGTCACAACAGCCAGTGTGATGACACAGAATGTAAATCAGGGTAAAAAAATGTGTAAAAGGCCAATGCTTTTCCTATTTTTATTTCTGTTTTCTCATTCTTATATACTGCTTATTTTAGTATTTAACATGTAAAAAGACCCACAGTTATTATATCCTTATTTTTTTAAATAATATATACAATAGCAATGACATTGCTAGCAATAATATTTATTACATTTTAGACAATGGCAATCTTATTCAGCTATCGTCAGCATTATATCCCACAAATTCAAACCTCCTGATTGCCTTGGGGACATCTTTTTACCTTCATCCTTGCAATTGTGTGCAGCATTTCTACAGTGCTTATGCTTGGATTTCTCAGGCTTTTTAAGTGAAGTTTCCTCTGTACTTTGCATTCTTATTTATTCCGTCTCTTCTTTCTAGCACAGTAGTGGTCAGATCAGAGGATAATGAAGATTTGACTTGAATATGATGTTAGTTCAGAAAAAGATCATTAACGGGAGGTGCTGGAGAGAGTTACAGACAACGAAGCACAGTTTGCCATGAAAGATTATAGACCAACATTCCCAAGTTTGTTCAGGAAATTTTGAAATTCATTTTAATTTTGTTTAACTTATCTCAATGTCACCCTAGATGAGATCTATGTGATCCACACATCTTCCTTTCTTTTGGTATTCTCATTCATCATCACAACAATAACAATTTCTCTTTCATACTGGTTTAGAGGAAAAACAGCTTGATTCACCTTTGTGTGTGTGAAGGGAAAGACAAGTCAGAGATGAGTTTTGCACTGGGCCATGAATTCTGAGGTAGGTCTGCAGTTTCCGCTACGTTTTGTCATCAGGATGTGAAACCTGAAGTTTTTATGTGGCTTCTGGGAAGACTGTGCATCCTTTACTCCACATTTACTCCTTCTCTCTAGCAGTTTCATGGTTTCAGAGTGATAGAGATATCATGACAGGTCATAGCCGTGTAGAGGGAGGTGATCTCATAGGCAGAGAGGCAGAGATCTCATATCACACTTAGAGGTTTAAATATCAAGATGGAGACCTTGAAGTGGATAAATGTGGCAATTTGCTTCGCTAAGCAGACATTCTGTCGTATTTTCCCCCATGTGGAGCTTTTTCAGGCCATACGGCTTAATTTCTAGGTCTGAGTTGCAGTAATGCAGCCTGGAGGTCACTAATGCAGGGATAACTGTATGGTATGATTACTGTGCAGATTGCCACATAGCTATGACTCCAAGGGAAAGGAGGGAGCAACATGGCTATTTGGACATATTGTAGCATCAAGGAATCAAAAGGGATCTGAAACCCACAGATGGTTTTCCCCAGTTATTTACGTACCAGCTTGAAGGAGCGGTTTATTTAGAAACAAGTAATTGTGTTAAACTCTCTTACTTACTATTATTATAAGGACCACCTACAGCTATTATCATAGAATATGAAAAGAGAAAAGTACTTGTCCTCCTTTTTTAATTTTATTTTTTGTACATTTTTTAGAATTTTGTGCAAAATTTATTTTTGCTTTTCTCCTCTGGCAGGTACATGTTCTCATTTTAATTGTGTAGGCCTTAGATGAAAACCAGTATGAAGAAGAATATATTTTCTCTGTTTGTTTTCCAGTTGGAAAATGTAATTCCCCAAACCATAAGCATTACTGGGAAGTTTCAGTCAGTTGTAGTATTAAAGCTATATTTTAAAAACCTTTATAGCCATCACAATGATTGGACTGCATTCCAAAGTTGACAAGATCCTTTCATAATTTGCTTTCAAGAAGTTAAACATGATAAGATTTATAAAACCTATTCTTCTGAAGATTTACAGGAGGGGGACACCAAATGTCTGAGGGAGACAATAATCTTCCACATGACCTAATATCCTGTAGCAGTTTATTTTTGGGGGTGCAAAGAAGAGGGAAATTTATTAATTGATTGTAAGAATGCAGTGAGGATATGCATAACTTGTAGAGTCTGATTCAGTGTAACTGGGAGCCTCGATCAGGATGTTTTGACTCATTAGTCTGGGCCTTCATCAGCTGATGGAACTAATTTTTTTTTATCAGCTGATTAAGATTCAAGATAATGAGTTGAAACATGCCAGAAGTAATTCCCTTCAGGACTGGAGACAGGATGTTAACTTCCATGCACATGCACACAGAAGAAACCTCAAGAAGCATTGCCTCCCCCGGTTCATTTAACTGGTGAAAAAAGTGAGGGGTTTACATACACCTAAGAAATAAAAAATAGCCCCAAACTAGAGGACTGAGAAGACTGTTGTATTTCTAGCAGAATAGGAGAGGAGACAAGACAGGTAAAGGAGCAATAGCAAAATACAGACGGGGGAGGAATTATTGCATGTGGATCAACAAAGAACCAAGGGAAACATAAATTCCAAGTATTTGGGGCTTATTACTAAAGCAACAAATATTCTTCAGAATGCTTTTGATCTTTTTTTTTTCCCCCGCCTTGAAGTAAATGTATGTAAGCTTAAAACCATACAAGTTTTTTGCAACAACTTCTTTGACTTCCTTTGAATGTTTATTGTGCTGCTAAGCATTGACTTTGACAGAGGAGATCTTTCCATTCAGTTTGAAAATCTTTGCTGTCGATATATACAAATGCCACTATATGTTTTCTTTTGGGAAACATTTGAAATATTTCCTTCCTATATGATTTAATGTGCAATTTGAATGGGGGGTTTTGTTTGGTCGGGTTTTTTGACAGAGCTGTGTTTTTTAAGCTGAACAGTGGGAGGGAAGGGAGATAGGAAGGGACAAGCAGGACTTGTACCGGGGTTGTAGTCTGACCAACAGTTCAGTGCTCAGTTACAGTTAATGGGGTGAAAAGCTGTGATAAGGCATGTGATCTGAATAGTTAATGTACTATTCCTGCAGCTAGCCAAATTCAGGGCTTCCCAAATGTGGTTTATTATTCCAGAAGCTGAAAAAGGAGTAGTCTCACGATATGAGCCAAGCTTTTTTAACCTATCCACAGAAATGTCAGTATTATTTTAGCAAGTGATTCATAATATCTGTAATACAAAATCTTGTATTTTGTATATTGCATTTTATATAGTAACTGGCAAATTATAGTATAGCATAAACTGAAAGTTAATGATTTGTACTGCGTATCATGGCTGTGATCCCAGCATCTTCAAACCACAAGGAGTGGAAGTATGTAGCAATTTTAAATGCAAGTCTCTGTTACCAGAGAAGAGGCTGAACTCTTACATGTATGATTAAGGATCACTTCTCCCTGCAGTACGCAGCTGATCTTCATGTTTCTAAAATAATCTTCTTGCTGGAACACTTTGTTACAATTGGATAGAAGGTTTTGGAAAAAGGCAAAGTGCTGCGGAGCTGAAAACGTTTATTTTTTGCTTCTCTCCCCACAGATATATCTATCCTGTAACAATTTCTAAACTGTCAGCTTCTCCAGACGCTATCAGTAGGTATATTAGAGAGCAGGAACTACTACTATTGTGCTATTTACAATGCGCAATTGACGCAGAGCAATTGTCATACAATCTATAAAGACCTACTCATAAACGTCTTCAAAGAGGGTCTTAATTGCTGCATGATTTACTACATGGAGAATACCTTCTCTTTTGTGTTTGGAAGTATTTTGCTGCAGGAGAAACCTTTTTAGCCAGGCTTTTATAGGCCAGTCTTTGCATTGGTAGCATGCATTTACTAGCTGTATAATTGGTGGCACAGTTCTTCTATCATAAACATTGTTATCAGTTAATTAAACTTGAAATGGAGCTTTGTTCCACAACATGTTTTGTCAGATTGTTTTCCTTATTTATTTATCATCATAAAATTTTATTTTATGACTGGCAGCTTCTCAGCCCTCCAATAATAATATAAATCAAAACAAGATTTTAGTCTTCATGCAATTTCCTTTTGGTCTCAAAATATGAAACCAGATGTTTTTGGCATGCTAAAGATGCTTTTCATCTTTTTTTAGATTCTTTCAATGCAGTCAAAGTAAATGCATTTTTAAAACCAACTTATGAAAGTTAAATTTCCTTTGTTCGCCTGGGTGTAGTCTGGTTTGCATTGATGCAGCAGCAATGAGAGACCTTCCAGATAACACATAGAATGCCATTGAAGAATTACACATGTGTGTCTCATACCTCAGACAGCAACAGGAATTGTATTAATAGCAGATCAGTAGATTTATATTATACTTTAAAACATTATGAACTTTGTTGGTGGTGGTGGTGGTGGTGGTTTTTTTGTCTAAAGGGCTTAGCAAGCACCTAAATGAAGATTGGGCAACAGGACAACTGTGTGTCCTGCAGTCTGTGTACAGTAAGTGGCTAACCTACAATATTTGTTCATGAATCTAGCAGCCTTTTTCTGAGTTGAAACAGATTTTTTTTTATGATGCCCTAACGAATTGTCATCAGTATTTCCTTTAAGCAGTGAATCCTTTTTTCGGTAGACATTGGATCTGGGCCTAGGGCTATTACTAAAGGACCTAAACATTCCCAGGTGGGCCCCTCTTCAATAATAACAGCAGCCTTGAAGGGATTTACTGATACTGTAAAGAAAAAGAAGCAATAAACAGGAACTGGAGCAAAGTGGGACAGTTGTTATGAACATTTGCATGCCAGTCCTCAAAATCTTCTGTCCTATCAAAATATTTCTAACCCCTGAAAGCAAACGGAAAGGCTTTGGCATGCTCGTGCACAGTGGTGTGTTCTGGGTTTTTTTTGTCTGCTTTGCAAGCTGGGGCTGCAGACGGGCTTCTCTGCATCAGCGTCCACCGCTGAACTCAGTGCAAGAGCTCAGCAGACATTTATCATTAACCCTGCTCTGGTCTCAGGCGTTAGAAAAATCATAAGTTGTATAGTGAGACTAAACACTCTCGGTCCCACAAAACTGTAAGTGAATGTGAGTGCTGCACAAATTACAGAAGAGATGCACATTTGCCTGGTTGTGGCATCTGTTAAATCTCTGAGCCTTGTTTATTCAGGAAAAATAAGTTGATATGTTACTGAAAAAGAAAAAAAAGAAGCCTGCAAAATGAAATTAAAATAAATGTTATCACTCCAGCTGGTCACTTTATTTACTTGTTCAGATTTTCTGTTTTCATTTTTGGTGAACTTACTTAAACTATTTTTCGCATTTCTCCTGCTTTTTGAAATCAAATGAGTACCTGTAAAAAGACATATGTATGAAATTTACTGCATATGAAATTTACTGCAGAAATCTACTGCATAAACGTGGTGCTCTTACTTTTCTGAAAGTGTATCTGACTCCTTGCTTCAGTGTTTTTCCTGTTTGTATTTTTGAATGTTAAAAGATAATTAGAGCTAGGTCTACAGTAAAAGAGGTTGAGTTTCCAAATAGGACCTATCCAAAGGAGAAAAGACCAATATGCAAGTGTTGCAGTCAGGGGATGGAGAAAATTTGGTCAGGAGGGAATCCAGGGTTGTCTGGGAGGAATATTTTTCTTTGACTTGGCAGAAACTGGGGGGAAAAATAATAATTATATTTTTAGGTGTTCGATTAATCAAGATTGGAGATGAAATGTCCCACTGACCAAAGCAAAAGCTCAGAAATGCAGCTGGCTGGGAGTGGGTTAATTAACAGGAATAAAATAAGAAGTGGAAGGGAAGGTAAATGTGGACAGACTGGCAGTTTTCTAAGAGCTTTGATTTCAGTGATTTTATACAAAGGATGACATTTAAATAAAACAGTGTTTAGTGATTCTCACTTCTCTTGTGCAGAACTACACAGCCCTCCTCTTCTCTTCTGTAAGACTCGTATGGCCACTGAGTTGTTATTTACTTAGAAAAGTGGTTGTGAGGAAGAAATTGGGAAGAGGCATAGCTGTTTGGCGGAGTTTAAGTAAAACATCTTTATAAATGCAAGCTTGGATGATTTCAAAATGTGAATACTGTACAGGCAGTAGGTACTTACTGGCTTCTGGCTCTTCTTTGCAATGAAGAAATACGTCTGTAGAAATGGCTGGAAACAAGAAACACATGACTACCTAGCTCTGTATGAAGCTTCAGCTATTTTTCCATGGACCACAGGCCAGGACCAGATCATCTACCACCTTTAGAACAGCTGGAAATACTTTCTTGTTTACTTTTTTGTTTCCCTCAAAAAAAGTAACTGCATTAGATATCATCTATGTGATTGTAAATGACGAGTAGGCAGCTTCACTGGCCATTAAACTTTAAATCTCTTATCCATCTTTCCTCTGCCCACTTCTTTGTTGCCCTATACAAGTTGCACTACTGAATCAAAGGAGCCACCAGCACGCAGACAGATTGCAGATACGAGTAGTTCTTCCTTTCCCATGTTAAAATGGGAGGATATTTGGATAGATAGGATATCTGCTAAGTGGTCCTATAATGGCCTTTTTTAAAGCTAATCATGGTGTATGAAATAAGAAGAAAGGAGTGTTGCTTACATCTTTTTGCATATATTACCAAGCTGTATGGCTTTACTTGTAGGAGTGGTTACCTTCTGCTTCATTTCGCAAGATAGTATTTCCCAGTCCTTACTTTGTCCCCCTGAACTCACTGCAACACCCTGTGCAACACTGTGCTTTCTCTAGGCCAGTGAATGACATCATAATTTGACTCTATATTTTAATATCCATATATCAAGTACAACCTTGGTTTTGGTCATTAATTTAAAGAAATTCCTATAGGGAAGATGTGTACGGGTTAGAGCCATTGAATGGCTGCTAAACCTCAGAAAGAGTTTGCTTAGTTTGTGAAATGTTCTGTTTTAAACTCTTGCTAAATACACACTGTTGAGATTTGACATTAACCACCTTCATTTGTCATAATATACACACAAATTTTCCACTTGGAGTATCAAATCTGATTTTTTAATAAGAAACAACTATGTTTATCACAGTTTTCTGAATGCATCACTCAGACTAGATTCACAATGTTTTGATATTGTCCAGAAGATGTATGTTTTCTTTCTCCAGTAATTTTTTTTCCATTTTGCAAAAGTCAAATAAGACTTAACAAATACCTTCTGCCATGTGGTGGTAGGTCAGATACCTGTGTTATATAAATCTTTATGCTGAGAGTTTATGACATTTTAAACTTAGAGCTTCATTCAACTTGACGATTTTGGCAGCAGCCAATTATGACATTAAACAGTTCACAGAACTTAACCTAAGACCTAAAATTATATAATTTTTGTAATGACTGATTTGCACCTCTCCCAGTTCATTTAGAGCAATTCAGTTCAAAAGTCTTACCCTTCTTAATTACTCCCTTTTAATTTGAAGCTCCAATGTCTCTCTCTATTTCTCTACTGTATCTACTTATTAAAAATTATCAATTAAGAAAAAAAAATCCTCCAGGCTTACAGGAGCTATATGATTGTCCATATACATGCTATTGGAACAAAAAGACTGGAAAATTGTTGCTGTTACTACAGAGGCCAAAGACCGAAAAACATTTTTTTTGGACTGTATTATATTATTTAAAAGTGTCATGAGAGAGTTATTGCAATTGTGCATTCTCAATATGAGAACTGTGAGATTTCAGCAGATAAAAGATGGAGTTTGATGCTGCAGACCTCGATAATAAAAACCTGAACACTGGATGATGCTTAGGCTTTTCCTCAAGGTACAATATTCTCCCTGTTTTCTTCTGTCCTTCTGGAGACTCAATGGCTCTAAAAGGCTGTGCTGGACAAGCAGTCGAGCTGAAAAGGGCAGTTTTGTAGATCACTCAGAGTAGATCATCATATCTGAAGTGCCCCTGACAAAAGTAAATGGGAGAGGGAATTCTGGGTGGGAAAGCAAATAAATGAAGGAAAATTTTCTGAAACCACAGAAAAGATTTGTTTAAAATTGGGAGGTAAGGAGGAGGGTTGGAAAGACCAAGCCACAGAAGAAATGAAGACAGAGCGAGACATACAGTTCTGTGAAACTTGGAGCAGCAGCACAAGATGAAGAGAGAAAAAGAGGTGTGCCCCAAATTAGAAGACGCAGCAGCCAGAAAACACTTTTGTGTACCGCTATAGATTTACCTAGCCCTCTCTTCTGAAGCTTAAAATCACACATACACACCTTTTTCTCAACAGTGCCCATTCAGACTCTGCCAAAACAGATGGAGTTATTTCCAGTAATCAGGTTCTAAAACCAACTTTACCCTCAACAGTTTATATGGCAATGTATAGCTTTGTTATAAAATAAGCTGAATGGAAAAGCAGACATAGAGGTAGCTTGTTATCAATGTAGAAGGAGTTGTTGTAATGCTTTGCATTCTGAAGTAACAACTTCATAGTACTTGCTTTTCACACGTGCTTCAATAGGATTTGAAACCTGGTTTGAACATCTGCAGCGTGCCGTTTGGCAGATCTTGGGTAAAATATATTGCATCTTGTTTAAAACAACTCAGCGTCTCGAGTACCTGGGAGGCATACTGAGGAGAGAGAAAACCCTCCTTGTTAAATATTTACCACTTGAGTCCTGAACATCTGCAATTAGCTAAGAATGGTGATGTCAGTGGACACTTCCCAAGGTTAGCTGCCTCAATATTTGTACAGATCTAATCTGAAGTCCTTTTCTTGAGAAGAGGAACACATCCAAACTCAACAAATTGTCATTGACAAATGACCACAGTACTCTAAGGATAAAAGAAGGGCAAGTATTCAACAGAGAAAGAGAACATGAACATGAACATTAACAGAATAAACCTGACCTATTTAGTGTGTTTAACCCTCTGTGATTTTTCAGACTTGTATTATTTATTAGCACATAAAACTCAGGATTTCTGGATAATTCTCACAATTTAGACACCAAACAGCTGCAAATTAACCACGGCTGGGTTTTTTTGGTTTTTTGTGCGTTAGGTTTGGGGTTTTTTTCCCTGAAAGGGTGAGGAAGATCGTGCACATTAAGATGCAGCATTAGGATTGGGTGCTTTCCAGGTGGCATGCCACTCCGTGTTAAACAGCTCAATTAGTGAATTTCTTTCTATTTTTGTTACATCAGTTTTGCCAACCATAGGCTTTATTGTGGAAGGGACAATGCTAAACTGCCCCAGCCGCATGGCCCCTATTGCATTGCACGCAGAGCCAGGACATGTGAATAGGAGGGAAAAAAGGCTGGGCTTTTTCATCACCACCTGATAGCGAGAGGCTCGGCGTGGGCGCGAGAGGCGCGTTGCCGGCGGCTGTTGGATGAGCAGCAGAGGTGATCTCTGGAGGGCTCACCTGGGCACGGCGCCTGCTCGGCTGGAAGGAAGCAACTACAAACCAGTCATGGCTGCGGGGTGTTCAACAAGAAGGGGCAAGGTGGGGGCAAAGCAAGGACAGTGCCAGTCCCTACAAAAGCAAACCTGTTAGCCTAACAATGAGATTCAGGTTTGGAATAATTTCTAGCCAGACCCCCTCATCCCAGTGGAAAACTAGGTGAAGAAACCTAGTTCATTTAAATTAGCTGACATAACCACGCCGCTCATCCTCAGAGCCCAGCCTGTATGAACTACCGTGTTCAGTTGTCAGCAGAAGAAAATTAGACCTCTGCTTTTTGATGCCAGTTCACTGGTTGACCAGACATAGGCAGACAAGGACAAATGAGGAATCTAGGTGGTGTATGGGGTGCAGATGTGTTTCTGATCTCATAGCTCTACGGTTCAAGCTTGCTGCAGTTACCAAGTCTATTAAGGAAGGTACAGAGAAAGGCTTTTTCTGTTTGGAGGCAAGCTCATGAAGGCTGTTGTCTGTTTCTGTAATTCACAGAATCGTTCACAATATTAATAACGAAACAGTTTTAACATTTTGGCAATCATGCAATATATCCATTTTTTTAACTTGTTAGAGCTTCAATGCCTATCTTTTTTAACGGGATTATTAAAAAAAAAATAGACATAGCTTTAAAATTTTAATGTATTTAACATGTTAAGGCAACTCCTCTTTAAATCTGCTTTCTAGAATGAAATTGAACAAAACAACAGCAACAAAGAAGAAACAAAAAAATACGAAAAAGATAAAAGAAAAAAGAAACTATTTGTTCCATTCATTGTTTGTTTGTGGAAAACATCTTTTGCCAAACTCCTTAGAAAGTGTACTGAGCATTAGTCATCAAAATGCATATATATCTCTTTATGTTATTAAATGCATATATGTGCGTAAACCAAAAAATTCTTATAAATCACCAGTTTTGATCAAATTTTCAACAATTTGCTCTACAGTATTTCCCTATACCACCTATGAAAAGCTTGTGTCTCAGAGTGTCATGCAGTATTTCTTCTCATATAAATAAAGTGATTTTTGTCACTGTGCATAACTGCTTGTAATATAATACTCCGAATTTTTAAATGTCAAAAGCGGTGACGATTTCATTAAAGACTGCACTAGACTGCCCATTGACTCTATTGACAGAGCACCAAGTCTATAGAACCATGTTTCTGTGGGAGGAAATGCTGAAAAGAAGGCGGATTTAATTGTCCTTTTTTTCAGTGTTGACTGTTTACTTTCTTCTCACTAAAGCTCAGAGTAGTTAGCAGTCTATGTAAATATGCATTTATTCTTAAGGCTTATATTTTATACACTTAAGAAAACAATCTGAATCTACAGTATATTTAGTAGAAGGTAGTGTTATTGGACAGTAGCATTGTAAGTAACAATATTCAAGAATTTTTTTTCCCTAGCTATCAATTTTTTAAGAAAAAAGGGGGGAAATCCAGTTATTGTGCTAGTGACAAAACAATATGCAGTTATCTGAGAGGGGAGGGTTCCTTTATTAGAAAGAAACATGCTTTAATTAGAAGAAATATGTTAATTTCAATAGCATATTCTTCATATGTCTGCCCCCAAAAATCTTTGCACACACCTACATTCTTTTTATGGACAGTACAAAGGAGGATAATAGATGCCTATAAAAGTAACTAGTGAAATTCTGCATTAGGATAATCTGTCACCCATTTCCATTTTTTCTGAAGAAAGCAAGCATAATCAAAAGCCTAAATGACAAAGAGTTGACAGTAAGATTCTGTAGTAAATGATTCCAGAGTCGCTGGCCTGCGGAGATGCTGAAGAAGTCCCCAGCAGACCTGATTAATTCCAGTTTCTCCAGCTGCCAGGGGAGCAGAGGCTAAGCAGTTTCACAGAGAGGAGCCTATTACCACTACTAGGCTGAAATAGATCTAATCAACTCACAGCCGCTCAAAAGAAAACTTTACAGGTTTAGCTCACTAAGGCAGTGCTTTAAAATGATGACTACAAAGGATCATGGGAGTCTGAAAGCATTTAGTCTTTATTGCAGCTCAAGGAAATTTTCTGCTGTGGTTAGGCCATGCTAATTTACTGAACATGACAATGCCTCCCAGATTGTATGACATCATTTCAATAATGGTCTCGGTCCTCTTAGCTAAATATTTCTACTACTACTTTTTTAATTCTAAGTACTTCATTTATTGAAATACTGTCTATCTTGGGATTAATTAGGTTTACCATTCCAAATCTGTGGGCTAGCCTGCTTTATCATTCAGTTTGAATACTGGTGTTGTGTAATTTGCTGTGACACTGACAGAAAAATTATATTCATATTAATTTTGTTGATTTATTTTTTATTTCTAGAGAATGAACTCTAGAAGTGCTCTGTACCTCAGCTGTAAATTTTATGCCAGTTGTGCACTGTTTCAAATATTTTAACGGGCTTCACAATTATATAGATTTGAATGATTTTAAGAACAAAGATTCCAACAGACAGAACATTATTTATTTTGACTGACAACAATTATATATTCAAAACAATAAAACTTGAAAACTTTAATTTCTTTTGTTCATTCTTTGACTTGTTGGGTTTTTTTTTAAAGTCCTCCAGTCCCCATGGAGAACGTCAAAGCAAGGAAAATACACATGCAGTTTGTTAGATTAAGAAAATAATTCCATCAACTCTTTCTCAATATTCAATTAAAAAACCTTCCTTAACAGCTAGAATCTGTTTTTTTTAAAAACAACCAATATTTGGAAACTCTGAGCAGAAGCAGTTGTATGATACAATACTGTAAAGATGCAGCGCAATACACACAATTTGCAAGGCAGTTCTTTAATGATGGCTAATACATTATTATTTCACCAGCCTCCCAAGTGATTTAAGGTAGAAGCACACAGCAGAATGGCTTTTGGAAAAACAAGTTACTGGTGACCCTGATGGGGAGGGAGGGAGGGTGAACAAGTAGCGATGAATCAGGTTGTGGCCGCTGGCATCCAGGACGGGGAGCTGAGAGGTTGCTGGAAGCTGCCGCTGGCCTCAATACGGCCCCACTCGCTAATCGTGGGTTACCAGCTGCTCTGTGTGTGGTTGCTTTTGTGAAATAAGCTTGGCATTTGCAATTCGTGGCACAGTGGAAAAGTGCTGTGTGTTGGAAGTAGCACCATTCTTCGCGTGCGTTTTAGCAAGGGGCTAAAAGGCAATGGAGATTGAACGCTCCCTACCCTGGGAACACAATGGGCGAGATTTAAGGTCTCACAATGGCAAAGTTCCCTGGAAGAAATTAAAAGCTGGAAATAAAATGAAACTTTTCGATCTTACAGCACTTATTCCATAAAAGAAACACCTCTGATATATCTTCCAACCAGTATAAAAATCAGAGCTTCATCCACCTATTAACCAGGTCTTTTTTATTCAAAACACAGAACTTTTGGGAGTTAACAGGGGAAAAAACAAAACAGATTGCAACAACCTGGTGATCCACTGTACAATAGATAAATGAAGAGTTGGCTAAAAATAAAGGGACAGAGAAGGATTTATTCCACACAGTTTCTTGTGTATCTTTCAAAACTATTTTAATAAATGACAAGAAAAGTGCTACAAATGAGGGTGGGACACTGGTTAGAGGCATCAGCTTAAGTAATTTCTGGAGTAGAAAAAAAAAAAACCCACCCTCCTTTATCATTTATTCTTGTTCCCACGACATTTCTGGAAGAAGGTAGGGAAAAGTATGTTGTATCATGCACTTTGGACACTGAATTGCACTGGGAATACAAGACAAGACAAGGACCCATTTTGCCAGAGTCCAGGAAAGTTGAAATGAGAAATGGTGTAGTACTGCAAATACCAAAAGGTGAGCAGTATCTCTGTAATTTGTAGATGGCAAAATAATTTAGCTAGGTAGAAGCAAGAACTGCAAAGCTTTTAATGTCCTCAACTGAGTCAGTTGAACTCAGTGGGTTGACTGTAAGAGCTGGAATCAACCAGAACCAACAACAGGGGAGACAAGGCAGGAAGAGACTTGGGATCTGCACTGAATAAGAATTTCAAGCATTCAGCAACATCCCTGATGAAGGTAAAGACAGTGAGAGAAAAATATTACCAACCTGGGAGAGCCTGTTGGTACTTGAAGTTACTGAAGTTGCGAAAGTGAGGATAAGAGTTGGTATGGACAGTAAAGTTCCACTATTCTTTCTGTTCTACTTCTATCAAGGAACAGCTATAAATTGGGAACGCTACTAATTATCCTTTTTGCACTATATGAAACCTTGCCTCTGGTTGATTGATTTTTTTTCCTATTTTGTTAATTTGAATTCCTCCTGTATTTTATACAGGCCTTCTCTGAGATCTCTGAGAAGCATTCCTGTTGATGCTACAGAGTTGAGAAAATATCTTGAGAATTAATATTTGTGCTTGTGTTAGTGGCCTCTCAAAAACACACACTGCTGAATTATACTGCTGACATAATATTTCTCCTGGCTGGGGAGTCTTGTTGCTTCTCTGCTCACTGGAGAACTGTAACTGAAGAGGATCATTGCTCCTCATGTTGCTCCTACTTGCACAGTCTCAGGTAAAGATTAGTGTGTTTTGGACCACAGAACTCCAAAGATTTCCATTTTTTCTAGCAATGCAGCTGTCATGCTCTTGTTCCTGAGTTTTAAGGTCTGATCAAAGTTCACTAATGTCAACAGAAAGTTTCCCATTCATTTTAATGGCCTTTGATCAGGCCCCAGAGAGAACCATCACCAAAGGAGTTGTTGCTGGCATGGAGGAAATATGGGCAGGGGAGGCTGCCACAGAGAGCTACTTGTTTGAGAGCACCTCGTGTTGTCTCCTTTTCTACTGAAGCATGTGAACTGCAGGGAGGAGAAGAAAAATATTCAAAATCTTTCAATTTGCTACAGCTTCAGCTGATAACTGGTCAAGGTGCTGGAAAGGTAGCGGGTCTCCAGGACCAGGGGCTCAACAGAGCGGCTGTCAGGGCAGGACCTCATAGCCAGGAACCGTCCCACCTTTGGCCGTGCCAGCTCTGAGCTGGCCCTGACCCTGGAGGACAAACCCCCAGGAGGAGGGATGGCCATGGTGCCCCAATGTGGAAATTTGTGGTGGGCTGTACAGCATTGTGCCCATTCCTGCTGTACGCCGTGGAGTGATGCCTTGTTTATTATGCGTGTTGTGATGTTGCTAATGTGTATCCAGCGTCTCCAATCAATGTCATACATAGCGCAATAGCTCATGAAGCAATAGAGCTGTCAATGAAGGAAGTGGTAATGGACTACAATGGGAATTTTAATGCACAACAGGATCCATTACTGGAATGGTAATGGCCAGGATGAAGGTGGAACAACAAATGTCAAATACAAATAGATATGTGTGTATGTATATATATACACACTTATATGTATATAACACTTATAAATACTTGTGTGTCTATAATATGTTTATACACATTTATATACACACACACATACAGAATGTTAAAAGACTGTGTGCATTTTTTTAAAGGTGCATGTTAATTTACCTTGATCAGTGAATTTTTAGGTTGGATTGTTTTGGGTTTTTTTCCCCTGACAATGTTATGGTATCTTCTGTGAATATGTAAATGAGCTATTATAAGCTGTGAAGATTTTGATGGGCTTCTAAGAGATTGGTCTGGATGTACGAAAACGGGGGAAATGCTGAAAGAGGGCAATATAGGACAACAGCATTGTTAACATAAAAAGTAAAACATGGTAAAGAGAATATCAATGAAACATGGATGGCTGATTCAAAGGTTTCGTTTTCTAATGTATATATTATATTTTAGCAAATGTCTTGCTTCGGCTTTCTTTTAATGCCCCTTATAGAGGCATCCTACTGAGTATAATACAATAATATATCTGCCCATCCATCTGTCAAGGTTCTTACACTGGCGCCCATGACTGTAGAATCAGAATACTACTATTTAAAAGAAAATTACACTTTTCCCACAGAATGACTCAAAACATGACAGAAAATAAAGTTTTCTATCATCCTTACAAACCCTATTTGATTTTATCCTTGTTCAATTCTTTTCTGTAGGGTCAATTTTTGTATAGTAATTTCACACTATTTACTACATACATTAAACATGTTTTCAAGCTGCTATTATGAACACATTCTTTTGGTACTAATTGCACATAATACACACATTAGATCAGGTAACACTATATAGCATTATAACCTTACATTTGATTTTGACACAACTCATTACCTAAAAACAGTACAAGAAACAAAGAGTTAAGTGCTTAAGACATCATTCAGAAAACCCAGGTGCTGTGCAAAGTGTTACTAGACAATGTAAAGATTCTCCTTTCCCGTGTAAGGCCCCAGAGCTGGGACTTAGAACATGTGAAGGGATTTCTGCACGAACATTGCGTCTCCGTACAGGTTTTCCAGTCTCTCTAGAAACTGCAGCAAAAGGCCAAAACAGATACTAGAAGTAAATCTCAGGCCTATTTTAAGAGGCACCCTCCACTAGTTATTGCTGTCTCACCAATGAAGCTTGAGCTAATACACCAATTTGTGTCATTACAGATCATAAGCAATTTTCACAAGACTATGGGTGTTAATTCCTTTCTCCTGGTTAAGTCTCTCCTTGGGTAATTGTAGTCTGCCTGTTTAACTTCCCCTGCAGCTTCAGCTCTCTAATGTGCTCTGCTCTCTTTCCTCTCCTCCAGCGTGTGCTGCTGAAAGCTGCCAGCTATCATGTGGCCTCACAATTTATCACATTGCTATCACCACCATATACATGGTTTAAACACCAGTACAGTGCATTACTACAAAAAATAGCTCTTTTCTGATTCTCCCTCCCCATCACCAGGTGAAGGACTACCAAATTTTATAAATCTTATACGGACTTGAGTGGGAAAATTCAGTACTTTACATGGAATAATAAAACACACTTGGGTATTATGGACCTTAAAACCTTGTCCTTAAGAACATAAAGTGTGGACTGTTCTCAAGCTGAGCAATATTGTCAGATTTTGAAAGAGGAAGCTAATGAGGATCTGAGTACCGTATGTACATACAGAAATCATAGTATTTTTGTATTTGTAGTTTACTCTCAGTTTTTTGTTTCTGTTCACAGGTTTCCACATTTTTCTGATTGAAATGGAATATCACTACAAATGCTATTGCCATTTTTTTTTTCCATTTGTAAAAGCTGAGAGCAAAAAAAGTCAATTAAGAAAACATGATGTCTTGGAAAGGCTATTTAATGTTGTAGAACCCATCAGAAAAAGATTGTCTAGATCAAATACAGTTCTGTCCCTAGTAGAAAACTCAGAAGTCCATTTGTTAGCCAGCTGAATATGCATAAAGCCAGGAATTATCACGGTCAGGAAAAAACTCCCAATACCTAAAGCCAGACAGCAGCAACAGAGGTCTCCAAGTAGCCTTTGTAGCCTTTGTTTCTTTTGTGCCATAGAAAGGGAGCTGACATATGGCTCTGTCAAATTGTAGGTCTGCTAATCACAACCCTCACAACCTCTGAACTTCATGGTACAGGAGTATGACAACTTTGGTTGTTATAGGTAATCATATCAACATGGTAGGCATATATAGGTTAGGCTTATCGCTCAGTCTTGCACAGAATAGATTTGCTGAAGTAGAGCAATATAAAATGTGTGTGACACACCTTGAATAGATTTGAAGTAGTTAACTGATCTCACAAATATTGCTGTAAATGGTGTTTTTTCTATCAAGGTCTCACAAAGATAAGCTGTGACCCTTTACTATTTAACATCTTATCAACTACCAGGGAGAAAACATGAACTGGTGATTGACAAAATTTGCAGATGACACAAAGATTGGAGGGGAGGTAAATGACGATAAGAGTATAGCATTATTCCTCAGAGAGATTAGAACCCCTTGGGAAACCGGACCCCAGTTCAAACAAAATACATTTCACTGCTGCATACCTCTGTGAAGAAAGGAGGCTGGGTGTGCTTTTAGGATGGGGAATTCTGTTCTGAGAAGCATTGATGCTGAAAAAGACTTTGGGCTACCGTGAAGAATCACCAGACTGTAACTTTCCCATGCAGCACTGTGGTTAGAAAGACTAAGGTATGAAATCTGAATAAATAAACAAAGAATTTAGAGAAGCAGAGGTTATATCACCTCTATTGAGCATTAAAGACCAAATCACTGCAAGTGATCTGTGAGCAGTTTAAGTCTTCCATAGAAAAAATCTGAGCTGTTTCGAGTAGACACAAGTGATGTGACATGTTTCTATCCACCTGAGTATCGGCAGAAATTAAGTTTTCCTATGGGACTACTCAGGACTAGGAGTTCGGAGCACACGCTCTGTGAAAATTCAGCAATACAGGTTTAAATGTGCTATTCTGGAGACCATGCCTGTTTCTCTTCTCATCCAGAACTTGTTCGCCCAGGGTCTTCTTAGATAATCAGTGCACAAGGAATACAAAACCAGAAGGGAATTAAATTTTAAAATGCATACAGATAGTCACATAACATTTGCACTATTTCCCCCTCTTTATTAAAAAGTCAGCGAACAACACTTCTCCTCAACTACAGCTAGACATGTAAGTCGCTTTGCAACGATTCAGCAAGAATCATTCTATTTATTTCAGGTATTAAGTGTCTATCACTTTGATATCTAAGCACCTACCTGAATATTACACTTCATAATATTGAAAGAACATAGAAATGTTGCAGCACAATCTGTCTGTATTTACTGTATGGCAGCTTAATCACTGATTAAATACTAGTAACAATATGAAGATTGACATATGAACCACAGGAGAAAGAAAAGTTAACTGCACAGGTGAATTGCTGTAACTAAGAATTGTTTCTGTCCCATTCAGAGCATGATCTTCAGCAAGGGACCCAACTTTCTTTTTTGAGTTGTCCCCTTGAACTCCACAAAACTAATCAAGTGAGGAGGGTGAACCAATTTTTTGTTAGTAGCACTTCTGCTGAAAGCCAGGAAATCAGATATTGTCCTTTAAAATACTACTCACTTTTAAAAATCAGAGTTCTGAGTGGAAAAGGAAATGGTACATACCCACAGTTTGAAGGTTTAACTTTGACCATCCCTTGAGTTTACATAATCGTAAGGACATGGGGTTTCCGTGAATCCTTGCAAATTCTGTCAAAATAATGCATACTTGGGCATTTGGACTGCCTCTTCACACAGCTGCAAGTCATAAACAAAGTTGTTTTCTCCAAAACACTCGCTATTTAAATCTAATCAGTGGATCTGATAGAGATCTAAAGGATTAAAATATGGAGTTATGATCCACTGCAGAAAAGAAAAGAGGAAAACACATTATTAACGTCAGGTTTACACTGTTTTCTATGGATAGATAGTTGACAAAAGTACAGGTTGGTCTCATCATCCCAGAATTGCTGTTGAAAGGAATTTCTGGCAGGCAGAAGGGAAGATAAGCATATAAAACAATGCAGAATTTCAGAGAAATAATAGAACAGAATTAAGTTGTTCTGAAAATTAACCGATAATTTTCCACAGATCAAGTTCTTCTGTGATATACATTTAAGAATTAAACTTAAATTAGCTCTTTAAAGTGGCCGTGTGACTTTAATTATTCAAAATGTACACAAATTTAATGAGTTTTTAAATATTAAAACTATTCTCTATTGTCACTACTGTGAGCTCTTAATTTACAGAGCAATTAAGTCAGGACCCTCATTTATCAGTACATGTGCGTTTGTTGAGAACATAGTCAGTTTTTATTAATTGATGCTATAGAAATACTGAGGTAAAATTAATGTGTGTGCTTCAGAGGTCATGCTGGCGATAGTAGGTAGCTAGCAAGGAGCAAGACGTGAGATAAATAAGTAACTGCTCTTCCCTGATTACACTAGAGATAGCTGAAATATTAAGTGGCACAATGGGCACCACGCTTAGCCAAAATGCTTGCAAACAAATGCCCCCTGAGTTTTCCCTGGCAAGCATCTGTCATGGCAGTAGCTGTGAAATAGGGAAACTTCAAAGCTTTAGTTTCTGATTATTAGCAGTGTGTGTAGTGTAATGTTCTTACATTTTTATGTAAACTCAGCGTTGATGAGCTGAGAGGGTAGAATTAAAAAATACTTCAGCTTGCCTTTGTTCTTTGGGACACGGCTGACAGGAGCGTTAGCAGTTAGGACTCTCCCGAGTGTCTATCAGCTTGTGAATTACAGGGAGTATGGGGCCAAATTTGCAAAAGAATCAGGTGAATAGCAACAGAATTGGAGCACATTTTTTTTTCCTACATTTTCCCTGCCCCCAGTGGTGCATCTACAAAAGCTCTGTGACGGCACAAAAAGTGACTGGAAAGTAGGTTAGGCATAAATATGAGCACAGCCAGGGTGCACAGAGATTTTTGGGAGAGCGCTGGTGGGCTGCAGCGCGTTAGCCCCTTTGCTGCTTGCGCTGTCGGAACGCCCTGAGGCCAGCCTTCACATCTCCTCTGCTATCCCAGTAACACCTGACCGGTAAATAAAAATTTACGGTGGAGACATTCAAAACAAACAATGCAAGATTTAAACAAAAACAAACAAAAAAAAAAACTAAAAAGAAAGAAAGAAAGAGAGAGAAAGAGAGAAGAGAGAAAAAGAGAGAGAGAGAGAGAAAGAGAGAGAGAAAGAGAGAAAGAGAGAGAGAAAGAAAGAGAGAAAGAGAGAAAGAGAGAAAGAGAGAAAGAGAGAAAGAGAGAAAGAAAGAAAGAAAGAAAGAAAGAAAGAAAGAAAGAAAGAAAGAAAGAAAGAAAGAAAGAAAGAAAGAAAGAAAGAAAGAAAGAAAGAAAGAAAGAAAGAAAGAAAGAAAGAAAGAAAGAAAGAAAGAAAGAAAGAAAGAAAGAAAGAAAGAAAGAAAGTATTTGGAGTAAAAACTGTAAAAGTCTGATATTTTAAACACACAACGATGCTGTTATTGGGAGTCTCTTCCACGGACCCAAAAGGCAATTCAGAGTGGAAGTCCTGTGTTTCCTTTGAGGTCTTTCTCATGCAAAAGCACGGACTTCAGCTGGATAAGCACCGCGCAAATGCCCTCCTGTCCTCCGCTCCAGGAATGCAGCACACCTTGCTGGTTAGTCTGTGTGAAAAGGTGGGAGAGGTGGGAAACTGAAACTTCCTTAAGCTCTCCGGTTAGGGCACGTCTTCCTGCAAATCCTGGTAGCTTATTGAAAAAGTTCTGGTTTTCTCTTTAGTTGCCAGAGAATTTCAATAGATTAGAGAGAAACAATTTACCTTTAAAGAGACCAGGCAGTTTGGTTTTGTTATGCCATAGGCTGTTAAAACATTTTCATTTTAGTTATGGTTTCAGATTATTTATCTTACACTAGAGTAAGGCAAATTGATCTATGATTCTTCAGACCGCCTGTATGCCTTTTTGAAGACCTTGTGAGACATTATGGTCATTTTTATGGAAGACTGTGTTTGTCCGAATTGACCATTTTAATGTTTATTTGGAACTTTCACAATGGATGATCCTAGTGATTTTTTTGTTGTTGTTCTTTGTTAGTTTCTTTAAGATTCTTTTCTTTTGACAACTTGATCTCTGATACCGCCTTGTGTTTATTATCTGAAAATAATTGGCTTAGAGAAAGGCATCTCCATAGTGAATGCAGATGCAAAGAAATTGCTTCATTTTTATGCAATATTCTTAATTGTTCTCTTTATCTTTAGTGGTCCAGTGTCTGACCAAACCATTTGCAAGCTCTTTGAAATTGTGTATGTACCACTACATGTGTGTGTGTGAGGATAAAGAGAATGTATTTATAATTCAGAGCTGGGAGAGTAGTGTGGCATCCCTCTTTCTGATTATTTACCAACCAGCTTCTCGAACTGCTTTCCCTCCTGTTTTTTCACTCCCCAACCTGTTTACTTTTGATTTGAAATGTAGGGTCAATGGACTGCTGCTGATATAGGAGTGGGATATGATCCTTGCAATCTTCCCACTTGTTTTGGGAGCCAAAGGTATGTTGTCCATTAATAATTGGCCATAAAGTGGTTTTAATTGTTCCTGCAGTTTTCCTTGGCATGGTATATGCTATTGAGACCAATGCTAGATCATTTCTGATTTGGGAATACATCAGTCTCAATGTTACTGTGTAGTTTGCAGCACCCTTTCATTTGTGTATCTCACAACTTCTCTGTCCTGATCTGTCCTGTATATATAGTTTTAAACCAGGACAAGGAACTCTTAGCTGTACAGCTGCTAGAGAGGGACCACCAGTACTTTGACACTCCCTACAGATGTTGCCTCGCAGTCAGCTGGTGGAAAACCTAGTCTTCTTAAGCATACAAATGCTTCACTAATTCTTTAATTCTTTGCTCATTCTCTGTTACAGAGAAAGCCCCATTGTGTTAAGGGCTGTACAGACCCAAACGGTGGAGGAAAAAAAAGGAGAAAAAAAAGCATCCTTAGCCTAAATATTGTGCTCCCCTCCCAGTCCCAGGAATTTTGTGCTTACTTTAAAGTATCTTCATCCCCTTTTCCTCACTATTGATCTGTCCATTTTGAGTCTGGACATAGCCACAATAGAGGGCCATGGAGGCTGAGCACCTAAAGCTGTCTAAAACACTCAGCTTGGATTTAGGAGAATAGACAGAACTGGTCTTCTCTCACACACCTCTCCTTCAATACACATGCTGCATGAAATCTTGACCTTACTTAAAGCTACATTTCCCCTTTAATCTCTGCATTTCAGTGTCTCAGGGAATTTCAGAATCTTAATCATAACCTCTAAGCAAAAGTGTTCTCTTATGCTTCGGCGTCCGGTTGTATGTATATGTCAGGCTACTTTTAAATAGCAAGTGACATACCTCTTCCTCACAATTTAAGAAATGGTCCTCTGTACAGATCCCTTCATGCATCAGTGCACAGCGTCCCATGATGGCTTAATAGAACTCACACCCAGAATGAGTGTCTGAACTGGTTGTGGAGCCAAACCACTCCCTGGTGATTCCTGCAGCCCACGGAGACTACACGCGAAACAGGGCACACCGCAGATGTCAGAAACAGACCTTGCTGTTTCAAGGATCTCACAGGTGCAGAAGGACTGATAGAGAAGGAAGACATACTCAGAGTTGACGTGAGTTGTTCAAGGCCATGCAATAGCCGTGTGGCAGACCCATGCAGGCAGGAACCCTGTGAACCAGGTCACAGCAACCTGTGCCTTGCACGCTGTCTTTCCAGGCAGAGAAATCTCTCTACCATTAAAAATAAAGTTCACTGCACGCGTCATTAGCATGCTCCATTTACTAAGGATTTTCCTTGGTGAAAATAATGTTGGTGCAAACAGAAGGAAAGATTAAATGACTTCAGATGGATTTGGCATGTACTTTTCACTGTTAGTCTCTAGTTCTTTGGTCTATGGTGTATGTTATGGTTTAACATCAGCCAGCAACTAAGCATCATGCAGCCACTTGCTCACTCCTCTCCCTCCCTCCTCCAGTGGGATGGGGAGGAGAATCGAATACTTTAATAGGACAGCAAAGGAAAATAGTAATAAGCATAATGATAAAAGAATATACAAAACAAGTGATGCACAATGCATTTGCTCACCACTCGTTGATGGATGCCCAGCACATACTCAAGCAACGATCACCCCCCTCCCCGCCAACCAGCTTCCCCCAAGTTTATATACTGAGCAAAACATCACATGGTATGGAATATCATGGGTCAGCTGTCCTGTCTGTGTCCCCTCCCAGCTTCTTGTGCAACACCAGCCCAGTCGCTGGCAGGGAGGTATGAGAAGCTGAAAATTCCTTGATGTGGTAAACATTGCTTAGCAAGAACCAAAACATCAGTGCGTTATCAACATCATTCTCATCCCAAATCCAAAACACAGCACTATACCAGCTACTTCCAGTACCTAAAGGGGGCCTGCAAGAAAGCTGGAGAGGGATTTTCTACCAGGACATGTAGTGACAGGACAAGGGGTAATGGCCTTATCTGAAGGAAGTTAGATTTAGATTAGATATTAGAAAAAAATCTTCACTATGAGGGTGGTGAGGCACTGGAACAGATTACCCAAAAAAGTTATGGATGCCCTATCCCTGGAAGTGTTTAAGACCAGCTTGGATGGGGCTTTAGGCAACCTGGTCTAGTGGAGGGTGTCCCTGCCCATGGCAGGGGGGTTGGAACTAGGTGATCCTTGAGGTCCCTTCCAGCCCAAACCATTCTGTGATTCTATGATACTAGGAAGAAAATTAACTCTATCCTATCCGAAACCAGGACAGTGTATTAACAAAGATCCACAAACATCCAGCCATTAAGCCTGCTGGCAAGCATGGCACAGCAAAGACTTTTCTTAAGTTTATCCACATGACCCCTAAGGAATATTATGTCTTGCTGCACTATACACTTTCCCATCTGCTCCAGGCTGGATGGTACCCTCCTCCTCGTGACATCTTTCACTGCAACCAAGTTCCTGACTAAAGAAATAAAGTGACTCCATCCATTCCCAGCAGTTAAGGTTAAAGAGATGCACTCGGTTCTAAATCTCTGCTGCTAACGCTCTCTTGACCTTTGACTCGCCTTAGCACGGCGAAGTTTGATGGGCCCATGCCAAGCCGTCTTCTGTAACCCATGAGTTGGTTAATATACTCCCATTTCTCATTCAGACAGCCAACAGAGGCAAAAAAGGCAGCAGGGCAACAAATGCTGTCTCCTGCAAATGCTCGGTAATAAATTGCTCTTTCAGTAGTGCAGAAGACAGATTTTTCTTTCTTTTGCTTCTTTCCTCCTTTTGCACAGAAGTCGCCAATGGGAAGCTCGCTTTCCCACCTGGCCCCAGCTGACTGTGCCCATAAATTTGCCTATGCAATGCCTGTTTACGGGTCGCTGCCGGAACACGGAGACGGGTGCGTTTTCTAAGCACCGGGTAGATAATCATGGTAATTGATGTTTGGAGCTGCTCGCTCCTAGGAGCATAGGGTCTCTTTCTCCCAGTGAGGCCCTGCTCCATGTTATCAGTCCAGCCCATAATTAAATATCACTCTTTTACAATATGTTTCAGGCTCCTTAATGAGTCTAAAGCAGAAATAGTCACCTCTTTCCCCTTTGAGCTTTATTTGCTTGTTATTAAACAATGTTATTGAGCTGCCTTCTTTCTCTGTGTTGCCAAACCTGCATCATTTCCGTTTTATAATTGCACAATTAGAGTCAGTGCTTTGCTTTCATACATCAGCAGGACCAGAGAGAGAGCGAGAGAGAGAGAGAAAGGGGAAAAAAATCAGGTGTTCACAGACAACTCAAATGCATCTTATTTTCATTAACTACCAGATTTTGCAAAATGGGAAGCTATTTATCATGATCTGTTTTCTACCACCAGCCACCCCCACTACCCCACTCTGGTGACTTTCGCTATGACCTTGTGCTGTATTGTTAAGGGTCCAATTTGCTCATTGTTACTTGCCTGCATAATTCTGTGCACCTCCCCCACCATCTTTTTTTTCCCAAGCAAAATCCAGTCATTTATATTCTGAGACTAAATGGTATTCCTCCTCCCCTACAGCCTCCCCCAAAAAGGAGAAAAAAAAGAAAAAAAATCAAGCCCTAGCAAGCCGTATAACACTAGTAATTCCTTCTAACAAATTTCCACAGATCCCCCCCTCCTTACACACATGCACACACTCTCTCTCTCTCTCACACGCATACTCTCTCTCACACGCACACCCTTAAGCTGCTCTAAGCAGTGTATTAAGTAGCTGAAGAAAATCCATTCACATTCTGCTGTGTCGCTTTCTTCTCAAGTCATGAACCCATCACAGACTTTTTCTAGCTGTAGGTTGCCACGGTGAAGATTTACAATGCCAGTTATTCATACATCTGCCTTCTCTTTTTTCCCCCCTTATTCTTAAATCCCTTGGGCGAGGGCAACCTTGATACTGAGACTCGTAAAATTCATGCAGGCTTATCATCCTTGGTGAAGGCTTCAGGCATGCATTACCGTATCCAACTGCCTGCTCACCGCCATGACAGAACTGGGCCTATAGCTTTTATTTCTAACAGGGGAAAAATGTATTAATGTGCTAAATAGAAAAGAAAGCTTAAATGTTTTGAGGAAGAAAACAATAGCTAGCATTATCCATTTCTCTTAATGATTTTTAAATTTGTTTTAATTACTCTACTCCCCACAGAATAGCATAAATTTGAAACCTTTTTTTTTTTTTTTTAAGCACCCTTTAATTTGTGTGGAACAGTGTTCTGTAAGTCCAATCACACTGCAGCAGGGAAGTGCAGTACTAATACAGCCTCTGAACTCCACATCAAAGTAATGAATACAACAAATCTGGAATGAATTTTAAATGTAAATTTTAAAGTCTTTTCCTTATTTTTTTTCTGATTTTTTTCTGTATTTTTAAAGACTTGCTATAAAAAGAAATGCTTCCTTGAAGGAAGTTGGAGAGGAGATGAATGTATTGATTTCACAAAATAAACACAAAATATTAAAAGAAGAAGAATCCCCCCAAAAATTGCACGTTCAGTGCAGTGTTCAGTTACAAAGTCATAGGTTAAACATGGAGTCTGCAAAAATGCAAATCACTGTGATTATAATTTTTATGTAATCATCATTTGCTAGAACATTAATCGCATTTTTATATTTATCTGTTCTTTTCTGAGGATTGAGGGATCTTCTGTAGGGAACTCAGGTGTGAAAACCAAAGGCTTTTGTTTCAGAGTTTGGTTTTGTTTCTCTGTTTTCAATAGGCCAAAATCATGCTAAAACATCTCAAGATCTCAAGGAGACAGATTGCTGGATGCTGTGTTTAAAGACCTGCACACCTCTTCTGTTTGCTTTGGATGAATGTGTGCAGTTCTAAGTCTATTGTTTCATTTTACTATGTGTTTTGAAATGGGTCGTGATTTTAGGAAGCTGAACAGTGCCACTGAACTATGAGCATCCTAAAAAAAGTCTTTCAGCATGCTTATGCCTGTGCAAGTGAAGCCAACACAGCTAGAACTGGTGAGAGTTTCAGTGAAAAAGGTACAAAGCTGGAGTGCTGCCTTCAGGAGATGCCTAGGTGCGTGACAGACTTTTTCTGGAAAATTGTGACTTGCAGTTTCAGAAAGAAGTAGTTTTGAAGACACAAAATTATTCAAAGAGAAATGAAACCTCATGTCCTTTGAGAAGTCGCACCCCATTATCCTCATCCTTTTTTCCCCTTTTGCGTTTTATTGTTGCTTTAAATGTTTCAAAACTGTTTCAGCCATTATGCTGTCAAAAGTGTCTTTTCAATCTCAGATTCGTATCTTCTGACACCCTAAGACAGCTACAACAGAAAAGAAGACTTGTGTTGATGTTACTCAGTCAGCATTAAGTTGTCACAAGTGCTGTCTCACTTCATCTCGGTAGTGATGCCTAGAGCCCACTCATACCACCATCTGCCTGCGCAGAGGTGACATCCCCGTTTGCATGATGAAGCACTATTTACAGGGCTCCACTCTCAGGTCCACAGGGCTCTGACAGCAGCGCATCCTACTCAGCGTGCCACCTATAATCACCTGCGAGCAGCATTTCTCAGAGAACTAGCCATGCAAGACTTCTAATGCTTTGAATCAGAGGCACAAAGAAAAATTTCTATGTTGATATGTCACCCGTGAGGCAGTTGTTCTTCCACTTAGATTGGTCTTACAAGGGAATGAAAAAAGTTGTGGTTTCCAAACATACTCTAATATTACCTCAGGGTCATTCATCTTTTCTGGCTAGGAGAGGTGCTTTTTTGGCCACCTCTTTCCCAAAGAAGGGGAAATCCTATGGTGAACCCCAGGTGGGAGTTCTCACGCCGTGCATGGAAACCACAGGGCAGGGAAGAGGAGTTCTGCTAACCCAACAAACCTTATGCTGATTTATGCTAGGAGGTTGCTGAGGCACAAACACAGATCTTTGCATGAGGACATGTCCCTGGGTCCCACAGTAGACATGTTACTATGGCAGATCTCTGTAGTCTAGGCGTGCAATGTGAGCTCAGACTGTTAGGAGGGATGGATGCACCTGCAGTACCTGCAGCAGAGGACACTGCTGCTTTTTCTTAGAGAGGTGTCTGGTGGTGTCGGGATTCCACCATGGTTCTTGTTGATGCCCTTTTCTAGGCCAAGGGGCTCAGAGGATCATCAAGTCTAATCCCTTCAAGCACAGGCCACTATGCAATCAATGTGTCTAGCAAAGCAACCCCCTCATTTATCACAGGTTGTAAAATGCCTCCCAGCATCCTGCACTGAGCTTTAGACGGTAAGTAAAGACACCAAACATCGCAATTGCAACCTGGCACAAGAGAGAAAGAGAGAGAAAGAGAGAGAAAGAGAGAAAGAGAGAGAAAGAGAGAGAAAGAGAAAAAGAGAGAGAAAGAGAGAAAGAGAGAGAGAAAGAGAGAAAGAGAGAAAGAGAGAAAAAGAGAGAAAGAGAGAAAGAGAGAAAGAAAGAGAGAAAGAAAGAAAAAGAAAGAGAGAAAGAGAGAAAGAGAGAAAGAGAGAAAGAGAGAAAGAGAGAAAGAAAGAAAGAAAGAAAGAAAGAAAGAAAGAGAAAGAAAGAAAGAAAGAAAGAAAGAAAGAAAGAAAGAAAGAAAGAAAGACAGAAAGAACGAAAGAGAAAGAGACGGACGGAAGGAAGGAAGGAAGGACGGACGGAAGGCAGGAAGGAAGGAAGGAAGGAAGGAAGGAAGGAAGGAAGGAAGGAAGGAAGGAAGGAAGGAAGGAAGGAAGGAAGGAAGGAAGGAAGGAAGGAAAGATTTCAAGGGCGTCACAAAGTCCTTAAGTTCCTGCAGTAGCAGAACTGGCTGGAAGCCTGAGTTTCTCAACAGTGTAGGAGTTACCAACACTACTTGCTGCCAATTAGTCTTTGTGTGTGTTTGAGTATCCTCCCCCAAACTGACTTACAAAGGACTCACCTCCCAGATATTTCAACTAGAAATCCAGGCTGTTCAGCTCAAGCAGCAAAGCAGCTCATGCTTTTTCTCCTTGAAAGGCTGTAGTTCAGCCAAGGTGGTAAGCAGTGAGAACCACAAGTGTATCAGTGATGCCTCCCACCAACACATTCTTTTGCTGGTAGGATTTACTCCAAACATCAGCAGAAGCTGGTACAGATGTTCAGTGAATTTGGCCCCTTAATTGTTTCTATAAGCACTAGCACTAAGCATAGCAATTTGTTTCACCCAGTCAATGGACTTGATGGTTTCCCAACACTGTTTCTTCTTGCTGTTGTCCCAGTCCTCTGATTGATCCATTAGGCAACACTCTCTAAACCAAAGACTTGTCAGAGCTGCTTTCTATTTAGGAAGACTTACCTGAAGTTATTTCCCAGTATCATTCCATTCTGGTATTCCATGTAAACATTTCATTCTGGGTTGCGGTACGCAGGTCAAATAGTCAAGCACTTTCAGTGTAGAGATTGTATATATATCGTCAAATATTAGATTAAATCGAAGGCCTTCAGAATATGAGAATTACAGGCTGCCAGAAGGAAAGAAGCAGATAGATCCAAAAATTAGAGATCTGAGTAATTTCTTCTGAATCGGTTTGTATTCTCAGGCACATCCCTTATTATTAGTAAACAATGTGAAATGGTGCTGGCTTTAATTATCTTTTTTAATTCAATTTTCATTCTGCTGCATCCCTTATGCAGTGGTATTTTCCAGCATTTCAAAGTAAGGTAATAAAAGAGTTATGTGAAGCAGATCACTTATGTGTTTTTGCCACATGCAGGGTGTACTAAATGGTGGAGATACACTGAAAAGGAAAAAAAAAAGGAATATCCCAAGCCTGAATCACTATTGTCTTAGCAAAATTTTAAGTGCCTAGAAAGCCAATGTTGATATGATGCTGTTCAAGCTATCTGATTGGGAATTATTGTCTCTTATTATGTTAGGCAAAAGCTGAGGTGCTTATGTAGAAGATATCACTTCTCCACCTTGTTTACATGTGCACACATGTGATAGATCTCTGGTTCCAGTGAACTGAGGTGGAGGACAAGAGGTATCTATCTTCAGCAGGTAACCTAGAAGGCTGCTTCGTGCAATGCCCAGACTAGTTTTGAAGGTGCCTTTGCCTATGTGGAACATGCTGGGTGAGGGAGGCAGTTCTGGCCACAGTACCTCAGCAAACCTTGTGATTACCATGATGCTTGTGATGTTCAACAACAATTTGTGTCTTTCTTTTACAATATGGCTGACAGCCAGCACTTAAAAACAGATCTTCTGTCCATCTAATAGGTTTGTGGAATGTAATGTATAAAAAAGCTAAATATAATTGCATCTGGCAATGCAGGGGCATATTTTACAAATACTTTTTTTACTACACAATTTTAACTTTTGGAGTGGGGCAGCATATTATTCTGCAGTACCATAGTCCTTACTAGTCGTTGCAGACACATAATCACTAAATACCTATCAGTTTAGTCCATATAGTAAATAACTATGGATGCATGAAATATACTGAGAATTCATGAAGTCCCATGCACTGTGAAGCATCATTGGTTTGGCAGTACTTTTTTTATCTCGTAATGGAAAAACCAGAGCAGCTCCATGAAAGCTCACCAGTCCCAAAAGACTTCATACCATTTCAGTAGTGACTATCCAATAAAATAAAAGTTATTGAGAATCTCAAAAGGGTTTGTCACCTTGAAGTAAAAAAAGTGAACAGTAGTTTTTCAAAGTTTTTATTTGTAAAAATCAAGAAGATTTAGGATTAACCCTCTCTGTCCTGTATTCAGATGTTGTAGTTGCTGCATTCCACAAGCTAGCTGGGGTGCAGCCATTCAGAACAAAAGCATAGGTTTGACTGTCCCTATGCTTAATAACAGCCTTTTTTAAGATAGTGTTCTCCCAGAGATGTTTCTTCACGGTAGGTTTCCTAGTTCATTGAGACTATTTGCATGTGTACAAACAATTGCATGCATCCTGTACAGAATACACTGAAAAAACCTCCAATAGTTTATCAGGTGAGGTTCAAGAATACCTTTCCCTTTTAGATTTTCTGTGTATCGTAGATGTGATGGTTTTGTTCCACATTTGCTGGCAAATAGGGTATTAGAAGTCCAGTGTTTTCTTTCCTACCTGAAATTTACTTGGGCAACTCGCCTTCCTATTGGAGGCTGCATTTCAAGCTAGATTTTGTCAGAAAGCCCAAAGCCTTTAGGCTTGGTCACTTCCCACACGTAAGTAACAACCAATTTTTAATGGGATCTCTATGTGTTTTTTACCTTTGGGTTTGGGGTGTTTTAGTTTGTTTGTTTTGAGTTCTTTTCCCTCTCATATTTCCTGTGTCTTTTATTTTAATATCACAAATATAATTAATTGAACCTAAATTACTGGTCGTGATAATAAAACCACCAAAGAAGAGAGAGAGAAGACAGTTGATGACAGACTTGAGGTTGGATTCTGTAAAGAAAATAAGGAAGGGTTTTTCATGGACTTGCCTCTGCAATGGCAGTTTAGCACAGCACTAATGAGAGCTTGTAACTGCATGGGTCTCCTTTGCACAGTTTGAGTGTGTTTCTGAGGTGTAAGACGCTGAAGAATCAGGCCCTCAGGGAACATTCTCCATCTTAGGTGGCTTTAAAAAACAGCATGGCCACCCTTTGAATTATGGGCATGCCACAGGTGGGCTAGAGAGAAGGATAGGAAGGACCTTTCCCACGTTTCTGCTGTGGTGGTTTTCATCAGGGCTCTTCGAAAGCCAAGGGTGTAAGTGTAAGGCTGCTCTAATTTACATCGGCTGTTAAATCCAGACTGCAGAGAGGACAAATACGGCTTCTGGCCATCTTTGCTCTAACTTCTCTGCCCTTAACAGATAATAATCCTTCTTTACTTCAAAGTGCTTACTCATAGGAGTAAATTTTGTTGAGCAGAGAGCATTTGATGCACAGGGTTTTGAGATGAAAAGGTGCTCTTTAGGGCAGAGACTATGTACTTAGCCTGTCTTTTATAGCAGCCTTGCACATCAATATCAAAATAAATACCATATATTCCACATACTTGTTTTTAAACAGGTACACACCCCTGCAAACATACGTTTGAGAGGAAGAGAAATACAGAGAAGGATAAAAAATAAAAGATATGAACATCTAGATATTTTGAACTGATGGGTGGGCCATTGATTTTCACTTCGTATTTCATTTATTAAACTTTAGGTGACACTGTCTTGGAAAGCGATCATTTTGGTTTGTCTTTTCTTTATTTGCATTACACAGCACACCTGGTAGAAAGGAGATTTAAGTAGTGAAGGACTTGCAGCATTAGTAATTAATAGGTCCCATTATGCTAACTCTCATGCAAGTTTAGGACATCTTAGATGCTAGATAAGAGATGAATAATTTGAAGTAATTTTCCTGTAATCATGCCAATCACTTCAGCAAAGTAGTTATTAAATGAAACAGTATTATGATGAATTATAGGACATCTATTGAATATCTTTTCTTATCATCTACTTATAGTGCTGATGCTGAAAAGAGGCAAACATGTAAATGCTCTTTCCCAATAAAATATGCACTCTTCTCACTATAAATAATAGTTTGTTTAGCAAACCTTGTTTTTTTAATGAGGCCTAGAGACAGATTTGTACTAGTCTCATACTCTTTGCTGCTCCAGAAGATCATCTAGTTTTACCTTTTCTTTAAAGGTAGATATTAGCAAGAATGAGTCACCACTGATGACAAGGAATTTTTCTAGTTCAAATTTGCTGAAGTGATTAAATATTATTTATCTAATTAAATGCTCAAAACAGATCATTATTGAAAGGAATAAATTTAGTGGATTTGTTGAGCAGTGTTAGCTGAAATGTAACTGCACATCATTTGACTTTTTATCATTTTATTATATCTAATAAGTCTTTCTGTGCTTAATTAAATCAACTTATTTTTTACAGCTAATTTAACATGATTTCATTTTAGTTACAGCTTTTGCATCAGATATGTAGAAAGCCAACTGTATACTCAAATTAAGCTTGTGCTACTCAGGTGCTCTGCTGTACTTTTACCTCTCTAGCTGCTACTGATGCCCAGACTATTTTTTAGTGTTTTCATATCTTTTACTGGAGAAAGGTTACTCATTTGTTAATTATAATCTATTTCAAATACTACAGTAAAAAAAATTATACCATATGGTCATAAAACATTTAATAATTCTGTCACATGTAACAAGCTCTGAAAATCAACTTTTTTTCTTGGCATAGGACTTCGCCTGGTGTCAGAAAATGCCAAACAGGAATGTAAGATTAATTCTACTCATGGCTGCCCCGGCAACTTAATCTGCGTGTGTCTGGGCAAAGATAGGGGTGGACCTCCTAGTGTACATAAACCTTTAATTTTTCCCCGGGCACACCCCATCTTTGTAGTTTTTGCATGTTGTTCCAAGACTTTTGAATCTGGTTTTGTTGTTGTATTAAAAACAATTCATTGGCTTCATCCTTTTAAAACTTCTGAGAGCTTTTGTGTCTTTGCTGAACGGTATCCCACCGTGGGGGTAGGCTAGGGTGGGAGGTGAGAAATTCAGTTAGTCTGCCAGTGATTGCAGTTGGCTTGAATCAATGCCACTCCTTTGACTTCAGTAGGATTATGCCTGGACCGCACTAGCATGTGTGAGATCAGAACCAGACTGAGGACATCTCTGTAGTGGCTAAAAAAAGGCATTTTATGGATTTTGGTCAGCCTGCTCACTGGTAGCTCTTCCCCCTGAGTTGTTTTAAGAGACACTGTCCCTCCAGAATCTAAATGAAGAGAGCAAAGTTCACCGAGGGAGTAGATGGGAGCTTCTGATAGATCATTGTCTAAGCCGAATATCTATTTTTTCCCTCCCAAATACCTCAATATTTTTCAGAAAAGCTTTGGAATGCTTTTCACGCTAGCCCTGGAGCAGAATGAATTTCATAGCGCATAGTACCAGTTTTTAGCAGTGTTATCAGTTTTTAACCTAAATAAAAATAAAACCGCCCACAGTTTTAAACTGCTGGGTGAAGGACTGCACAAAGATACATTTTTGCCCGCGTGCATGTAGCGCATTATTATTCCTGCGGTGGCTACCAATAACCATTTCTGCATATAGAGAAAACTGCCTAACACTCGGGCTTAAATTCCCCAGAGTAACTGTTCATGATCACAAATTTGGCTAAAGGATTTTTTTCATTACCCTCAAACATTTCCTTTCACCTCCAACCTCTAGGCAGAGCCATCGCTTTCCCTTTAGAGTCGGGAACATAAAGCCATGGGGCCATCGGGGCTGGCTGTGCCTGACCCCGAGGGCCCTTCTGTCAATCACTGCCTCCCCATCCCTTGCTTTCTTTCACACCAGGCAGCTGTACCCATCGCTGTCAACCAGGTAACAACCAGCAAACAATAGAGGCCTGAATGCCTGGTCTAGACACTCTTTTAGCCACTTATTTGCTGCTCTTGGCAGCTGTTGAAGCATAAATAAGCAGTTTGTAATCAGAAAGCTGACATCATTGCAGCTCAGCTGAGAGGGGGAATTGTTGCTGTGCACTGAGCTGCTTTCCCCCTTCTCCCCCCCCACCCCCCCAAGCCCCCCGGCTCCCTCCCTCCTTCATTTTGTGACAACAGATTCTGGGGTGGGGATGCAGATTTCTGCCCGGCTAAGCTGGCTTTTCTTTTTATTTCTAGAGTACAATGATGCAGGTCGCGGAAAACGGCACGCATGCGGCAATGTAGTTTGCAACTACCAAAATTGGGGGGGAAAAAAACAGAAAAAAGAACCCCACAGCAAAAGCATGGAAGACCTCACCTGCAAATAAATGGTGGAGTTCTTTCCTACCCATTTGGAAAGCACTTCAAGGCTCACAAATATTTTTAATTTAAAGGGTAATATTTTAAGAGATTGACCATACTGGGCAGATGGGCAGAGAATGTTCCCTGTCCTGACTGGTATTTTTACCCTTTTGTTTTCTTTTTCACCCCCTGGAAGTAGAGAGAGGAGGTAAAAACAGCCTTACCAGAGCTGAGCGAACACTTTCTAACAAACTCTGTTTTGTGCCAGCATGCCTCTGTTTCTGCTTTCGAAATGCCCAGCTACGCATCTCCCATCGCTGCAAACATTTGTTGTTCGAGTACATTTCATACACTTTTTAACACTTTTTTTTCCCCTACTTTGGGGCTCAATCGTAAACAAGTTCACTGGGCAAATTTGACACAATATTTGAAACTCAAGCTGGGTTCCTCGAGCAGGATTGGTGGGACGAGGCACGTGGCAGCGCTGCTGCTCCCTGACTGGGGGAAGACGGCAGCATACCCAGTGCAAATATTTGCACATGCAAATTTAGAATTCGTTTTCCACAAACACTCGCACGTATGACTTTCAAATTAGCTTTCTGCGAGCATTCATGCTGCTAAGAAACTCTAGTTCAAATAATCATAGAAAGTGAACATAAAAGGGCCACAGGTTTAGGTGATTTCATTTCCCCCCCCCCCCCAAAGAAAACAGCCACCAAGTGAATATTCATGCCAAAGTCCTTGCAGTGTTTGTCCAGTTCTGATGTCTTTTGGCTGTCCTCCTCTAACATCAAGAATCGATATGTGTTCATGTGGTACCAAACAGCAATGGCAAATTCTGCTGCCTCAAATATATAGCTAAAACATAAACTTTACAATCTGCGGTGCATTTGCTGCTCTTTATTGATGGGAAAGTAAAGCCCAGCCTGTAACCTTTAAAATACATAATCCATACCGGGTCCCAAATCTTTCCCCCGTGTTTCATTCCGTCTGTTCTGGTGATGACTGTGGCGAGAATGGGAAAGAGGCAAAGGGCTTTTGTTTTGAGGGCTTTTCCCCCAGTTGTCTATTTATTTACCTGTGTGCACTTTATGCATGCAATCAGTAAGGGAGTTGAGCTTTCTCATTCTTGTGGAGCAGAGCACATGTTCGATAGGCGATGTGTCGAAGTCTGATCCGACTGCCTGTTGGTACACGGAGGCAGGGTGAATGCCGGAGCATCTGTGGGGTTTGCTAACTATCTGAAATATCTTCAGGTAGTTCTGTCTATCTCCAGTTTCAAGAAGAAAGAAGGCCAGTTCAACAAAAATATTGACTTTATATCTCCCAAAGGCTTTCTAGTATTAGTTTGCTCTAAGTAGCTCATGATTTAGAGTACAAAGGCATTTCCAGAATGCATGTTTAACAAAATGACATAGCAGATAATTGAAATTTATTTGCAATTTTCAAACTACAATAAACACAATTCTCCTTTTCTTTCATTAATAATCGCACGGCTAATGCATAACAATCCCTCTGCAGCTTTTACAAGCAAACTTGAGCTGCTGTGTTGTAATAGCTGGAAAAGTTAATGTAGCTTGAACAAGGTTCCTAATTGTCCCTGTCTCTGTCATATTTGTCTACTTGAATGGTCCTAAATACCACAGCGATTAATTACTACAGAGCAGGTATTACAAGATGTTATCATCCTTCCCCAACTGTCTGGGTGAATGGAGAGAGGCAGTAGATTGTTGCAGTGTTTCATCTTTGCACTTCCTGTAAGGCACTTTAACCAGAAGATTTAATGTGTCAAAGTTAACTGCGTTCTCGCGCAGATATTCACATTCTAATTAAAGATTAAGAACGTAGTACATTACACTGTGATTTGTCATACATGGCTTGTTAAATAGGAAACCTACCGGGATTCCCTAACATTTTATAAACATTATTCAGGGCTTTTAATGTGGGCAAAGGAAAAGATTATTCAGCTGCTCTGCAGAGTAGGAGGCAGGTCATTTCTCCCCCCCGCCTCCTGCCCAAGCTCCCCCCTCTCCAAATAAATAAATAAGAAAACTCAGGTGGTTTTCAAACTGGAATTCTGTTGAGATCTCTTTAAACTATTTATCTTCCCAGTGTGTATGCGTGCACATGGAGGGATATATATATATATATGTATGTCTTAATTATTTTTTGGCATTTTTCAACTTTTGCTGTCAGCTATGTAAACTGAGGTAGGAAGTCTTTGTTTGAATTAGAGTGGCGAAGGAAGGAAGAAAGATGAAACAGTTTTTCAATATGCAGAATGTGCTTTCAGCTGATTCTAGCAATGCTGAGCGGCGTACCACTTCCAGTATTAGTAGCAGAGGACTGGTTCACATTCTTTGATTGCCTGAGGAATAAATTAATGAGGTTACTGGAGACATTGAACATTTGCATATTCACGGATGCTTATTAGGTATAAAGTGAATGCCAGGTGCATTGAATTTTGGGAATACTAGCTTTGTTTTTGGTCTTCTATTTTTAAAGCAATCACATCTTTCTTTTTCCCTGAAGTGGGAAGTTCTGTGAGAAAAAAAGCAGCATTTATAAAAATAATAACACCAAAAAAATCAAATTAATTCAATACAGACAAAGCTTCGCTGTAAGATATACATCAGAACAAACAGGATACAGCATGAGGCTGGGGACTATCTGAATATCTTGTTTGGAACAACAGTTAGGATTACAAATATAAAAACAGTTGTTTCGAGACATAAGGAGAACAAATGTTATATTTTTCACTGTGCTCCTTATGGATTTCTAGCTTTAAATAGCAATAGGATAACTCATTCTGAAGTTACCTTCCATAATGCCCAATGCTTAATTTTAAAGCACCAATATTCTAGCACATTTTGTTACAGCGAGTCTCAAACTCAGCCTGCAAAGCACAGAAGATAGAATTACAAAATTTGCTCGACTATTTCTCCAAGGAGTATCTGCACATGGTTGCATTGTTGTCAGTGACTTCCGTCATTGCTGTGTGAAAGCACATTGTGTGAATGATTTGCACTGTATCTCATTATTCCTGGAAGTTTTTATCTATATTGTTTATTTGGGATCGTTATCCCCTTTGCATTCTTAAAGATTTTATGGCGCTTTTTTTGTTTTTTCCTTCCCATACTTTGGCTGTCCATATGCTGTAGAGCACAGTACTAGCACCGCTTGTTTTAGCAGAGAAATATCTGTCAATTGAAAACATGTGTATTGTTTGTTCTGTCTTTTGCTTGTCTTTTACAGTGTAAGCATCAAGCGTGTACATGTGCACAGGCTACAGGCTTACATGCCCTGCACACAGATAAACGCGAGCACACGTGCCCACGCAGATGCGCACCTACAAAATTATTGGTATCACCTAGTTCCAAGTAGCCGGTGTAGCAAAATCAAGCAGTGATAAGTGTTTTCTTTGGATAATAATATGTATTTACAAACAGGCTCCCTTCTGCCCCCTTGTTTCACAGAACACTGTGCTCAACTTCCCTTTCCTGGATGTTGCACTGGGTTGATCACTGCCCTGCCTCTGCAAATCCTATTTGAAAATCTCATTTGCAGCATAACTGACAACAAAGGCATTACATGGTGTATGCCCTGCATATTCGGCAGACTATTCCTTGCCTTTGTAAGTTATTTCTAACTTCTAATGAAAAAACTGTGCGATCAGTTGATGATCTTTTTTATTTATTAATAGTCTGTAAAATTAAGTGTGTCTAATCAAAGAATGGATCCTTTCTTAAAAGTGCAAGGTGGAATGCATTAGATCAGTGGTACAAAAAGCAGATGTGCTTTACTGCAGTAGGCCTTTCTTTGGGTACTCTAGGAAGCAGGGACTTAAACAAAACATTACATTGAAGAGGATTCTGAGGTGCAATCACTACCAGCCAGTGCAAGACGCAGAAATCCTCTTTAGATATACATTTTCTCTGCATTTGTTTCCAAACTGTAATTCTGCTCCATGATTAAAAAAAAATAAGAAAAATTATTTGATATTTCAGTCTCTCAGGGCAGCTTCTGAATAATCGCATGCAAAATGATCTATTATATATTTATTGAAAATAGTATTGTGGAGCACAAATGTGCATTTTATTCAGAAAGGTTGTTTTTTAAAACATCCATTGTAGCTGCTTCACTAACGTCCAGGGGTTTTTGCCATACACACGGCACAGATTTTTTTGATTATGTAGATTTTTTTTTTTTCCCCCCCTATTGCAGTTTCATATGCAAAGCATGCATCAGCCACATCCATGCTATCTCCTAAAGCAGTCATTCTGAAACCCAATCTGGGGACAGTGCAGACTAAATAAAATTTCATTTTGATTTGGCCTCCCGCTGAGAATGGGACTGCTTTGTTTCAGCCGACAGAACCAGCAAGCCAGAAAGGTATGTCCTGTTTTGCATGGCTGATGGTGTGACTTGAGGATCACAATCAGGCCGTTCATGCTCTCAGGGCTCGGCATCTCATCCACATCCTGTACCGTCTTTCTCTTTTCCTTGCCATTTGCTTTCCTTCTGTGCCGCCTGCCGTCTACCTGCAGGGCAAAGCCATGGCAGACCCTCACACTATTGTTTACTTTGGCATATGTTTAATAGCTGCATGGCTCTTTCAGGGTAGGGTTTTTCTTTTTCTTTTTTTTCTCCCCACCCCCCCCCGCTCCCCCCACCCCCCCCCCCGCCTTTGTTTTTTCCCTTCCCTATCCACGTTCACTTTCCTTATTTCCTAGGTGTTGAATACACAAATACTGACTTAACGGAAAATTATGTAAGTACTGCTTGCAATGCTTCAGAGATTTTACTAGGAGATTTGTAATGCAGAATTTTATTGTAAATCCGAGGAAACATTTAACAGCTTTGGAGGACTTCAGTTTTCATAGCCCTTTAGAGCTGTTTAGGCAGAAAAGCAGTCACCCATTATAGTTAGGAGAGGAAAAAAAAAAAATAAAAAAACCTTCTTAGGAAGGGGTCTGGCTGCTTTGCCATCTTCACACGCTTTATAGTTACAGCTGCAGTGTTTGGCTAGGGGAATATCAGTAAATATTTCTCTCTCTAAATATTAGTATTTATCTTCAAGCCAGTTTGCATTCCAGGAGAGACTGTACAGCACGCTCCTTGCTCCTGCTGCTGCCCCGTCTTTCTGAGAAGGTGTTGGCATTCGGGGGGATGGCCACTGGTTTAGCTTCTGGAGCCGCTTTCAGACGGGGCAGCAGGATGCCTGAAAGACTCCTTACGATGCGAACTTACTCCTCAAAAGAGTATTTCTCTGTCAAAACTACACTATCCCTTGTCTGTGACTGGTTTTTTTTGGGGGGGGGAAAAGAAGTTTTTCATGTGAAATAAAATTAGCATAAGATTTACCTCAAACAAAGGGCAAGTTTTAATTCTGGTCACTATGTATTTTAATATGAACAATGTCCTGTTTTCTTAGTGAGGTAGAATACAATTATAACTCCAAAGACAAATTCAATCCTTAACAAAAAATGAAAAATACGTAGCATATTCTATAGAGCACTGGCACTATACAGGAGTTTATGTCTTCAAGGCAATTTACAATCATAAAATTATTATTGTATGCAACATGCCTTTGTGGTAGGTGATATTAGTAACAGCAGGTTGTTCAGGAAAGTCTCATGGAACGTACATGGTCAGCTATAACACTCTCTGGTCAGTTTAGCAAGTTTTACTCCCAATTTTTATATGTTACTCCAATTCCATGACTTTCATCTTATAACCAGATTCATATTTCAGTTTCTGACTTTCTGAGGTGTCCAGGGGTGCAGGCCCTTGGCATAACCACGTGGCAGAGTTTTGTGACTTGAAAATTCACTTTGTACTCATTAATTTAAAAAAAAAAAAAAAAAAAAAGTGGTGGGTTGGGGAGCGAAGGCTCATCGAACAAAAGTTAGGAGAAAAAGAAAGGTGAAAATAAGATGGCTCAGTGGCCTCCCTGTAAAGAAGGGTAGGCCAAATTCAGATTTCAGCTGGACGCCTTAACCTTGGCGAACTCCAACAGGATTTTCTGCACATGGCAGAGGGAAGGATCTAGCCCTGCATGTTTTGTTAGTCAGAGATGTTTACAAAGTGAAATGTAGCTTGAGAAGACTTTAAAGAAGCTATCTGTAGTGATGCCACATTTTCTTTAACAAATTTGAGGCTGTAAGGAAGCTACAAAGAGACTACATTTAGAAGAAACAAGAACTACAGCTTTTTTAATGGATACAGTGGGAAAATGATCAGTTCTGTGTGGTTTTTCCTTAGTATCTCTAATCCTCCTGCTTCACCCCTCAGGTATCATTGGGATGTTTTCCAAGTCGCCAACTCTGCATTTTAATCAGAGTTTCTAAAAAAGAGTTCCAACTTTACATTCACCATCATTTCATTTTAACAGTTGTATTTAACAAGTTTTAAGAGAAACTAAACTCTAGGTATTGTGCGACAGTGTATCCTAGTTCCTTTATGTCAGAACTCACAGTCCTAGCAGGCTTTTTGTGGCATAAAGAGTATTTTATATTACGCCAATAGCTGTATTTGAAAAAAATAATAATTAAATAAGCAGGTTCACATGGATCACTTGGAAGTTGACAACATTTTTATATAAAATACTCAAGGAAATTAATAGAAGTATTGCTTATTTATTTCCAGGGACGAAGTATTTCTTGAAAGAGTGATGTTCATTATGGTAAAGGAAAATAAACTTAGCTCCAGAATGCACTTTCTGTTCTGGTGGGGGTTTGTGTTACTTACATAACAGTAGTATTTAACCAGGAATTAATGCAAACTTTATTCCAGTGTTCTTAGTAGATCAGAGTTCCTTTTTTAGATTGGTTTATTAGAGCTGTATCTTGTGGTCATATTCTGGATCAGTAAAAGAAGTGAGTGGGTTTTAGAAGTTAGTTTTGCATTTATCACTCCCACAGAAAGAAAACTGTAAAAATACTAACCCAAAGTCCAGAAACAAAGACCTCATTCTTAGATAGTCCTATAAGGCTGCCCTCAGCGGACTTAGCAGTGTTCCTCCTTATTTATAGTTCTGTGCTTAAGAAAGGAATCAGATCCAAAATCCCAAATCAGCTACCTCTAGCACACAATAATTGAAAAAAGAAAAAAAAACCCAACCAAAGAAACCCTCAAAAACAATCAAGATACTTGGGCACCTAACATATTTACTTAAGCGTTTATTTTTTAATGCAAAGGACTTTGTAATTCTCAGCTCTCTGACTTTTCTCTCACTTTTTGTGCTTTACCTGAATGAAGTGACATGACTGAGATAAGTCCTATCCGTGCCCAGAATCCTACGGAGAAAACAGATAATCTCAAACAGAGAATATATGGCAAATCGAAAATTAGATGAATGCACTCAGGAGACAAGTGCCTACTTGTAATTATATATATATGCATACTTGTATGTAAATTAGCCACATGATGCTAACATATATATGTATGCACGTATCAGTGTGTATGTACAGATACATACATACACAGAGAGAGAGAGAGATTGATTTGTAGGACACTGTCACCAGAGTCCCTGGGGGCCACCAATGATACATGGGTACATACTGTTACTGTGACCCTATAGAGGAAGAGAGTCTGTATGATCATTTGCTCATCTCCAGCCCATTGAAAATTCTCAGCAACTCCACAGCTGATTGTCTTAGGAAGTTGTCCTGGAACAAATTCACAGTCATCCGATGTTAGTATCTGCCTAAAAACTTGCTGAGGTCAGTAGGATCCCAGACAAGAGGATTTGACTGTAGAATCAGAGCCCAAAGATTTGGCAGTAGCCCCTTGGGCAAGTCAGGACAGACTAATCAAGAAACTTTTGGAAAAAGGTGGCATAAATCTTTCATAACACTGGGCTTGGGACCTACCAGCAGAATTAATGGACAACTCATTTCACTCAAACTCCTCGTACTGATGTTCTTACTTTATACACCTGATTTGACCAAGACCAATAAAAAAGTTCTGAGAAAATGGTAGGAGATACTATAAAATTACATATCAAAGGGCAATTGACTAGGAGCAGATACGATAAAATTATATATCAAAGGAAAGCAATAATATCCTGTCAGCAAGTACAAGCATAGGAACCCATTGTGTTCATAGTCCAAAAGGGGTGAGGAGTAGAATAGCTTTGGTTTGAGATATTTTTACCCAATCTCCTTAGAAATAAAAAAAGCAAAAATCAAAGTTAGATTTTTATTAAACAAAAAGAAAAGGTAAAGTTCATCATAGGGTTACTGTTCAAATTGAGCGGAGCAACAGTATGCTATAAAAATGAATGCCATCACTTAAACCTTCATTTGATAACGTTTCAGGCTTTCAGAAAGTTGCCTGTCTTGTCCACAAAAATAAAGTAAGGGGTTTCTCAGATTTAGGGGGGTATTCTCCACTATAAAGAAGTATTCTTTCTATAATTCTTGTTTTAAATGAAAATCTAACAAAACAATCTAAGTAGCTGATCAAATGTCTGAGTGTAAACAGAAAACCAGCTATGGACCAAAGCTAAAGAAGCAGAGCTAACAAGCAGGCATTAACTTTATTTAGGAGTAGAGGTAGAACCAAAGAGCTTAGCCCAGCAGCTACATTGGAAACTTAATATTTCCTGAGCAGAGAAAGGAGAAGGAAATTTGGAAACTATATAAAAAAAAAAAAAAGACCAGAAAATCATGTTATTTGTAACATATACACACTGCTGGAAAATCCACCATCCATCCAGAACAAAGCTACACCCAGGGAGACTGCTTCTAAGAAGTACAGTTTGGAGTCTTGATAATCCAAGTCTTGAAAGATTTTCTCAAAACAAAATGCACACTGACCTCCCATGTATCAGGGTATATAAATATCTTAAGATTTTATTAATTATATTGAAAAATAGACACTGTGTATTAGTTAACTATTTATCAATCTTTTCTTATCAAGGGTCAAAAAAAGATTTTTGTCTACAAAATATGGGGTGGGTGGAAGAAATTACTAGTGAATGTCTAATGAATATTATATAGCACATAAATGGACTACAGATTAATAAAAGCATCCTCTCCTTCATTAACTGTTCTTTACCCTATGGGGGTGGAGAAGGTTAGGTTATAGCAGCATTATGTCCTCACAATAAAAATACATTTAGTCTCCTAGCATCTACTGCAATTGATTATTCATTATATATAATTTGCTTTATTTTTAAAACCCTTTCCCTCTACCAGCTGTCTGACAAAGGCAAGCATGAAACATTCTGAAAATAAACTTTTGGAATCATTTGCATTCAATGGGAAAATTCCACTAGTAAAACAGTATTCATTAATTTTTTCCAGTGATGGACAAATCTCAGAAGATTCAGAGTGTTTCAGACAAGTATAACAACATCAATGCTTGTCTACAATGTTTTGAAAAACTGTCTCTACTGTCATTGTATCCAGGAACCTCCAAATAATCGCAATTTTTTTGTTGTTCTTTAATGATGTCTAGTTTTACTTCTGTCCCCTCCTGAGATTCCTTTACTTTACCAGGCAGAGCAATGTCTCCTCATGGGTGACAGGCTACATTTCAGAGGAAATTAATTCATTCTCCAAACCATGTTTCTTTCAGGAGTAACCCACAACATCTTGATGCAGATAGCAGCCACAGGAGGTACTAGGAAATGTTTTCTTCCGTAGTTTTTTTTTTATTGTTTTGGGTTTTTTTCTCTCTCTCCTCTGAATTAATTTTTTCCAAATATGTGTATTTCTCCTTGCTGTAGAGGTAATAAAAAGAGATTCCTATACCTTAAATTGGGAACAAGAGAGGTAGTGCTGAGGGAAGATTTATGGTATCCTCTCAATCTCTTCTTATTTTCACATGGGAAATACAAAGTAAATCAAAATAAGTAACTTTAAAAGGATAAGAGGAAAAAAAAAACAAATGAATGGTTACATAAGATATACCAGTACCTCAATTCTGTTGGCCATACTGTAAATTATAAACAGATTTTCATCTAATGAAACTGAAAACTTGGAGCTACTTTTTAGGAGGTTGGTGGAGAGAAGGGACATGAGGATCTAATTTTTGTGATTCTTCTCTCTCTCTTTTACTTTTTATATATATATATATATTTAATTTTTTTTAAAGAGATTCAGTCAAGATCCCAATTTGTGCTTTAGGGAGGTAAGATGAAAAGACTAAAAGCTGCCTCAGTAGGATCAGCTAAAAGAGCAAAATAGATCTGGGTGTTATCAGGTTAACAATGATAACTCACCTTAAGGTCCCTAAAAATAGAAGTGAAAGCAGCACATCAGTACTGAAGAGCAAGGGGGCCAGAACAAAATTCTGAAGATCCCCATAATTAACTGGCAGAGGGTCAGATGAACACTTATTAAAATGCAACAAAGCACAACGGGGTGTCTCAAAGATGGAGTTTCAATCTTAACCATGAAATTCTTGGTTTTGTCAGTTCCAGCCAGGCCTGCCATGTTATTTTAATAAGTACTTTTCTCTACATATTACTTTTGAGAATTTTGGGGGAACATTTATGAGGAAAGTTAAAAGGGCAGTTTATAGACAATTCAGGGGACAAACCTCCTTGGAAAGTATAGCAAGAATGCCATTATGGTGGTATTTTAAGATGTATTTGTATGTGATATTTGAATGCTGTGAGACAAATGCATTAATTTGCCTTCCAGTTTCAAAGGCAATAGTAAGTCTTCATTGAGAAATAGGAAACTTCCAGTGCAATATCCCTACCTTACCCTAATGCTGCTAAATACTGTATATTGTCAACACCTCTTTTTACAGCATCGATATGACACTCTTAAGCTACCTCTGTCAGATAATTTTGATGAAGGTCAATGTTTCACTTCACAATTAACCACACCAACTCTCACCCCACCCTAATCCAAAACCAGATGTCCAGGCAGCAAATGTAGACAAACTATCTTGAGAAAAGGGGTTTAAAGATTTCTTGGCCATAAATATTGCTTGTTATCACAAAAAGAAGTCTGTGTTTAAAACCATAGACTCTGTCTAATTCCACCTGATTTTAGCACCATTCTGATTTGGCTGATATGTTTTGTTTTCTAGTTAAAATCTGTTGTCAGAATTGGTCGATTAAAGATAACTGAAAAGCAAGGAGAGCTGTGGGGACCTCTGAGACATGTGGGGGATCTGGAGGGTTCAGGACAAAGGTAGGGCAGGAGAATGATGAATACTTCCTCAGCTTCATCAGCAGAGGGAAAGCTGTACTCCATTTCCTAACACTTAGAAGTGTTGTATCCTACGCATTTAATATATCGTTTATTGAAAGTTTTTTGAATAGAATATAATCCAGAGTATATTGTTACATCAGGATTTACAGATGTTTTCTTATAGCATAATATATTGGCAAAACAGGAGAATATTATGAGTAGCTGATCTGGCTGAAGTCCTCAAGTACATTGTTTCATGGCAGTATAAGTTTGTTAGTGTATTTAAGTTCAACAATCATATTTTTTTTCCCAGGTGTATTTTGAAGTGCTGTAATGTTTAGCTGCTCATATGTGGGAAGGGATTTTTGGTTTCTTTTTTTTTCTTTAGTAAGCAAGATTATGGCATCTTGGGTTTTGTAATTCCTTCATAAATTATTTTAAGTTTTCTTTGCATATGTGCATACCCACACACACATATTTACCACTTGGAGGACAAGTTGGATAAAGCAGAAGTGTAATATCACACCTTCCCTCTCCCGAATGGAGGACTGGCCGTCAATGGGTACCCAAAGTGGTATGTACTCCCTGGAACACAAAGAACAAAATGCTCTATAGGCAACTGTCGATAATCTGGCCTCAAATCCTCATTGCTGGGTGACTCCTAGTTCTCTTGTAGTCATGACTCAAGTAAGCAGCAATGCTGTGGTGCACTGACAAACAGGACCCTGGTCTTCCCAAATCCTGCCCTCCCAATTTGTTATGCTGAAAGGCGTTCAGGTCAACCCAGCCCCCCAAAGTGTAACCGCAGCCTGTGATGAATGCAGTGTGGGGGTTTCTAGTGGGAAAAGCAGGGGCTGTAGGTTGATTAAAATTGACTGGGCTTTGCTTCAGTGAAGGAGGAAGCGAACTAGGAGAACAGGAGGAAATGAAAGAAACAGTCATGAGAAGGTCCCAAGACAAAGTAGAGACAACTTTGGGACGCAAAATTGATTATGTGGGTAAAAAAAAAAGAAAGCTGGAGAAGGGAAACTTTTTGCTCCAGTTTCTCACATGATCAATGGGATAGATCTTTTGTGCAGTCTTTCCAACAGAGTTGCATCAAAGGTTATACTGCATTTGTGCCAGCCACTGTCCAAAGGCTGCAGTTCTAAGGACCATGAGTACTGGAGGATCCACTTGAACCAGAGGTGCAAAAAATATCAACACCTGTCTGAATTTCACTTTTTCTCTGTATTGCTCCTGCCTTTTCTGTTCAAAATAGAAAACTTCTCTGCATCTTTTTCTTTCTCTCTGTGAGTCCTTCTCATCTTCATTTAAGGTTATCTAAGAAGGATGCAATAAAGAAGCAAGATGAAGGAGACAAGTCCTTGTTGTGGTTCTGCTAAGGGCACAGGCACAGTTACAGAACAGGGCCCATGAAACCAACAGTCATTACTTCATGTGGAAGGACTGACTGTCACATCAGTTTGCTCTCTGACCTTCCAAAAGCACGTTAGAAAGCAAGATGCTCTTAACGTGGAGTAGTTCATGAATTTAGTGTTGCAATAAATACACCTTACTGAATCAACATCCTGGAAAGTCTGTCAGTTTTGTGTGCAACACTATTGCAGGGCAATCTTATCTCTGTAAGAACAGTGACCTTGTTTCACTGAGTGGGGATGTGGGTTTCCTCCATTATCTTCACAGTCTGCCCTGACACTCTGGTTGTATTCGATCTTCAAACAGGACAACAGGAACATCCCTTACACTACTTCTTTTCATCAAATCTCTCATTGTCTCCTTACCCTCTGTGGGTCTTCACCAGTCTCTCAAATCTAGATATGTCTATACGTGTGGGTTTTCACTGATCCTACCCTACATTTTTGCCTAGGTTTTTTTTCCTCAGTACCCAAAGCTGTCTTTCATAGTCGTGCTTTGTGGAAAGTCATTATGCATTTAAAAAATTCAAATATAGTGCTACCATAGGCCTGTAAAAAGACTGATATATCCTCTTTTTATGCTCCAGGTAGAACTCATGGACACTAATCATTTGCTCAGTATTTCCAGGCATTCACAATTCAGTTAGAGCAAGGAGCTACCATGCAGAAACCCTGGCTAAACAGCCACTCTCAATGCACAGGCTACCTGTACACTACATGACCTGTAGATCCAGTGATCCTAGACCCACTGGTTACATCATATATGGACCTCATACACTCAAAGTCACAGTAGTCTGGCTTCTCTGATCTCCCAGGTAAACCACAATTTTCCTGTGAGGAGCAGATGAATCTTAGTTGAAACTGTTCCTCTAGCAAAGGCTTATTCATTGCATGAGAGAAACTAAAAAACATGAGCCATGCCGTGAGGCAGGTGGAGGAGACTGAAGCTAAGTGGAAGTCCTGGCTGAGTTCAAGTCTTCCATAAGCCACACTTTCCCTGCAAAGTCCCTTTCTCTTGGCCCTTTTCCAGCCCCGTAGTCTCTGCTTCACCCTGCAGAACTCAAAGCACTCTTTGTCTTTCAGGCCACAGTTCAATGATACAGGACCATGTCAGGAATACCAGCTTAAGGAGTCCCAGCCTGCATGTCCCATTTGGGTGTGACCATACAGTTCTGCCAGTTGAGCTGTAGCTTTAGTCTTTTGACACTAAATTCAGAGAGTAGACCTCAGTGTGGACTCTGTCTGTGATAGCACTTTCCATTATTTTCACGGTCTCAGTATTGCTATACCATTATTGGCATCCAGTGTCCTTACAGCTCCTGAAAACCACCTACTTGTCCAGCCTGGGATAGGACATTCTTCCGTACAGAAAAGTACAACAGAACCATCTCCTTTGAGGTTTCATGCTCCTTCCTGTCCTCCTAGAGCACAAGTTCACCAGCATCCTGACCCTTCTACCATCTGTTCAGCCTGCAGAAAGCTACTTTCCAGCAGCTGCTTGTAAGTGGAGGGAGAACAATCCTGGGAAAGTCATCCGGCAGGCTTGGCTACCACACAGAAGGAAATTTCCAGGGAGAATTCATTTCCTGGTCCTCTTCCTGTCAGTAGAACAGAATTCCTTCAGCAATAGGTTATCGCCTTCCCACACTGAAATGCAGGTGAATATTTCTTGGAAGATCCATTAAACTTGCTTTTCATTAACGGCTTCCACACATTAAACGGCCGGTCCCTGTAGCTCTCACACAAACAATCTACTTCTCACTGTTTGTACAAACCAGACAGTAAAACTTAAAATCACAGGAAACAGGATTCTCTTCATCAGTTACTCCATGTAAATGGCATGACTCTGAATGTGCCTGAAAGTTATCTGCATGACTTGTTCTTGAAATCTCCCAGCAGTGGAGATCCCACAGTCTCCCCAGGTGAGGTAAGTGTTCTCCAGTGCTTAGCTTTTCTCACAATTAGAATTTTTTTCTTAATGTCTAACCCAAATCCCTCTTGCTGTGATTCAAGGCTATTACTTCTTGTCCTATCCACATTGGGCTTGTCATACAGATTATTCTCTTTCTCTTACATATCTCTCAGCTGCTATCATTTCTCTCTGTCTTCTTTACTTTTAGATAGAATAACTACAATCCCTTCACCCTTCATTCATAGGTCTTATTTTCTGATCATTCTTGTTCTCTTCTGACCTCTGCTCTCCAAATTGTCCACATCTCTTTTTAAGGACAGTGGTCAAAAAGTGGACACAGTACATCACTGGAAGCATCACTGACACCAATCAGAACTCAGATAATTTTTTTGTTCTTTCTTCCCTAAGAAAAGGATGGTTTATTGGGTTTAATCCACAGTGCATCTGCTCTTCTGGCTGTAAAGGGTTGCTACGTAATAGCAGTTAGATTTTTAATACACTGTTTAGGTGGCTAAGGAATGGCTTTTTTAGCATTTTTAGCATTTTAAATGCTCTCCAAGCATTTCTTGCAGAATTTTGTCGTCATTAGCATTTGCAATACAAGTGTAAGGCAGAGAAATATTATTGCCACCATTTTTCCAACGAAGAGGCTGCAGCACTGCAAAACGTGCTTTGCAAAGGCACATTTTGTCTTGTGCCTTGTGAGGAGAAAAAGCGTTGCCTGATTCTTCTGTACAGGATTCTGCAGTGTGTTTGAAATCTCCTTCCACAAAACATGATTATTCAATGAGTGTGTTCATAGTGCAGGTTTTCAAGCCAAGTCTCTCTTCTTAAGGGCTCTCAAAGGTGCTTAACTGTAAGCTCATATGATTAATATTTTGTTCATTTCTGCATTTTCCACTTAAGTACCTAAGTTTGGGTCTTTCATGTGCTCTGGAGCACTTTGCCAAATTCTTTTATCCCTCTTGGGACAGCTGGTCAAGGAGAAAGGCAGGATGGCAGCTGGAGAAGATAGGACCAGAAAAGAACCTGAGGGAGAGGCTTCAAGTGAGGAGACTGTTTCTCTGTGCAGAGATGAGGCAGAAGCATTCATGTCTAGACCCTGCCCCTATCCAGAACATGGAATTTTTCCAAGTTTTCTTAATTTACAGTGTTCCTCTAATGTCAGCAAACACCTGAAACCCACTTAAATATGTCTTACTTCCCCCTTGTGGCTGATCCACCACAAAAAAGATGACAATCTACTATTGCTAGTAGGTTCTCAGTAGCTCAAGTGACAGAGGTCTTCATTGTGCAGCAGAGGTTTCCAGCCTCTACAGGACACATGTACGAATGAGAATGATTCTGCCTAACCTCATTTGTGCCATGCCTATATTTTTTTCCCTTGTTTTTTTTGATCTTAATTTAGTCCTCTTGTTTCTCTGCATTATATCATAGATATGCATTATAAAATGTGATGTGACATCAATTTCCAGCACTGCTAGAGTTTTTGCACATGATGCAATCTGGTGCTCCACTGGCATGTTCTCATGTGACATAAATTGAAATCACAGTGGGTCATAATGCAACACAACAGGTGCACCAAAATGTTTTAAATGGTTTCTATCTTTTTTTTTTTTTTTTTTTAAATCAAGTCAGAATCAAGAACAATGGCAGCCATTAAATTAGTTCTGCAAATCCTTGCAGGCAGAGCAGCTGGAAAGAGGGGATCAGGGAGAGGACTTCTTTTGCTATTTGCAAGGGGGATGCAAATGCAGTTGTGCAGTGTAAACCACATATTATATTTTTCGTCTTTCATGTGTTGTGATAAAAGTAGTTTTCTTACCAGTATAACATGTTTCATTAATACAATGTTTAAATAATTAAATACAGCAACTCTGGAGGCGATGGCTAAGATAAAAGTTTGTAGGCAATCCATTATTGTGATCAGACAGTAGTTCGTAAAACCCATGGAGATGTAATTTAGTAATTTAACTTCTGAAGTCAGTTGTTTAATAAACTATTACATTTTAATATAGTTTTGTTCTTGTCAAAGGGAATGATTCATTTCCCCTCTGTCAATTGTTCCAGCTGAAGTTATTAGTGGTTCCAGCGTTGAGGGGGTGCTGGGTTCCTGTTTGAATATCATTACCATGCTGCCCCCACTCTCTAGATGTTGCTAGTGTAACATCACATGTGTGATCTTTACTGGTTATAGTTACTTCGTAGGGATAGTGACTGATATCATTTCAGTCTTCAGTATTGGTATATTTCATTAGGTTTAATTCTGTTGGCAGAGTGCAAGATACTGGTTAAGGGGGATATATAATTAGTTGTAGTAGGATTAAATGAATATTAGTGTACTCTAATAATGGATGTCCCAGAAAGAAACCTGGCAAAACCATTAAATAGATGGAATATTACAGCAGACAAACTAAACATTATTGCTACTATCAGTTTGTCATAGTTTTAAACAGATTTGTTTGTTGAGGTTTCAATATAATCTTATTCATATTTCTTTATTAAAAAAGCTTTTATAAGAAACGTATTCTTAAAAAAAATAAAAGGCTGGGTTTCTTTCTTTGTCTCTCCCCTCCTATGAAGATTTTAGTTATGTAATGTTGGGGTGTAGGTTTAATACTGTCTGTTCGGCTCCTTCTTTTGCAAGTTGCTGCCAGCTGATAAAATACTGTTAAAGACAGGCTTGGTAAGCAGTTAAATCATTCTCCATATGCCCATCCATTAGTGGTAGCAATCAAGGGTGGTGGACATTTCCATGCTACTTCTGCACAGAATCGCCAAGGGAGCAAAGACCAGGACGGCAGCACCCACTGTGCCTTGAGGTGGTCATTGCAGCTCACCTGCTGTGGAGACTGTCTCAGTGTGGTGTGACAGGTCCGTGAAGATCAGGGAGCGAGGACCTTTCTGCAAGCATTTGCTTATCACTGGCCTTGGAGACACGTGGGATTATTTATGGCTGAGTCCTTTACCATAGCACTTACGGTTCTGAGATAAAAGGCGTGCACCAGAGTCCCCACCGCCTCTCCAACTGAAGAGATGGAAATTGGCATTATTTGAAATTCAAGGAGTTTTTACTGTACACAGGAATAATCCAAATGTGGAACGGGATTTGTTATTAACTGTAAATCCCCTTTCCCCTAAGAAAACCAGAGTAAATGCAGGAAATAAGCTCCCATTTATATACCATAGAGACAATGCTTCATTGTCACTTATATTTTAAAGTCACAAGTGAAAAGTAAATGGAAAGTGGGAGCAAATATCAAGGTGTTAGTGGCATTGATCCTTCCAAGTGCAGTCAATAAGAATTTTTGTAGCTTCCTTGCAACCTATGAGAGGCTTACATATACAAAATATTTCATGGTTTATTCTTTAGAGCATGCGCTACTCTGCACCCAAGTCAAGAAGAGGGGAAATGTCTTCACCTTTATTTTTTACTCTTAGCTCTGCACATATCATGTTTATTTACTCTTTACACTGTAGTACTTTAAGAAACTTTTACATATTTCTTTAAGCACACACACAAAAAAAACCCCTGTTAAAATAATTCCAACTATGCATTTCCAGAATGCCTGAAGCTTATTGTTACTAGGTACTTGCAAAGCATGTAAGAGGTAATAAAAAAGACTTTCAAACAGAATTTCCGTATACGTGCTATAGAAATTTTACTCCATCCAGCTCAACACCACCATCTTCAAGTTTCCTCTCACAGAGGAGCATTCCCAAAAAGATTATTATTCTCCCACAGTTGTGTGCAAAACCTTAGGAAAATATTAACTTTCTCTTCTTGCATTTAATTCCTCTCGCTAGATTATATTTAGGACAGCCTGTGCCATAACCTTCCTGGGCTGCCACATGGCTAAAGGCAGCCTGGCTATCTCTGCATCCCAGTGCAGGATCCATTGCAGACATATTGTATGTTACCAAACCCACATGGCAGTTCAGGTCTCCGTAAATGTGGTCCTCAGCATTGCCCATTCCACTCTTCTTTCATTTCCATTTTCATTGACAGTCTCCGAGTTTCAGTTTTAGAGGTGACTAGCCAGAATGCACGTGCTGTACACTTTTGACTTCAGACAAAGTGGCATCTTTTCTGTAAGGATCTACACTAGTTACTGAATATCACCCATCCCACACTGATATTACTTTCTCTCCCTCTTTATTGGTCACTATCTCTCAAACTATTTGCTATCAATATGCTAGTCTTATTGTAAATCTCTGCCAAACTAGATCTCCCTTTTTTCAAATTCACTTTGGATATATCATAGAATCATAGAATCACAGAATGGTTTGGGTTGGAAGGGACCTTAAAGATCACCTAGTTTCAACACCCCTGCCATGGGCAGGGACACCTTCCACAAGAGCATCCACACGGGCATCCACAACTTGTCTGGGAAACCTGTTCCAGTGTCTCACCACCCTCACAGAAAAGAATTTCTTCCTAATACCTCATCTAAATCTACCCTCCTTCAGTTTAAACCCATTACCCTTTGTCCTGTCACTACATGTCCTTGTAAAAAATCCCTCTCCATCTTTCCTGTAGGCCTCTTCAGGTACTGGAAGGCTACTATAAGGTCTCCCTGGAGCCTTCTCTTATCCAGGCTGAACAACCCCAACTCTCTCAGCCTGTCTTCATAGGAGAGGTGCTCCAGCCCTCTGATCAGCTTTGTGGCCCTCCTCTGGACTCTCTCCAACAGGTCCACATCCCTCTTATGTTGTGGGCCTCAGAGCTGAACATGATACTCCAGGTGGTGTCTCACGAGAGCAGAGTAGAGGGGGAGAATCACCTCCCTTGACCTGCTGGTTACATTTCTTTTGATGCAGCCCAGGATACAGTTGGCTTTGTGGGCTGCAAGCGCACACTGCTGGCTCATGTTGAGCTTATCAACCAACACCCCCAAGTCCTTCTCTTCAGGGCTGCTCTCAATCCATTCTCCACCCAGCCTGTAGTTGTGCTTGGGATTGCCTCAACCCATGTGCAGGACCTTGGTCTTGTTGAACTTCATGAGGTTCACACAAGTCCACCTCTCAAGCGTGTCAAGATCCCTCTGGATGGCATCCCTTCCCTCCAGCGTGTCGACCGCACCACACAGCTTGGTGTCATCAGCAAACTTGCTGAGGGTGCACTCGATCCCACTGTCCATGTCACCAACGGAGATGTTAAACAGCACTGGTCACAATATCGACCCTTGAGGAATGCCGCTTGTCACTAGTCTCCATATATATACACATAAATCTTTGCAAACTACTATACCTTGAATGCGTAATGCTGGAGGTATTTGATCTGTGTACAGTAACAAAAGCTTCCTTGTTTTGCACAAAGTGGAGACATAAGAAACAATGGTATTCTCGATACCTATGCATCACTTTTATCATTATGGTAGCCTGGGCACTGGTATAATAGAGGCATCAGATAAAATAATAATAGTCAAATGATGTTTGCAAAGTTGAGCTCGTAAATGTCAAAGGTGATTTGAAGTGGACAAGAGTGAGTCTTAACAAATCAACTAGGGGCTGCTGGCAATTGTTTCTGTTCTCGGTTCTTATTGAAACTAATATTGGACAAATTGAAAGAGTGATTGCCTTAGAGCCTTCGCAATGTCTTTACCAATCTGTTGCCCATTTCCATAAAAAATGGGAGTGAAAATGGCAGCTGACTTCTTTTGACCTCGCTCAATTTCACTGTGGGTCCTGTCGGAGGCCTGAAAAAGCAGTTTTTCAGGCAGACCATTATCTGGCATAGCAAGATAGTTGGCAGAGAAATTGAAAAATATCAGTCAAATAATCTATTTAAGCCTGGTCTTTCTGTATGTGTTATGATTGGAATGGTAGCAAACCAGCAAAAAAATAAAAGTCTCAACTTGCAAGTGGATGAACAAATGAAGTTAGTTCCTTTACCAGACATTTTCTTTTGTTGTGTCAAATTCTTTTTCTGTTCCTCTGTCCGCATGATTTGACTGTCAGCGTTATAGTAAGATAAGAAGCTACCTGGAGTGCCTGAATCCTAGTCCTCCTCATCTTCCTAACTTACTGGTTTCTACCCTTCTGGAATCATGGACCAAGAGCTGCTTTGATCCACTTGCCTTGCTAACTCATTCCCTTTCCATCTAGTATCTTTCCTCTCCCAAATTAGCTGTGGGTTTTAGAGTTTCTCTCACAACTGTTTCTAGCTATTACTCTGCTTGGGTTTCTAGTCCAAGTTTCCCTGACTGCTGCCTGGTCACCAGCCTCTTCTTACGCTGGGAAAGTAGATATCTTTCACTCTCCTCTTTCACAGAGACTAGGCACTTTGTGGAGATAATCATGATTTCATCTGAGAAAGGAATTAAACCCTTTTTGACTAACCAAGGCAGTCATTTTTTGCTTTAGTTTCATGGCTAGTAGTTGCCCAGGTGCCCTTTCTTAAAATTTCATTTGCTTCTGAACATAACCTTTACTGCTGTGAGACTTAAAAAAGACATCTTATTTGTCTTTGGAACATCTTAGCAAAAGAATTTGGCTGAAATTTCAAGGTTAGTCTGCTGTTACTGAAAATTAGATTTCTCTTGTAGTGAGTACTGGGTTGTTTAACGTTACATGTGATTGCTGTATCAAAAGCAGATTCTTTAAAAACCCAGATGCACAGTTTTTCATCAACAAGAAAAAATTTCTTGTTTCCTTTTGTATGAGTGGAAGGAAACAATTTAGACTTCAGAGAATTCTTCTCACTTTTCGCCTTCGTCCATTGTGAAGAACCGCTGTGTTTAATTAAGGACAGAATTACCAGATATATTCAGATAAAGAGTATCAAAGCCATTTGGTTTCTATCAGCAATCATAAGATAATGCTAGGGAAGGAACTGTGTGAACAATAAAGACACTAAAGTAGCAAAACCAGAGACAGTTATAACTGCAATTCTGAAACTTATTGGAGATAAGTTATTGACTGACCATGTTATAAAGTTATAAAGCCACAGCAGTAGCTCAAGCTTTCTGCAGAGCTATCCTAGTTTGCAATGGAATTAACACATAGTTGCCATGTTGCTGCAAAATACTTTCTTATAATTGGCAACTCATTAGGTAATGTGCTGCAACTGGGTTGGACCATTCCTCTGATTCCTGATTTCAGAAAAGTTGATTTTTGTGCAGGTGCAGAGTTTAAAAGTACAGAACTGTGGTTGCTAGGCTCAAAGTTTGACCTATTTTTGGCCAGTTTTTCTCTACTGTGTGACTTTTCTCCAACTGATTGTTTTCATTTTATTTAATTTATTTTTATTTTGGTTTGTCAGACTTTAGGACTCCAGGGCTATCCAGCTACTAACGGATAACATAACCAGATAGGTGTAGATTCCAACTGACCATGTTCTTCGTTGTAATGCTTTGGTGTTGTAGATCTATGGAGCCTGTGGACTGAATATCATTCTTTCACTTACAAACACCCTTCTACTCCCATGGGGCTGCTATATTAACCTCCTACTTTTCTGTCTGTCCTTTGTAAAACTCAGATTTTCTTTCTCTATTCTCCCTATACTGGTGCTGAGAATGACCCAGTTCAGATCAGAGGTTCTCAGTTCTCAGAATCTAACTGTGGCACTACGGTCTCATAAGGATGGGTCTGAACCTAAATGTGACCATGGTTTTTATCACTACAGCTATTACTTCAGTGCATGATGTAATGCATACATATTCCATATTTGTTTACTCCAGAAGAATGAACAAAACATGTCTTTTTCTGGATTTGTCAGTCCTTCATCTTGTGCAGGATTTAAATATCAGACTATCAGTGATATGCAGATCCCCTATAAAGACCTCCCTCAGTATTTAAGATGAGAATCAGGATACAGCCTGGTCCCTTTACTTTCATGGAGGCCAAGGCTTTGATCTTGGTGTTTTGGTTTTCCCTCCAGAGATTTTTCTGCATTCACAGAGGAAGACACAAGAATTTTTTGTATAGCATATGAAGTGCCTAACAGCGAGGATAAACCAGGACTCTGTTAGGTACTGCAGGCAGCTGGGCTGACCAAATTGCTCGCCCTCCAGGACAGTTGCATTCTGTGCCTTTGCAGGTGCTGGGGAGTTCAAAGTAACGTGGTTCACCTCTTGGACAGGCATAGCATTAGATTTCAAAATCCTCATCCTTAGCAAGAAACCAGAATAAAAGGGCATTGTGGCAGACAGCAGCATGGGAGGTGGGGCTCAGAGTGGTCGGAAAGTGAGCTATCTCTGCAAAAGTATTAAGCGTGACGTACTGTCCTCTTCCTCCATTTGCGATGCTGTGGTCCAGCAGGTTTGCAGTCTCCAGGGTCATAAATCCACACTCACAGACACTTTTCCTCCATCCCTGCAGTTCCCTTTCTGTAAAAGTACCATTTTTGCACTGTTCCCCTGTCAATCCAAGGGAAGTGGCTGATGCTGAGTGGTAACAAATTGTGGCGGTGCTCTGGGCGACACACGACTCATCCACGAGCTGGTGAAAGGGTGAGCAGGCAGTATCCTGCCCCACCGACGGGCACCAGCAATGCGGATATTCAGGGGCACGGCATAGGCTTCTCCACCTGCCTGTTTGCTGGAGTCATGGCTTGCCTCAGACATAGCTTTGATTACTTTATTCTGCAGTACTTTGTGGGCGACAGGCTCTTTTCCAAAATGCCTTTCTCATGCATACATCTCGCCTTTCCAGGCATGCCACCCTTCTTTTTTCTATTCTCAGAATATTCTTTTTTGGGGGTTCAGTGGCAGTACAGCAATCCCCTGAATCTGACCTTTATAAAAGCCTGGGAAAGGGTAAAAATTACTCTTTTTTACTCTGTCCTTTACAGTGCCTTTGTGATTTCTAAAGAAACAACAGACACTGAGCTTTCTTACTTTTATCTTTGTTTTATTTTTAAATTTAGCAATATCAAATATTGATACCCTTCCCCCCTTTTTCATGAAGACTTTCTAGGGAACTTTGCAACTGGCAGTATTCAGAGCTCTTTCTCAAAGGGCTGACTGGGCCTTTTTCTCATATGTTTGTCAGGAATTTAAGACCTGTAAGCACATATGGGGAAAAAACACTTTTAAAGAGTATGATTTAAATGTCCCACCCTCCTGTCATTAAACAGCTTCCAATCTTTTGTCCCTTTTGATGTCATAATCCTAGCAGTTCTCCAGACTCATGAGGACTTATCTAGGGAAAACATGGAAATCAGTACCTGAAAAACAAATGGGTTTCTTAGGAACAGAAAAGATTTTGTGGATGGTTTATGTGCTATGTTTAAAGAAGAGACAGCAAATAAGTATATTATATTTATATTTTTACATGTATTTCACTTTTAAGTTCTTCTGTACCCTGCCTGTTTGCAATGGGAATGAAGAGGCAGTTTTAGCGTTCTGGTTAATAGGACAAACTTATTATCAGAATTCCAAGGCTTTTTTCTACATCATATTCTGTTCGGGGGGGGGGGGGGGGGGGGGTGTGTCTGTACTTACGTATGTATATCTGGCATAATATCAAATGCTATGCAAAATTCCATAGATCTGAATTGCACTTTCAACTTGCCAGTGGTGTCAACTTTAGATACGACTTGTTTTTTTCCCCTGCAAAGTCTTACTTTTAAAATATGGATATAAAATAGCACTTAGAATACTGTGTCAATCAGTGTCCACTATTTCAACCTGCTACTTTCACTTAGAGCAGCTTACACATTACACTCTATTCATGCCGTGGAACTACCATGCCCTAGAATGAATACAAACTAGGGATAAAAAGCTTTTTGTTTCAAGGCTCCACAAATGTGGAATCAGTTACCAGTTGATTTAAGAACAATTGAGAGCTTTTCCTGTTTTAAGATGGAACTGAAACAATACTTCATGATGACTAGAAGTCGTTGTAATTGTTTTAATTGATGTTATTCTAGTGTTATCTTGGGTTATTGTTTATTTATATGCATTTGTTTATCACAGGTCATGCTTGAAAATGGGCTTTCATCTCAATTTACATAGTCAGCTAACAAATATATGTATGTATGTGTATCAGCTACACTTGTTTATATCTGACAGCAAAACCATATGTATTCTACATATATTTCTTGCCTTTATGTTTGTGCTATCGATTAAGACATCTGAGTTTGATTTCAGCTTGACTTTTAAGTTTGCAGGACAAACCAAGCAAGTATGTATCTAATAATATCAGTCAAATTATTGTTTGGCTCCCAAAGCACAAATCAAGTTAAAGCATTAACTAAGCACATGTTACTGTGCTTTTTAAAGCAGTTCACTCTTTAGTTGCAGGGTTTTAGTCCTTCAAGCAACATTAGCATTCAGAAATTATTTTTGTATCTCTTAAGGTAAACGATGTATTAAAAACAATGATAACATCACTTGTAGGGAAATAGAGTCTGGCATCAAGTATTTATTATCATAGCTGATAAAGTAATGACATGTTTAATTTACGCTCTCTGTGAATGATAAATATCTGCCTAAGTATTCCTACCTGTCTTTACATATCCGGCAAGTAAACTAACCAATATATAAGAGGAATAGAGAGGAAGAGCAAGTCATTATTTCATCTGTTCCATTTACAAACTCAGAAGTCACAAATGTGCAGCTGGGAAATGTGTTTGTCTCAAAGCTTCAAATCTGTGACATGTTAATTCATAAATAATTGCAGTCACATGGTCTTCCTCGAGGGCATTAGCTCAGTATTCCCCGTACAGTACACTTACTTGTAATAGAAAAGAGAAGAGTGGACAAAAGTGGTTTTCATAAATCAGATAAAATTGCTCAATAAATCCCAAACATCTTTCATTATTTCTAACAGAAAATGAGCTTAGTTATGTAAGCAACATTTTTTAAATTTGAGTGGTCTTTGGAAACTGGCAGGTGAGGAAATAAAGGGCAAGGCTACATTATTTTTGGTTATGGAATCTGTCAGCTAAAGATTTCTCAGCCCTGGACCAAATAGCACTCTGACTAGATTCCCATACTAACCCATGGACGACCTTATATCCAGATACTAAATACTTCCGTTAAACAAGAGCACTCTTCTATTGGGACAGTCATATGATAACATTGCCTGTGTCATTGTCTAAATGCAGCTGTTTGCAAAAATATAGGGTTTTTTCCCAAAAATTTTGTCTTTGGTACTCTGACTGCAGAGTGAATAATACAGTATGAAAGGAACCTGAAGGAGCCGTTAGGGTCCATTGTGTCAATCCAGCTGCTACACATGCATATTAAGTCCACATTTAAAAATGCTTGTGATGCTTTTTCTGTTTGTTTGGTTTTGCAGTCCATTTTTAAACATTCATACTTCTTCCTTTTTCATTGTCAGAATACCTAAGCCACTCTGAACTAGCCTTTGGAAAAATTCCAATTTAAGTTGAAAACCATTTTAGTTATACAAGAGTAAGACCATTTTTTACAAAAAATCAGGTGAAATTTAGGAAAAAATCATGAAGATTTAGTACAAAAATTGTATTTCCATTGGTTACTAAAAAAAGCATCTTGTCTCATCTGAGAGCTGGTTGTCAGGCTCCAGTCAGCACTGGATTTAGTCTCCTGAAAGTAGGAATTAGAGTGGAAACCTGACTGACCCTGACTGTAGCTATTATCGTTCAAACCACCACAAATTTCTCTTGATAAGAAAAGTATTTTGTTCAAATATCAGATTAATTTGCTGTAGACATATGGTTGTCATCCAAAATTTCGTATTTCTAATAATTCATTTGCTAGAATACTTTGAATTCAGAGAATCAATCTTGTGAGTGTAGCATAAGTACAGCATCACAAATGAGAGTGCCAAATTTAAACTGTTTAGTCTGGGAATTTATTGCTGGCACTGGAATGGATGTTGGCAGAACATGTCCATATAGGGGGTTCGTTCAGCTACTTCATTTCCAGTCTATGTCATTAAGCAGTGGTTTGAGGACACTTAGTATTTCAATGCACTAGACAACAAAAAGGAAAACACCAACACCACCACCCCACCACCCACCACCCCCCATTTAATTGCATATTGGTACGTCAGAATTTTGGCTTAAATATTAATATCTGATTTGCATTTATACATTGGGAATTTCTTCACATAATTGAAAAAGAAGTTTGTCATTAATATAAACTGTCAGTGCCCTGGATTTTGATACTAGTCCTAATGCTCATTTTGCAGATGCTGATGCACAGTGGTTTTATCTTGAGTTTTAACAGCCCGAGCTACATAAATGATGTCGAGCAAGCAGGTAGTGCAGGGTTAGGGGCACTGTGTTCATGAGAGATTTACTTTAGCAATTGTCATACTCCAAGCAGAGAAAAGTGTAGGTACAGAGTATAAATTGTGCTTTTACTATTTAATGGAAAGTATGGGGGGGGGGTGAAGGTTTGAAAGGGCTTTAACAACAAACCCTGCCCTTACCTGCAGCACACTGCAGAAAGGTGTCAGACAGAACCAGCCACTACTTAGACCCAAGAGTCACCCTGCGGCTGGAAGGGATGAAAGCTTCTGTTCTCAGTTGATGCTCTAAATGCAGACTAGTGACCAGCTGGTCTGAGGATGGGAAATGTAGTCACATCTCTAAATGCATAAGGTGGATACACATCAGTATTAATTTAAGCCTGGAAAATACATCTCTGCATTTTCTCTTTCAGGTGAAGACAGGGATAACAGACAGGGGGAAAAAAAAGTTAACAATAGCAAATAAACCTCTCATTGTACTGCATGGGAAGAGAATCGCAGAGCTATTTACCAACAAACAAATCCCGTGCAGGTCATTCAGCCCAGTCTTTTTTCTCCTTCCCTCATGTATTGTGTCAGAATTGATTTCATTAAACTTAAACCATTGCTGATAGATTGACATTAAGTCTGGCCTTAAAATCCTGCAGTGGAGGTGATTCTGGAAAACCCCTTGACAGTTTGCTCCATGACCTAACTGTTCCTGCAGTTGTAAAGTTTTTCCTAATATTTAACCCTATTATCTATGTTGCAGCTAAAGTCCATTACTTCTTGTTTTGTCCCCATTGACTAATGAGAACAATTGGTCCCTGTCCTCTTGGTAACACCCCTTTATGCAATTATAGAGAGTTATTATGTCTCCCTTTTGGCTTCTCTTCTCTAGACTGAACATATCCCAGTCTCTTAAGCTTTCCTCCTGGGCCTTATTTTCAACACCTTTTATCATTTCTGATGTCCTTCTTTTAAGTCCTTCTAATTTGTCTGTACCTTTTGAAAAATGTGGTAGCCCAAACTGAATTCGGCTCTCTGGATGAAGCCTCAGCCGAGTCAAACAGAGCGGAAAAACTGCCTTCCTTGTATTACATACAATGCTCCAATTAACACAACCTAGTGTAGCATTTGTCTTTTCTGTGACAGCATTGTCTTTTTCACTTGTTCAATATACTGTCCATTATCACTGCTATTCCCTTTGCTGGAGTTTTCTGATCTAGCTGGTTATATCTATAACTTTGATCATTCTACTCTTAAGTTGTTCCACCATCTGCTTTGAGTTTCCATACAGCCACATATGCTTCCCATATTCATACTTATTTGTATGGGGTGTTGCCTTATCTGAATCTTTGTCCTAAAACCATTAATATACCCATAGCCATTGGAGTAATGTTGTTGTATCATCTCTAGGACAGACTTTTTCCAACAACTGAATACTCTCACCAGAAATGCCAAAGCCCCATCAGAAGCTTATCTGCATACCATTTCAACTGTTGCTACTGTGCATGTAGGGATTTAAAAATATATATATCCTTATATATATGTTATCTCCTTGGAAATGGAACATTTCCTTGTATGTAGTTAATCAATGATCTATGAAAACAGCAAGGATGCTAGACTAGAATTATCCAAAACACAAATTTTCTTATTTGCATGGACTTACAGTATTTTGATGTGGCATTTCCTTCCCCCTTAATTATGAAATCAAATATTCAGAAATTTCCCACAAGCTAGAATTTCAAAACCTCATTTCAGAAACCCAGCACGTGATGTTCCAGAACTGGGATATGCATCCATCCCCAACCCACCTGGGAGGCAGGCAGGAGGGAAAGCGGCCACTGCTGAATCCTAACCCAGTGACTGCTGCCTTTGCAGGACTAGCCTGGGGCTATGCAAACTCAAGCTAATTCTAGGTGTGCTGGCATAAAACCCTTGGGATGGTTTTGTGTTGGAGGTGCTGCAGTATTACTCCACTGAAACCCAGATCTGGGGAGCTGCAGCTCAAGTTTTCAAAGCTTCTCTTTCTTCAGTAGTAAATGTGGAAGACTTCAGAGCCCCAGGATGGACCAAAGAAACATTCTTCAAATCAGATCTTTAATAGAGCAATATTTGTCAAATTCAGGGTTCAGCAAACTGATATTTTCTCACAATATATTGTTTTGTCAGGAACATTGTGTACTCACTGGCAAAGACTCCTGAAGTACCTTAGTTTATCTACATACATCTGAGTCTTTCCAGGGGTTTCATGGGATTCCTGCTCCAGAGGAGAGCTCAAAAATTCCTTTTACTCTTACTTACGTTTTATTTCTGTTACTCTTTATTGTGCATGAAAGCATGCTCTTTGCTCTTGCTGGGCTAACGAAGATTTATAATGTTTATTCATTTCCTTTTCCCTCTTAACATGAACCGGAACAGTTTTCCTTACTCGGGTTTCCAGAGGTATGTCTACCTCACTTGCTCAAAATGCATTCCCAGGAGCAGACAAGAGCGCATTGTGCCTGCACGCAATCCACACCAGGGCCTCGGGCTGCCTGCCCAAGCATGCCTGGCAGGGTCCTAACCACCTACTTACATATTAATACCGCCTAAGAATGCCCCGTGTGTTCAGGCCCACGGGATGATGCATGTGCTAAAGAAGCGTGTTTTCTGCTCAGGCGTTCGCTGGGCATAGAGGCGGGTCCAGCTCGGGGGGCAATCATGGGGCACCCCTCGGAGGAAGAGTTATTCCTTCTCTGAGAGGTGAAGTGGCATTGCCAGCATGGTCAGTCTCAGGCATTTGAAAGTGAGGAGGTAGGTTACCCAGAATATGAGATTTTACAATATATTAATAAGTGTATATAAAAGGGAAGGGGTCCTTTTACTTATAGATGTTGATATTCATAACTTGACATATGTATTTCTAATAGGAGGGCATTACTAGGGGGAGAGAGAAATCTTTTCCTTTTCCTTTTCCTTTTTGAAAGGAGAAAAGGAGGAAAAAAGTCTCTCTTGCTGTATTCTCACTCTGGAATTATGAGGCAGCACTAAAAGGCTTTTGCAATAAAATGTTGATAATTCCATATGGTAGAAAGTCCACGTAAACAATGACTTTGAACAGGCCACATGCTGAGATAGTGACACTAGGTCAACGTAGCAATCCCCTCTAGCACAGCTGTAGCTTATACCAGCAATAAAGGCTTTCTGATGGTGTGTTATTCACCAATTCAAAAAGGAAAGGAATTTTTATCAATAACAGTACTTTTTGATTAATGTAGTTGCTTAAAGATTAAAGCTTCTGCAGCATAGCATTTAACAGCACAGATAAAATTAAAACCATGAATAAATACCCCACCTCAGATTGACATTATTTTACGAGCCATTCCTAATACGGATCTGACCATTATCTTACCACTGCCTACGCCAATAACATCGCCTGTATGAATAAAATGTTTGCTTGTACAGTTGGTCCGTATTTCAGACCCAAATCTCCCAAATGAGAGTGGGAGTGAAGCCCAACATACTGAGTCACGGTAAAGTTCTTTTCAAGGCCGAGGAAAATGTAACTCCCAGAATAAATTACCGTACACAACATTTTCTTTTGGGCCGGTTACCACTTTGTAAGAATCATTCAAGTGCTCTTATCTCCTGTTCTAAAAGGCTTGCTTTGACGTGTTCAAACGTTAGCTGCTTGTTACAGGAAGACTTACTTTCCAGGAATACAAAGATTCAGTCTTTCATCAAACCGTTCGTAGCGGTACATTTACTCTCCCTGAAAAAATTGTTTCTGTTGATATAGTTCAACTACACTGAAGAAGAAGTTCAGTTCTGAGCAGATGGTTAGGATGACTGACTGCAAGCCAGGGCTACAAAATTACTAAATATTGCTTGTGTTAAGAACAGGGTAATTTCTCCATATATCTCGCTTCCAATTCTTTAGCCATCTTCTTCTTCCTCAAGAAAAATAGGAGTTAGGAAGTATTTCAAGATGTTTTCTTTTTTTCTTTTCTTCTTCTCTCTCTTTTTTTCTTCTCTCTCTCTCTTTTTTTTTTTTTTTAACCTATATTTTTACAGTCTTCTGTTTATTATAAGATTTTTCAGCAGCAGGGGAACCATGAAAAGTTTTGTTCCATGATGTGGGAAGCAGTTCTTCAGAAGCAAGACCAAGATAGGTCTGTGACCATACAAGTAAAAGGCTCTCAAGACATAAATAAGTCTCTTCATTCTCAAACATTTCCTCTGACTGATTTTAGACAGCTAAAGCTATAAGTCCTCAGTGGTGTCACTTTTTGGAAGTTTGTTCTTAACATATTAGGACTGATGAATAAGGCATGGGACATTTCACAATATCCCAGCTGGGGGATTATGCAGCTGGACAAAATTATCCCTATTAGGTTTTTTTTTTTAAATGATGATATATCTTTTGATAAACCTTCTCGTTATAGCTGAATAGTAGAGACATTACAGGACACAAATAGAGACATAATAGGACAAAATAATTCCATGAAAATAATGCTGTTCTAATTCTGAACAAATGTGCCTTTAGCCAGCATGTTTGTGAGATGTGTTGTGATTACTGCAAAATGGGAATAGAAAGTGATTTTTGAATTCTGAAATATGATGATTTACAATAGAAAACCTGACTCTCAGTTACTTCCACTCAGAGAAACACAGCACAAGATGTGTTCTGCTGCGACTAACCAACATAACAATATTGAATGCCAAATTTTGAATATCAAGCATTGCAGTGAAGTGCTCATAAATGATAGACCTTCATTCAGGGAATAATTCTGAATAATAAATCTAAGTCATAAACTTCTCTTGTACAATTCACAAATAGAAAAAGGAAGTGAGGTTTGTCTAACAAATTATTCGGGGTGAATTATGCATCCGGCAGCTACCTTGAGTCCCTGATCTGTATTTTCTAAAATTTGTACGGGAGGTGTCCTCTAAAGATTTTGCAATATAATTACCTAGATCAGTCATTCCCCAGCTGGATCCTCTACGGCAGCATCAGTGTGCTCACATATTCCTGGATGAAACTGCTTATACACCGTTTCCTTATGCCACTTCCACATTACCTTTCTAAGCAGATTTGTCACCTGTTCTGGGAGAAACTGTGGCCTCCATTTCCTTCAGTGACCTAAAATAATTAAGAGCTAAATCTCCTGTCTTCAAGTACTTTTGCATATGCTTAAATTTATGCACATGAGTAGTTTCATTGATTTCAGTGGGTCTATTCATAGGAGTACATTTAAGCAAACTTATTTGCAGGTTTGGGCTCTTAAGAGATTTGTCTCCTAGTGTTATGTGCTTCCTACTTTATCAGTAAATAGATCATTATCACTCAGAGATGTCCGAAACATGCACTACTAACCAAGGGAGTTTTGAATTATCTATAATAAAAATCTCTTATGCTTGCATTTATATCATTATTTTCAGTTAGATGTTTGTGAATTACATGGAAGTATATGAAATCAGAAAAAGACTGTCTGCCTTCGGAATCTTCTTTTGCTTTTGAAAGATACTTTGGGTCAGATCCCCAAAGAAAACTCAGCACTTACTTAATTGCAGTTTCCAGAGGTGCTTGGTAGTAAACGTGGCTCTGAGCATTAGGAAAAATTGTGTATTTTTTCCAGCCATTTGTGGAGTAACACTGACACTAGGACAAGTATAAATGTAGATTGCTGTAATGCGTTTCACTGCTTGAAACCTATACAGACAGCACTGGGGTGCAGCAGCCAGCTGAAGTAGCTGGCTTTTGGAAGGGGGAGAGGGAAGGAATATCTAAATGGCTTAGCTGTTAAGAACAAGAAGCTTTTGATTTAAGAAATATTAAAACTGAGTTCCTGGATTTTATTCCTGACATACACCCAATTAATATATTTTCCAAAACTGAGACACTGTATTTGCAGGATTTATTTAATATTAATGGCGGCATTAAAGGGATAATCTAGTACCTGTAAGATGCTTTAATTTTTTTTTTCCAGGTTTTGTTTCAAACATACAGAAGCTGCTTCTGACCTAATTGATCAAAAGTGCTTTTCTTCAGGAAACTGTGCAAAATGTCTTCTTTTCAAGGCAAATGAATTTGGGGACCAGTGAGAGAGGGAGAAGGTAATATATGCTAGCAAAAGTGCCAGGATTTAAGCTGGAAATAAACCTCCAGCATAACATACATTTTGATATTGTCGTACAGCCATTCGGAACTTGTACTTCTTCATTTGGATGCATATAACTTGTTAAAAATATCTGTTACAAGTCTTTTTTCCCTGCTACTTTTCCAAATTTCTTGGAAAGGCTCTTCTTCAAAGTTGTCTTATGATTGCTCTTTAGAAATTTCCACTCATAGGAAACCTCACATAAAAATAACCTTATTAATTAAATAATTTCACTATTTTAAAAAAAAAAATCAGAATAAATTATATATTTTTATTAGGGATTTTTGGACGTGTAGGTACCTTATCTCAGATCTACTCAAAAATTTTATTTTTCTTCCAGCTGCAAAGTTCATTTGCTTTCTTACTGTGATAATTATATTAATATATTAACTACCAAACAAATGACTAGAAAGGATTAGGCTTATTGTAAAGAGAAAAAGTTATCACCTATAACCTGTAATTTAACTTGATGAAATTTTTCAATAAAGTAAAAAAACCAAAATAACCACTACAGTATTTTCTGACTGTACACACATATATGTTTCATAAATGGATGGATTGCCTTTCATACACTTAAATTCTGATTAAGAAAAAAAAAAAAAAAAGAAACAAACAAAAAAAACCCAACCCAAACTATTTACATGTTATCTCCTGGTTCTTTAGATGAAGTACTGAACAAAGAGTACTAAGACCTCTCCCAACAGGTTGACCTTTCCCCTGTGATCTAATCTGATTTTGTCCTCTTTTCTCCTTTTTAATAACTGCATGGACACAATTTACCGGACACAAGAGGAATAAGGACCCATAACACAGGGCTCATTTTAATATTTATGAGTTTGTCAGCTTTATTAAAGAAATTCAAGTAGCTAGTGAACACTAGATTGCATTCCTCCACCACACATCTTTTATCTGACTGTTAAAGTTAAGCATTACTAATGCAGTTTTAACTTCTTCTTTGGAATTCAACTCTTTGGTGGACATGTAATACATGCTCTAGATTCTCCAGTGTGCGTACCTACATTAATAACCACAACTATTTATAGTTTCTACCAGGGTCCTAAAGACATGAAAGTTCCCAGACCCAGCAGGTTAGCTTTGAACTCACTGAAAGAAAGAACCAAAAAAGTTAGAAAGTTCTCCCCTCAATTCAAAATCTAGAGGTTCATTTCCAACCTCAGATTTATTTTTTTTTCAAAACTCGCTAGGAAACTCCAGATTTAGGTTTCAAAAACCACAAGGAAGAAAGGAACCCCTTATTGTTATTGGTTTTTTCTGAACAAATCTTGACATTTTCCAATTTTATCTCCATCCAAAACACTATATCAGTTTAGGAATAAAAAATACAATTACTACATGAAAGGAAAAGACATTCAAACGTTGTTAATTAAATGAGGGAATGGATGTCAATGTTAATGTGTAGGTACATAAAAAGAACCTTATTTTGCAGATGTATGACAGGGCTCCCTGAAGAACACAAGTTTTTCTATATTAATTCCATGGTAGTTGAAAGCTACATAATCAAAACCACCTTCCAAGTTTGGCAGAAGTATAACACTGACTGTTTAAAATAAAAGGTCTGTATGGAAAGTTCAGTTTTGTTTTGTTATTTTTTTTATTCCCCTAGGATCATTGTGGTGGAGGAAATATTTTTATCTGGGCCTCAGGAAATGGTGGTCTGGCTAGTGACTGCAGTGGTGCGGATGGTTACATGAAGAGTATTTACTCAGGGCAAAGGATGCCATCACTTACCTCTGCCCCAAAACTCCTGGGCTACAAGAACTAATCAATGTCAATGGCCATCTGGCAATATCCAGTGAGGAAGAACTGTGGAAGCTACTACCCTGAAACGACCCTTCAATTTGAAGTGAGGTGAGTCAGAAATGTGAGAGAAAGATATTGGTGTGGATAAGCAGAACCCTGCTGAGTTATATTTCAAACAGAAATTCAATGAGAGGCCATCACGTACCTCACTTTCTTATATAAATGGGCTGAAATGACAAGGGACATCATAGAGAGTTTTCTGATGGAGTCTTCATGCTTTGCAGGTGAATACTCATGGCAGAGGCAATGTGGCAATCTCAAGTTAGCAGAAATCCGGCAGATTTTCTGAAGGCAGTTTTACTGATTTTCACTCCCCTTTTCAGGGCTCTGCAAGTGTTTCTCATGTGCTCCTTCTAATGTAAGAAAGTCCATTTCCTGGTCCAGACCTGCAAATTGGTGCATGTAAATCTGTACATCTCTCTGGGTTCTTTTGCTGTAATTCTGCCTGTTCCAGACACCTTACAAACTGGTTGCCTTTTCCTTGGCTTCTTCAGAAAATATGGAATGAAAATGTTGACATCATCTGTCAGGCTTAGAGTGCAGACAGTTGCTTAATTCCCAAAGGATCTTGCATGTATAAAGTTCATTTACGATATCACTTACAAGTTTAAACAACACTCTATGTGTCTTTGATAACCATTCAGATACATTCAGGCAAGTATCTTCCTGTGTTTTCCCATTCTCTTCAATACCAGTAGAGTTCATTTAGGAAACTACCTCTTCAGGCTATTATATTTTAGCTTTTCTTTTCTTTATGTAGTCCATTTTTGTAATACTTCCCATTATGTTACAGCTCAATTTTTTTGTACAGCTTAATTTTTTTATTATGCATTTTTCTCCAAGAAACCTCTAGCTTTCAAGCTAAGTCATCATTACTCTATCTTCCACTTTCTGTTTTATAAAATATGACAAAACACACTGTTTCCTTTATTTATTGGTGGTGGCTGTCCTCTACTTCTAGATGTAGCATTGTATTCATTTTCTACTGACTTTGCTAAATGTCACCACTCATCTCCTAGCTAAGTGATACATCTTTGGAAATATTAAGAGAATCTCAGAGGAAAGCCTTACTGCAGGTCAACAACAAACTTTTTTTTGGGGGGGGGGGGGGCATGGAGGGGAGAAATACAATTATAAGATTACAACTGATACCAGGCATAATTTTTACAGCTGACCAATACATTGAATTATTAATTCCATACAAAACCACTTAAAAAAGAACTTAGTGCATTGAGAACAGATGACAAAATAGAGTATATTCTGGTTTACCTCTTGATTTGCCAAAGCATGGCATTCCCACTAAAAATGAACCAGTGGTTGGCAACTTGCCTGGTTTTCAACATGTGATGTCTAGTTGGTGCTACAGGGAGCTGAACTTTCACTGTAGTCGTGATGGATTAACAGCAACTTTGGTAGCACCAGTGGTAGACCAGCAAAAGTCTGAGAATCAGACTTTTTTTTTTTTTTAACTTTCACTTTGCCTCAGACCTCATTTTCCTCTCTTCAAATATTTCAGACAAAACTACTCAATAGTATCCAACCATGAGTCCAGGGAGATAATCTTGTTTTGTACACATTGGAAAAATTCTGGCAGCCTTTCCTTTGAAGTGCTCCAAGTCTTCTGCGCTTGAGAGCAAAGGCTTGAAAATTTAAAAGGATGCATAGCATTGGTATAAATCCAAACCCATTCTAACTTGGACAAGTGAGGAACTTTTGGGAAAACATTTTCAACAGAGATTTCACAGAATTACAGAATCATGTACGTTGAAAGGTTCTTCAGGAGATCTCTAGTCCAACCTTCTGCTCAAAATGAGGTCAACATTGAATTTGAGTTGCTCAGGACTTTGCATCAGGTCTTGAAAACCTCCAAGAATGGATTCCACAACCTCTCTGGGCAACCTACTCTAGTGCTTCATTTTCTTCACAGCTAAAAAAGTTTTTCCTTATATCCAGTCAGAACCTCCTCAATTCCAGTTTAACCCATTATCTCTTGTTCTCTTGCCATGCACATCAGTAATAAACTTAGGTCTGCCATCTTAATAGCCTACTCATAAGAGTTGAAATGCGACTATGAGGTCCCCATGCAGCTGTGACAGATGTTCCTCATAGGGAATGTGCTGTAGCCCGTGGATTATACTTATTTATGTCTTTCTTGCATTGGGTTCCCAAAACTGAGCACAGTATCTGGATGTGGCCAAGCAAAGGAGAGTAATCACTTCTTTCAACATACCATTAACATAGTTAATATAGAATCATAGAACAGCCCTGGTTGGAAGGGACCTCAAAAGGTCATCTGATCCAACCTTTTGTCTTGCTAATATGGCCCAAGATACCTTTAGCTTCATGACTACCAGAGCACACTGCTGGCTCATGTTTAGCCTCCTTCCCCCTAGATCCTTTTCAGCAAAGCTGCTCCCCAGTCAGTCAGTCCTTAATCTGCAGGGACTTAGTCCACACGCACGCATACATGCACACACACACCCCCCGCACTGAGGAGTATGGAGAGCAGGGAGCTTTGCTATCTTTTTTTGTACTGAGGCTTTCTTGCTGGCATGGAGAAGGGAGGCACCGTACTCTAATGTGGAGAGAACAAAATAAAGTCTGGGACTGGGAGGAGAAAATAAATATTCTGCCTAGTAGCCTAAAAACTCTCAAGGAGCACAGAGATATCTAGGATATTTGGAAGCCAGAGTCACTGACACCTCTTTCTCATAGGAGGCATTAGAAAGCTGGAATTATGATCAGATGAAGAAGATTATATTGAGAGTTACAAAGCGTTTGTTGGTTAGAGTGACAGCAAACTAATTTCTGGTGAGAAAGAGGAAAACTTGAGACCCAATGAAGTCAATTAAAACTTATTAAAGAGGGCAAGGAGGGGAAGAGGAATGCACAGGCTAGGAAAGGAGACTGGGATGGATATTTAGGAAGTAGGTAGGAAGCCCTTACGCTCGAAGGTAGAAAGTCAGGCAATACGCATTGCCAGTAAAACCAGCGCAGCAAAGGAGTAAAAATAGATCAGATGGGCATCTTCAGATGGGTAGAACAGAGATCAGGATAGTCTAGGGGTTTAAGCCCAACTAAAAATTCTGAGATGACACTTCTACTGTGAACAGTGAATCTCATGCTGAACTGACAAAGGATTTCACTACAATGAGTAAAAATGGAGCTGTGTTAAAGGACTACCTATGAGGAAGACATTGAACTGAGAAGGCTGTGGCAGCATAGAAGAGGTAGAGAGAGGACATCACGGTTTGGTAAAATGGCAGGTGACATGTAAAAATAAATAATATGTGAATATTTAATCAAATGCAAAGCATTATGCATATTTAAAAGGCAAAAGTTTTACAAATTTCTTTTTTTTTTTTTTTAGAGTTCTTGGTTATGTCATCATAGCTTTTGGTTGTATATAATGTGTATATGATTAAAGTCTACTTTTTTACTTACATTGTATCATACGCTGTTGTAAGTAGATGAGTTTAAATTCCTAATAAAACTAAGAGTAGCCTCGTCCTCTACCTTCGTTTTATTGACAAATAATGCAACATCGACAGAGCTCTCTGAAGGAAACTCAAAACCTCAGAGGCTGTTCAGCCTTCAGTCTTCTTCTTAAAGCTAAGATTTTTGTATCAAGGGAACACTGAAATTAGTTTTTCTCCCTTTCAGTTCCCTCTAGCTGCAATTAGGAGTCAGAATCTCTGGCTTCTTGAATGCAAAATTTGTACAGACCATTCACAAAGGTTACTATTTTATGCATATGAGTAATGCAGCCTCTGTAAGTTAAACATGATGTTATCTCTAGAAATGTTATGCATAAGCTTTATCTTCAAAGATATTTCTGAACTTAACTTATGCATATCTTTGCACTCAGGTTTGATTTGATAACCTGTCAAGCAGATCTAATTTGTTTGTGTTTTCCTCTGCTCTTCTCCATACTGGGAACTATCTTTTGCTGACCACACATTGGTAAAATGAGTATTAAGTTTATTAGCACCATCCACAGTACCTTAACAAGAGGAAAAGAGAGAAAACAAAAACCAGAAAAGAAGCAAGAGACAAGGGAGGAAAAGGAAAAGGAGAAGGAGAAGGAAAAGGAAAAGGAAAAGGAAAAGGAAAAGGAAAAGGAAAAGGAAAAGGAAAAGGAAAAGGAAAAGGAAAGGAAAAGGAAAAGGAAGGGAAGGGAAAGGAGAAATGCAAAATATGATCATAAGCCTGTCAAAGTGTGTGGGAACTTGCAAGATTACAAAGAGCATTGAAATACAGCAGCAAAATAAGGAATAAGTGTACACCCGTAATTCAGCTTTCCTTGAAGACTGCATAATCAGTCTGGATGTTGAGAAGTTGGGTTATTGATTCCAAACTATCTTCTTTCTTTTTAAAAAATGTCATTTGTTTGTTTAAAACATTAACTTGTTATCATTCTATCAAAACTCTATATACATCTAATAAAAAGTATGCCACTTTGTAATTCAGCTACTTCATGCTCCCAGTCTCCTCTGACTGATTCTGGCTGCTTGGCTGGGCTCATGTCTTGTGATTTGTCATCACCATGGGGATCCCAAGGGACACCACTAGGATTACCAACGGAAGGAACCAGGTTGAATCCTGGAATATGTAGTCCAGGCAGAGACTGCCCTATATAGAAGGCTGGAAGTCTGAAGCACTGACCTGTCACTCTCAAGAGGCCACATGTCAGTATTTCCACACAGAAATATTTTCTTTCTCAGCTGAAGTATTTTGGAGGTTGATTTTTTTCATCAAAATGTCAACATTTGACACATATGTCAATTTTCCAGCCATTCTACTGTAAATTGTACCCAATACAAATGTATGTGTATCCATCTTCTCTATTTCTCCATACGAGCTGTTTTTTCAATAAGAAATTATGGAAAAAAGTTAAGATGTGTCAGAATCTATAGGCTCTAATAGTGGGATTCATCTGGCCAAATACAAAAATCTATAACTGAGACATCTACATCTGAGGTTGTCACCCTCGACTCTTTTCACATTCAATGGAGAGAAATAGACACTTTTAGGGTGTGATTCATCTCATCCTGAAGTAGATGGCTAAAATAGGTCAGCTGAATCATGTTTTAAAACTCCTATTTCTCTCCATTGGCAGTAGAGGGAATCCATGGTGACAACTTCAGACGTTGGCAGTTCAAGTTAAATAAAATTACTTATCCCTTAAGAGTCCATAGAACTGTTGTGCATAAACTTGTCCCTTTGCACCATAATTTCACTTGTTCATCTTATTTGTTTCCAAATATGCAATGACTTTTTCTTTTCCCCTTTTACATTGTGTTGTGGATTCTTTTTCTATTCCCCTCATCACCATAAAACCAGGCTTTAAATCAGTAATTTTGAGGCAATATCTGAGATAAATGCATGTCATATCACCAAAACTGCGAGATTCTGCAGTACTGCCTCCTTTTATTGTATCACCTGGGGTCTTTTGAGAACAAGTCCCATAACCAAATTATACCAGCTGTCTGATATAGGAGGCCAGGATCAGGCAGAAGATATTTGTGTGTTTCACCACATGGACTACACAGCACCCTTCACAAAGGATGCCATTTAACGTAATAACAAATCCCCAACATTCTCTGTACCTATGTGTAGATGCCACAAGTTAGAAAACTGTTTTCTTTGTCACCGTCGCTGATACATGAAGCAAGGATTTTTCAGTAATTGCTAGTGGCTTGGGAGTGAACACTGCAAACACAGAGTCATATAAATAATAATAATGTTAGTAGGTGGTACAGTGCACACAACCTTTCTGCATTTTGCCATGCCTCAATCCTAGAAGTACATGCCAGAGACAGTGATGTCTTTTTTGATCTCTTCCAGAAATTAAGCATGAATGCAAGTCTAAACAATGGTTACAGATCTTTGCATCTGTTCCCTTAATTTCTCCAACATGGAGTATTGCCTTAGCAGAATCCTGAAGGAAAGCAAATAGCAATAAATCTGTCTTCCCTCTGGGTAAACCCTGCAAAGGGATATAGAAGAGTGAGGGATGGGGTATGAATTTCACTTCAATGCACCAGTAATCTGATTGGGCTAAATCTGAGGTGGAGGACTCAGATTAACTCCCAGCTACATACTGCAGGTTTTCAAATTTTCATAGTGTAAAAAGCAAAAAGGAACTCTCAGATCATCTAATCTGCTTTCCACTCGATCACAGGCACTTATCTTTCACACAGTTATCCCTACCTTGAGCCAAATAGTTTCTCTGCAGCTAAAGTATATCTTCCTGAGAGGCATCTAATCTTGATTTGAAGATCTCAGGAGATGGAAAATCCACCACTTCCCTCTATAATGTGTTCTGATAGCTAATAGCTATCAGCATTAAAAGTGTGTGCCTTATTTCCAATTTGAATTCATCTGGCTTCAGGCTCCAGCCTTTGGTTCTTATTATGCCTTTCTCCACTAGATTACAGAGTCCTTTCATATCCATTATTTTCTGCCTGAGAAGGTATATATGCCATAAGCAAGTCACCTCTCAATCTTCTTCCTCATAAACAGAAAGATCCAAGTCTTTAAATCTCTCACCAGAAGGCATTTTCTCCTGTTTTCAAAACATTTCTGCATTTCTTCTCTACTCTCTCCAGTAGCTCCATTGTGTCTTTCTGAAAATGTGGACTGCAGAGTTGATGCAATACTCCAGCGTTGGCCTCACCAAGTTATAACAGAAAGGTCAACTCTCCTGCTCCATCACTGACTGTTCAGCAATCGTGTTGGGTTTTTTGCTGTATAATCCAATTCTCTGCTACTTTTTGGTTGCTTATCTAGTATGAATCCTCCATATTTTTAAGTCACTGCTTTCAGTTATTCCGTTCTGTGGGTTTCATCCTCGTTTCTAGAAAGGTAATTTAAGATTGGGCTGTATTAAAGCACCCTATTTCCAATAACCTAGTTTACGAAGCAATCTTTTCCATCTCCACAGTGTTCTCTTTGTTGTTTACCACTGGCTTATCCATAAATGTTTCCAGGAGTAATTTCATGGACATCCTTCTGGACTGTTAATAAAAAAACTTACAATTATTCCTCTGGTGCCAGTTCTTGTGGAATAAGAGAAGAAACATCCTGTGTCAGCTTTGTTTTGCATAAGAGTTACAGCAGGGGAAGGTGTCTGACAAGTAACATTGCCTTGTTACCTTCTATAGCATTCCCCGTATGTCAGGACTTGTTCAAAATGATCATCAATGTACTGAACATTTCTCCAGTTGCTCTTAGGAATTCTTAGATGCTAGTTATCCAGTGCTGCTGATTTCAGAATATTAATCATTAATTTTTTGTTATTCAACACCCTCCTTGATTACTAATGGGGAATCCGCTTCATTATCTTTACATGATACAGGTAGGGTTGAATGTTTTTTCACCTTGGAATGGTTCCTTCACCTAAATATTAGTTTTGATGGCTCTAAAAGTATTCAAGTATCTGGAAGGAACTGGAATAACAGTTTTAAGGCAAATAAGTATGGCAGGATTTAAATGTCATGCCAAAACCAGAAAGAAGTTCTGCTTTCTTACACTTTTATGTCCATATATGTCACCCATGAAATGGGAAAGGAAAGCTCAAATATCTCTCTTTTTGACTGGGAATAAGAATGTGACCCTGTTCTCTTGTCTCACAGGAAACAGCTTAAGCACTGAGATAAAGGAATTCTGGACTGAATGTCTTCTTCTGAAGTTACACCACCTTTTCTAAGTGCCTAGACACATATTGGGCTACTGAAAGCAAATGCAAATGGACTTTAAAATTTTATTTTTCTATATGCTGAAATTGAAAAAAAAAATTTTTGAATTTACCTGAAATGAAATATATTGCTTTGATTGCCAAACAATAAAAAATCAATTATTCATACAACACACACATAAATATATAATTTTGCTTTTTCAGATTCAAACCAGAAATATTTATTAAGAAGTTTACTCTTTCAACATCATAGTGAGCAGTTTTAGCACCTCAACTTTCTGAAAGTTCTGCAGTATATGTAGATTATTTTGTTTGTGTAAAAGTTAAAAATGCCATTCTGTTTATAGCTCTGCTTGGCACACATTTTTGCTGGGTTCCTCCAGCTGCTTATATTAATTTTCTGCGTTTTATAGGTTCTACTGGGATATACATAGCTTAGGCCTGTATCATATTTGTCAACACAAAGTCTTTCATTAGTAATGTCATTTTGGATGCTCCATCTATGCTTCAACCAAAGACAGTACCTATCCCACCCATGGGATGGAGCCCACTCTGTGCAGCTCCTTGGCCTAACAGAATGAGGTCCCAATGTCCCAGTGTTCCACGACAGTGAAATGTGCATCTTCACATGTATTGTGCAACCAAGGTTCCAACAACAGTGTTTTCTGTCTTTGGCTCTTGCTTTCAGGGTCAGGAAAGTTTCCCAGCAGACCATGTTTATCGCCTTCACAACTGTGGCACCATCCTGTTGGCTGCCATTTCATTTCATTCCAGTGAATACAGCATTAGTATAAAGATTTATGGAATGAATTCATAAAGCTTCCCAGTCTTGGTATGGTTACCTTGTGGTCTGCTCTTCAGCAAAATAGCAAAAAAAGTCCACAGCTGATCTGAGGCAATATACAGCAGTGTTCCCAGCCTGTGTCTATACCATTAACTAGAAGAGATTCAGGAACTAACCTCTTCCCCATAGTCCAATGGCACCAGTCGGTGAGGTCTACACTTCTTAGGACTTTTCCTTTTTTGGGGCAGATTCACCTTTGAATCACCTTCAAACATATTCTGCCAACAACTGAGCAGTGTAAACCTTCAAGTGAGGTTTTCAGGGCCACAAAACCCCAGCCACACTGTTTCTAACAATCAGCATACACAAAATTCATTAAGGCCAGCAAAAATACCTAGAAGCTTACTATTTGTTTAGACATCTAATCTCCTTTTCACAGGATGTTAATTTAAACAACTCGAAATTCAGACCTTAAATGCTTCTGCTGTACCAGCTTCATATTATTTGATTGCCTATGGCTTAGGGTCTCTAACACTCCCTTTACCCAGGGCCAGGCATTTGTCTAAATGTCATTGCTGATCTCCATTGCTTCAGTGGAAGGAGAAGTCTTTACACAGAGAAACCTGATAGGATACAACTTTGGGTTATCCTTGAAATAGGAGACTTCCAGCTGGGCCTCAGTTGAAGGCACGCAGATTTGAGCCACTGCCTTAACTGCTGAGATGCACTAATAGGGGGGCAGCAAACATCCTCCACAGCCGATGGACCTGGGAGCCCAGCTGAGCGAGGAGCCCGGCACTGTCGCCCAGCACTGCCCGGTGGAGATTTCCTCAGCTACCGGGGAGCCACCCAGGACAGATATCTGAAGGTTGTGAATGATTTCCATGCACTGAGGGGAAAAACAACAACAACAACAACAAAAACCCAAACCCCACACACCAACAAACAACAAACAAAACCAAACAAACAAGAAAAAGACAACTAACATTCAGTTCAACAGACCTTTTATCCTGGGATGGCTGCGCATTGAGAGACTGACAGCTTCCTCTGAATCACGCTGTACTACGGCCCCAGACAGAAAAGTGGATTAGATAATATTGACAATCAGTGCCTATTCGAATGCCCATTTTAACTGAAAGAAATACTGCACATATCAAAGAACAATATTTAGGATACAAAATCTCACCTTTCTTTACTGTAATGTAATGTAATAGCCATAAATGCACATGCTTCTTAACTAAATAAAACGGTTATATGCCACCTTGCTGCTTATGACATTTATCACAAAAAGCTACTCAGTACAGTCCAGTACTGTGTTAGGGAAATGAGAGGAGCACTTATTCCTTCACATTAGTTAACATGTCAAAAGCTTTTTATCTCAAAGATATTAAATGGTAAGAACAGTGTGTTTCAACTTCTAAATTGTCATACATCAAAGATTTTGGAGGACTTCTTTTTTAAATTGACAGTTGTCATTTAATATACAGTATGATCCAAAGCATATTATTTCTGAATGTTACCAGGGAGATTTCATTGGCTTTTGTGACATTTCCAATCTTTGGTATAATTGGCTAACAGCTTTTTTAACCTAATGTCTTTTAAGAAATAGTGTACCTGGTGGTCTGGGGTATCACATCTTCTGTTTTCTCTTTTCTTTGTTGTCCAAAAATGTTACCGTAATGATAAAAAGTGACATTATTTTAAAAGATAAGAAACACCAAAATTATTTTCTGTCTGACCTTTACAGTTACCAGAACAAGCGGCTTCTGTTAGCAAAATAGTTCAAGCTTTTTATTACAAAGGATATTTGGCAGTATTCCATAAGAAAAAAAAATACATGTAGTTCTTGTCAGGGGAAGTCATTAAGCCCTCTCTCCTTATGCCAGGCTAACATTTTAACAAAAATAAAATTCTGGATATTTTAAGATGGAGGAGGAAGTTGACTGTGAGAGGCAGGGATATTTCACGTAATGCTCTTTATGAATGTACTAATGTAGTTTTATGTCTTTGACTGCACCACACTGAAGCAAATACAGTGGGTTTACCCAAGAGTTCAAGGAGATTTTGGTGACCTTCGTTTCCCAGCTGCACATTTATGCATTCAGAGTTTTCTTCTTCACCCTGGTCTGTTGTGTTATTAGAACAACGCTCCTTCTTTAGGGGAGGCTGAGGGGTAAGACAGATAAATGACTGAATGGCTCAATGTGGCTAAATCCCTATATTTACAATTTTGTAAATAATTATGGCTACTCCTCAGCTGTACTGTTTTTTTCCAGGTAGAGGCTTACAAATCAATTGTTAGCTCCGCTCCATACTACTCATTGTCGATTTTACAGGTAACCACAGACCTTTAGAGGTGGAAGTGCTTGAGAATTCAAAGACACATCCAGCACAGATCCTTTTAACCACTGTTGTCGTTGCTCTGGTTCTTCAGCCCAAGTAAGGATGATATATGTCTTGCTTTCAGCTCACATGACAAAGATATGACATTGTTGTCACTGATTTTTAAGAAAAACTCTATGAGTCAAATTACAATAGCAACAAAAGTTAGAACAAAGCCCTCTTTCTTGTTGAAACAGTTTGCTGGTTTGCTGTCGTTTGCTCAGCTGGTGGTACTGTACATAGCCTGTAAATGGATGAAATATATTTTAGGTGCATGAAAGAAAAAATACTATTTAAAAACATAAGATTCCTTCAGGAAAATAATTGGAGGCAGTTATAGTCATTAACTCTGGAATACATAATTCTTCCCACGATTCTTAATATAAAGTGAATGCTGTTGCATGCCCCAGTGTTAAAGAATATATGAGTTAAATTTCTTCCTGCTTCAAAGATGTGTGGCCTAAAACCTGAAAAATTACAGTATATGCAAATGATCATAAAGGACTGACTTTACTGACCATTTCTTTGTGTTTGGGGGATAGATTTCTGCATGGCATAATATTTCCACTTGCATTGGTTTCCTGGCATGAAAATGTTTATTGCACTCATTAGCTAAGAGGATGTCGGCACTGGTCCAATGAACACAGATCTGCCTTCTGATTTCAGCCATTAAATTGCAATGGGATTCATAGGCTTAACATTGTGGGTGTGAGAATAATAAAATGGAACTCCATCTTTAGCCCAGTTACCATGGATGCAGTTAAAGGTCATAGTGGCAGCTGCTAACTAGTTGCCTTTTTAGCTGTATTTCCCCTCCCACTATGTCTTTTTGTGTACCTTAGTTTCTGCAGGTCTGCCTTAGAGCAATTCCACTTCCTTAACTTGGCATATGGGTGTCTTCCTCAACATGATGGGTGCATTCCCATAAATATGGTTGCTATGGGCATGCCTTTATTCAATTATTTGTGTTTTAATGGAAAATGAATGTAAAGACCTTAGCAAAAAATAGAAATGCAGCCTGCTCAGCATCCCGAATTATTTCTATTTTCTGCACTCTGCTTCACATTCCTAACTGGGGGGAAAAAAAAAAAAAAAAAAAAAAAAGAGTAAGAAAAAAGCCCTGTATAAAGTGAATTCCCATCTCCGTTTAAACTCATAATGGGTGCAGGCACTGAGGCATTCACAATGTGGAACATCAACTACTAGTTCTCCATTCGGCCCAAAGTCCTAGGAGTTAATTCCCTGTACTGCATGAAGTGTCAGAGTAATTACTGCTGATCAGCACTATTTCTCAGCATTCTGTCCTGCTTTGAGAGGCACCCAGTTTATTGATGCACCGCCACATCATCACAGTGCTTTCATTCAGGCAAGCTGCTTAATCGAAAGGGCTTGGACAATGCAGGATTTTCAAAGAGAAGAAGTGGAAAAAAATTAAAAGTAGCCAAGTAAAATAAAGTGAATGGTAAAGAAACCTGAAAGCTCTACAAAATATTTCCTTATGTCAACACTTTATTTCAATAGATGTTAAAACTCCTATTCATTTCCAAAAGAAGGTACTGTGAGTCTTTTCTGTGGTGACTCAACTACGTGATCACATCCTTTTTGAAGATTTTTAAAAGCACGGTTCTGGAAGCCCTCCTTGAGGAATGTTTATTGTTTTTTGTTCTGTTTATATACAGGCTATGACTGTGTCAACCTTTATGAACCACAATACAAAGAAACTTTTTTTTAAGTTTTTGCCTCTCTGTTTTAAAGATGCATTTATATAACCTGTCATTTCACGAAAATAAATTAAGTACTATATGAGCCAAATGTTTCAGTTCCACACAAGGGTGGCTTCTGGTTCTCTTTGGCAGGATGCCACTTTATTCATTTTTATTTCAAACACAATGTGAAACTTTTAATTTTAATATAGTGTATAAGTACGATGGCTATAAAGCCCACACTGTGACTAATCCATGCTCCTCCTCCCCTTGCACTTCTGTGAATTTTAGAGCGTGGCAGAAAGTTACACTGAATTTATTTCAGCTTAAATACTATCAGGCTTTGTGTGTTTGTTAGAGAAAAGAGATTTATTTGGGCCGGCATTTTTATTTAGGACTCAGTGTTTTCCTTGATTGAGTTGCTTTTGGGCGCTGTTCTTGTAGGTCTGTGGCTACCCAGCCCTTAGTGAAAGCAACTTTTTAGTTGAGTCTGTTTTGCCTGGAGAAGTGAAATAGATTGCCACATAGAAGAGGAAACAAACAGGTAATGACAAACACAAGTGTAAACAAACCAGTTATCTAACTGTTTGCTGAGATTCTTTTAATGACATCACCCCCTCTGTGGAATTGCTTCATTAAAAAATAATAATAAGTTTCATAAGTTGTTCAGCAGTGCTGTTGAAAATATCAGAATAAGACTGCTATGACTATTACAGTGTCCCGTTTTACTGTTTCCTCCACCATACTTTTAATCAAAGAATTTTTTCTTGTGCCTTGTTTACTGTTGATATTTTCTAGCTGATTGGATAGGAATGACATTTTGACAATTTACTGTAGCAGTAAGCACTGTACAAACAAAAGGTGCTGATGAAAACTCGGAACCCATTATTATGTAAATTATGGCTGACTAACACAGATTCCATCTCCCAGTCACCATCATTGAGACCAGTTTTACTCAATGATAATAATTTTCATGATTGCAGTCTTCAGAGAGATCAGAAATATGCTTTAGCTGTTGCATTTATCTACTGTGGGTACTTGACCCTTAATTAAATTCTGAAACTTTTTTATATAATAAAGTAAAATACAGCTGACACTTCTATTCAAACAAAGAGCATCAAACATAGATCTACCAAATAAGATAAAGGTATTTCAGACTTACCTTGTTGTAATGGTAGTAAACACGAAGATTACAACATCTTTTGAAAGAGAGCTTAAAGTTTAAAATAAAAAAAAAAAAAATCATGCTGTTGGGCAATTTAAATGTTGCACTTCAGTGCTGTGTCTGCTGAATGCTGGGCTTGCTCTGCAGAATGGTCTTGAACTTTATATTAAAATATGCATGGCAGGAAAAAAAATGAATGAGCTTTGAGTATATAGATGATGTTTGTCTGCTCCCATATATTATTGCAGCCATAAGTGCAAAAAGATTAGTAAATAAAATAATAGGTTATTTAATGTTCCCCACTAACTTTCATAAGACGGTACTCTCCAAAATCTTGAAAACAGTGCTTTGTAAAACTATTCAGCCTAAAAACAGATCAGAAGCAATTCAGGGTGCTGCACTACCGCTGTGCTGTTAACAGATACGAAAATGACTAAATATCATCCAAACAGAACAGCTAATTTGGTTTATATTTATATATATATGTTCCAAAAACAAGACTGGGGAAAAGGGATATACTGTAGAGAAAAAGGGAGCAGGGCTTTTCATTTAATATTTTGATTTTTTAAGACAACTCTGTAGGCTTTTAGCACTTCTTTCTCCTCTCTCCCCTCCATCCAGTTTTCCCCTTTCCTCCCCACTCTCCTCACCAGTTTTTCAAATGAAAAAATGCCCATTCCAGGTAAGCAGTAACAGTCAAGCTTAAAAAGTTGTAGGTTATTATAAAAACGGAGATTCAGTATTTCTTTAGACATAGCACTTTGCTAAACTGTCAGTTCATAGAGCCAATGAGCTAAGAAAAGTAATTACTTAAGTGGATTTCATGAAGAGTAGAAAGATGATTGTGCCACATTAAATAACAATTGTATCCTTAATGATGTGTTGGACTATAATACAAACATCCTTCTGCCATTATATGCACTACAATATACCTTTCTAATTACTCCGGTGGCTTCCTCTTCCTTTATTAAGATGCTATGCTTTCAGAGACTATGTAAGCATTATATGAGCTTTTTTTTTTTTTTTTTAACTACAGTGAGTGCAGCTGCGTGGTCATTGATAAATTGCTTATAAATTACTGACACATTGTATATGAATGGAATCATTGTTTTATTCCTTTTCTTTCCTTCATGAAATACAATTTTTCTTAGAAGAGATACAATGAAATTCAATAAAATTACTTGTCTGGATTGTTGGGGTTTTTTTCATTTCTAGACATGTAAGCAATATAGTAATATAAATCCAGATAATTAATAAGGCAGATTCAAGACAACATGGCAAACTTAAGAAACAAAGCTAGAACGGAGTAGGTAATTTGGTGTTATTCATTTCAATGATTTCTTGCTTATAGCCTGTGAACCCTTGGGGATCCTTGGGCTTCCTGTCAGTGGTCCCTGAAAAAGCTGTTTTACTATCTGCAAGCTATTTTTAGATTGTCTGCAAATTCAAAAAGGTTCAAAACCACTTCTCCATTTCATTGCTTATATTCTGTCCCTTAGAGATGGAAACCCTACACTCCTTAACATTGCTTTCTATAAATCAGTATGCTTCCTGTGATTTCTAGGGTTACTTTTGTGCACTATCTGACCGCTCATTCGACTTGATTTCCTAACATTCTGTCAGCACATAGAGCTTATACTTGGAGCCAGTTAAAGTTTGCACACATTAACAGTCCCGCTGAAGAAAAAAGGAAACTTCTTTTATGTGGAAATTCTTCCAAATGTGTAAAGGGATTGAAGAACTGGGGGAAAAAACAGACATAAAATTGGACAATTCTGGATTCTCTGTCACAGCTTTGTTTAACTCTTACAATAGAAATTTTCATCCAAAAAGAAACTTAAATAAATAAGTGAACAAAATAAAACCTGCAAAGTATTCTTTTCCTCTATTGTCTCTCGGTAGAGATACATTCCTTTAACTCGTAACTCATGTTCTTCTGCTACCTATTAATGCTATTAATAGCAATAATTCAATGAAAAGTCCACTTCACTTCTATCCATATTGCACTGCTATCCTGAAATGGGTAGTCAAAGTCACACCTTGGGAATTTTATCAGTAAAATTGATAGAATATTGACAAAGTTCCTTACTACTCTTGGGTGACCTGAAGTTAGCTTAGACCAAAGAAAGAGAACAATATTCTTGTTTTGAAAGTCAATAATGACAATAATAGGAAAAATATGTCATAGTATGACCAAACTATTTTGTGGTTCTCATCAATATTATATTCTCTTTGTGAAAAACTAGGACACATTATACTGCTAGTTTCACATCTGACTGTTGGCACATTGGCAAACTAAGAGGCAAGAATGTCCATAATTTAAAATAAAATCCATCTATAAAATTCATCTGCAATTAACATAATCAATTTCCTACAAGCAACTCGGTAGGTATATATTTTCTCTTTAGCCCCAAATTCTTACTGGTGCAGTAAGAGCTCTGTGCTTGGATCATGTGCTCGGCAGAATTACGAGAATCTTTATAAACTCCCCACTACACTGCTTGGTTAGCTAAATTCAAGACTAGTAAATGGTCCTTGGAAAGCAAGCAGAGTAGCACCCCTGTTACTGCATTTGAAGGGTATGTACATAGCCATATATTCTTCTGCAGTCATAAGAAGCCCGAGCCAAAAAAAAAGTGTTGTCTGATAAAACTGCAATTAAGTAAAATTTTTGCACTGGGGTGAGCAAGTAGCAACTGGGAATAATTTTTCATTCTTACCCGTACTCCTTCTCATCTGCAGAGTATCCGTTACTCAGTACTCCCCAGAACTGGGCCCACCATGAGGTGACAAATTCTGTTGCTCTGTTTTCTGGGAGAGAAGGATGTGCAGATCTTCTGCTTTGTTCTGAAGGTTAGCGCTTACCTACTTGGATTTGCTTAAATCCAAGCAAATCATATCTTCAAAATTAAAATAAATTGTTGAACATGCATTGCTTATGGCATTTTCCACTCTTTTTAAGGAAACAAATGCTGCTGGGAAAGGAAGAAAAAGCTGGACAAAGATGGTTGGGTATAATGATTCAGGCACACTTTGTAACTATAATTGTCACATCATATCACAGATCTTTCTGCCTGCTGGAGAGGATGGTGAGTCAGTCTCTCTTTAAATTTGGGAAAAACTATTTTTCCCAAATTAATGGCTCATATATGTGAAACACATAAGTTACATCTGGGACACTGAGAATTCTGTTCAGTAGGAAACTTCAGCTGTTTTTAGGCACCTAAGTGAAAATTTTCAGTCTTAGAAATCCTTGGTCAGCGGATGCCCTTCTCTTGAGTGCCCAGACTCTGCTGGGGTCTTAATTTTCAACAGGGTGTCTAATATTCTTTTTTGCCTGAAGATCTTGTACCTAGAAATGCTTCTGTGTAAGAAAAAACTTAATTACTTCACTTTCTCTTTCTACTGGATTAAGGAAGCAGCTTTGGTTTCCAGGTGCTTTTCTTGTTATAGGTTGTCTCCAGATCACCCAAAATGGGCTGACGATAAAGTTCACCTCATAAACTTCTAAAGATTGGCCTCCAATTTGCTCTAGAACAGCATGAATGAGACTGACATGGAGAAATAATTTCCTGAAACTGATCTATCTACCATTGCTTGTTAAAAAGCAGATTACTTACTGTGGTGGCAGCGAACGCTGGAGATAGGGATGTAGTTCCTGCATGCTCAGCACCTGCCTTCTTGATGGCCACAGCAATTTCTGCTTATTGCCATCATCTCAGAAGTTGGTCAGACCTGCTGGGAGGCAGTGCTGGTTTTGCAAGGACCCAGGATATCTCTGTGGTTTAGACTGGCTTCTTGTTACCTAAAGGTCCTACATACCTCTGGTCATGTCAGCCAGCCTTGATAGCCAAGACGTAGAATACCCAGTGTAAGTGATGTAGCTCCTTTATCTTCTGTTCAGCTTTCTGATCAAAGACCTTGGAAACACCATACCCATTACCAATTAGTATTGGCAACAGCTCTGCCACATGGAAAAGCCTCCTTATCAACATTATAAAGAAGTGAAATCAAGGCACAGGGATATAAAGTGACTTTCCTAAGATCATAGGCAAGGTGCTGTGGAGGTAGGATGAGTGCCTGGGTTTGAAATCTGTATCTGGGGCACAAGTCAATTCTTCTCCCTCTGAAAGGGAGAATACTATGATAGTCTGTAAAAGGTTTGTGGTTAAGACAGAATAGATCTTTGCAAAATTCACTCTCTAAGTATGCTTGCTGCTTAGGCGGCGTATAACATGTAACATGGTATGCAGGTCTGCCTCCCCACACAGAGGGAAGACTACACACGAGCACCCATCTGAAAAGTAGCCATGGTAAATCCCTCTGCTTACAAGTGAGCCAGTGTATTTTGTGTTGCTGTGTTTAGGTGTATGCTGTGTAGGTTGCTCACGGGGAAAATGGTGCAGAGCTACAGCCTCACATGTTCCAGCAGTGCATGAGCTTTAGAAAGTAATAGAAGTACAAAATTGGACTTGTAACGAGACTTTTCACCTCGATTTTAACCAAAGTATTGGGAAGTTGATTCTTCTGGCCCTCTAAAGGGTGTTTTTGCCTGTTACATGCCATTGCTCCTCGGTGCAGGACCTGAAGGTGCTGCAGAGGTTTTGCATTCCACCTTCGAGTGAGCTGGACTTATGAACTGGAACTAAGATCAGAACTGGCAGCTAGGCTCATGCCAAATTGAAGTTTTATTTATTTGATCATTTCATTGCAAGGTAGACACTGTGTCTGTGGTTTGTATCTTTAAAATCAAATAAACTATTTATATATGGTGAAGAACTGTAAAACACATAGACCTTATTCACTAATATTTTTATGGTTTCTTTACACTTGACAAGTAAAGAATTTGTGAAAGTGTTTTTTGTACCCAAATCCCACAGATTTCTTAGGTTATTTTTTAAATTAAGAAAAGGTACAATCTAGATTAGTAACACAAACTTAGCTCCTGTTTTTCCCTAACAGGCAGCATGAACCCTTCTGAGTGAATTTCTAATACATATTTTTAATGGAATACGTTTGATGAAAACTTAAGAAAATACCATCAACTTTTATCTATTTAACATTTTCATGTTATTAAATGAGGATACCTCATGCGAATTTCAGGTCAGAGTGGAAATATAAATTAGCTACTGTTTTCCTTGCGTCCTGATAATATTGTTTTGTTTACATCACCATGGAAAGCTTTATGCAAATTTTCTTGCCACATCATATCCATTATACCTTAAAGAGAAAACAGTCTAATAAAAATTCTCAAAACAGCTATTACTTGTAGGAAAGGAAACTCAGAGGTCTGCAGTCTTTCAAAGTGTCATTGCTACTAACTCGAGCTTCGTAGAGGAAGAAATCAGAACTGTTCTTTCATAGAGACAAATTACTGTGAGCTCCAGATGAAGCCAGCAAAGCCATGGAAAGGCTGTGGTTTGCAATTCAGGTCTCGACTGATATTTTGATCCTGTGGACGAGGGGCTCCTGGATGTTTCTGCCACTGCTGCTGACAGTTTGTCAGGTTGCTCCTGCACACACCTTTACAGCTGCAACTCCTGCTGCACATGTTGCAGGACATGTGGAAGGTCATTAGTGGTTTCAGTCTGCATTACTGTCATCCTAAAGTACAATCTTGCCATGCACTTTGCACTGCAAGGGCTAGGAAACCAGTATCTTTCGTAGTAATGACTTCCAGTTTACAGCCTTCATTTGTTATATTTCCTCAATAGCTGTTGTGTTGAGATTAACTGCATAAATGGTCTGCAGCTGGCTGTTATGAATTAAGGGAGTTTAATCAAAGTATTTCTAATGTACAGCATAATGATAATACATGGGGGAAGTACTATTTAAGAGATAATGATGGCTTCAGAAGATCACTGTTGTAATGTTTAGTGCATATGCCTTCAGCATTGAATTTGTTGTTGTTCTGAATATGCTTAATGGATCAGTGAAAAGCTGCCTAATGTGGGATTGTTTGATGGGGCTGACAGAGCTGGAATTAGCCCATTGCTGTTTACTGCATACAGCCATTAAGATTAATTGCTGCCAGATAATTTTGAATGTTTTTATCTTCGGGAAAAAGTGTCACTAATGGGTTTATAAATTGGTTCACTATTACTAATAGTAAGGCCAGTGTAACAGGAGAGGATGTCAGCAGCTAATTCTAAAGATAAAGGTAAAAAGTATAAAGTACTATATGACTTGCTAGTTTTAAGGGATAATGTTATCTAATAACAGACAGACTGATATATGATGCTCATTAATGCTATTTCCCGGGCTTTGGGTTGAACCTAATAGATGCTAATAAAGTCTTATTTGATGTACCATTAAAAAGCTCAATCTGTTTTCTGCATTAATGCACAATGTTGTTTATCACATTTTCAGTGACTAAAACCCAAACCCTCAATCTGTTACATAACTAAACAGTATCAGGCTAGTTATACCTATTTTTGTCTTTGTTTAGAGACACAGAAAAATTTATAGGGCAACCACATTTCTGTACATACTGTACGCAAGTCACATCACTCAGCTTCCTGTCAACGACAATACTTCAGATTTCATTTTAACGTATACCCTTTCACATATAGCGTCACCAGTAAATTCCACAAAGCACTCCCTCCAAGAGATACATTAATTGGTTTGCAAATGTTAGAAAATACTGGTGAGATGTGGGCAAAAGATTATTCAAGGAGGACAAATCCACATTAGAGGTTAACAGTCTGGTACACCGCATATACATGCGTGTGCAATGCCTCTAATTTGCTGTGTATTAAAAAGAAGGTTCTTTGTGCACTGACTCTCAAATATATCCCTTGTATCTAAGGGCATTGACAAGGGAGTGGGAAGAACATGCACTAGATAGAAACACAGACAAGGAATGCTTAATGAAGAAGGGAAAACCAATAACTCATGAGTAGTGAAGTTGTTCTCTTCTCAAGTAGAGGTAGTGTAAATTATGAAGTGATTCCCTTCTCAAGTCGAAAGAGCATTTATGTTTTTCATGACCAATTTTTAGATTGTGCTGAGAACATCTTCAATTTTTTTGAGGGGCTCTGGATAGTAAAACAGTTCGTATCTAAGAAAAAAAGGCAGTCTCAAACAACACCAGAAAAAGCTCTTTCCATTATTTTTCCCTTTCAGAATGTTAGCACGTGAAGACCTCTGAGAAGTGAAGAGGAAAAAAATATAGGGTGGTAAGGTCTGTTCTGCTGTATTTGCTGTTTCCACAGCAGGATTGCAGGTGGCATTGTTGTTTCTGTGCCATTAAGGACATGAGGCCTTTATTCTGGTTTAGACTCTTTCCCCGTGCATCCATTTTCAGCTTCCATCCTTTTGCCATACTTATACCATCTGCCTGAATATCTAGAAATACATATTGATGTGCAAGGACCTTACGTTATGTAGGGAAGTGTCTACAATCTAAATATTCTTCCCTTTATTTATGTTTCTGAACATTGCACAATACTGCCTGGACATATCCATTCAGGTTTTTTCATTATATCCAGATCCTGATTTCTTTCTCTCTCATATCCCCCACCATTGGCTGCATTATCCATATCTAATAAATCATTTTCCAATTAAACTTTTGTCTGTACACAGATCTAGCACTATTTTGACTTAAATCGATTTAAAATCAGTTTCATTAATTCAGTACAAACTCTATGTAGACACATTAATGTTGCATTACAAGCAGCTTATTTTGGTTTACTTTTAACTTAATATAAGTTAAACCAAACTCTGTCAGGTTTATATTGATTTAGAAGAGGTGACACAACCTATTTCATTGTTTCAACCACATCATTGATTTTAAATCCCGTTCTTAGTTCAACCAATGCAATTTTCACATAGACAGTCCCAAAAAGTGTTGCCAATGTTTCCATGCACACCTCTGTGTAGATGCCCATTAGCCTCTCCTTTCTATTGTTAATGATTCTAAATAACGTCTTGAGGCAAGCCTTGATTAGGTTGTTAACCAAGCTGTCTGTGGCAGGCAATTTAGGATGATAGCTTACATGAAAATTATTCCAGAATAAGGTATAGGGTTGTGGGTTATTTTAATGCAGAGTAGCTCTACTGGAACAGTTCCAGGTAGAGACACTCTGAAGGAGATTTGGGTGTTCTTGTGCCAGTTTGGACAGAACAGAGCATCCTTCCCCTGCTCCAGGAGGGAATGGATCCCCTGTGTCAGATCAGCCAGCCCAGACACCTTGGGCACCCTACATCTCAAAGGGTACAAAACATCTGTGTTTACTTACCTGAATCCTCTCCTCTCCTTCTGAAGAATGATTTTTTGAGTTTAAGTAATTTGCTTTCAAATAAATGCTCAGGCAATTTTTTTACCCTAGGAGGGAGGGAGGTAAGCAGAGAGAGAGAAAAAGAAAGAGAGAAAGAAGAAAGAAGAGAGGAGAGGAGAGGAGAGGAGAGGAGAGGAGAGGAGAGGAGAGGAGAGGAGAGGAGAGGAGAGGAGAGGAGAGGAGAGGAGAGGAGAGGAGAGGAGAGGAGAGGAGAGGAGGAGGAGAAAGGGAAGGGAAGGGAAGGGAAGGGAAGGGAAGGGAAGGGAAGGGAAGGGAAGGGAAGAGAAGAGAAGAGAAGAGAAGAGAAGAGAAGAGAAGAGAAGAGAAGAGAAGAGAAGAGAAGAGAAGAGAAGAGAAGAGAAGAGAAGAGAAGAGAAGAGAAGAGAAGAGGAGAAGAGAAGAGAAGAGAAGAGAAGAGAAGAGAAGAGAAGAGAAGAGAAGAGAAGAGAAGAGAAGAGAAGAGAAGAGAAGAGAAGAGAAGAGAAGAGAAGAGAAGAGAAGAGAAGGGAAGAGGCAAAGGAAAGGCAAGGTGAGGAGGGAAGGAAGGAAGGAAGGAAGGAAGGAAGGAAGGAAGGAAGGAAGGAAGGAAGGAAGGAAGGAAGGAAGGAAGGAAGGAAGGAAGGAAGGAAGGAAGGAAGGAAGGAAGGAAGGAAGGAAGGAAGGAAGGAAGGAAGGAAGGAAGGAAGGCCTAAGGGCAATTTAGGCAGAACTGAAAAACAGACAAGTTAGACTTATCACACAATGGGATCTTATTTCACTAAGCAGGATACTTCCAGCCCTTGACCTTGCAGGTGCACCTGTTCTGGGTCATGCCATACACACAATGACTTGCTTCCTACTTTGTACTATTTGGTACAAAGCTGCTCAGAATATGGATTTGCAGAAACATCATGTTAATCCTGAACTTTCTTTCCCAAGTCAAACACAGATACTGGACTGCTTAACCTAAAACCAGCAGTCTCTGAAGATACTCAGGTGTTTCTAAACTAATATCTGTTGGGTAAAACAAAATGATGCTTTGCAGAATGCAAGGCCTGATCTTCAATGCAGTAAAGACAATTTGATATAGAAAGGACTTCACTAAGTTTTCACAGTAACACCAATGCCAAAGTTGAGCAGTCAGGAGGAACATATATTTACATTGCAGTGCAGTATAAATTCAGCTCGATCAGTTTTTCCTTGACCAGTTTTTCAGGAAGGAGGTCTATCACAATTCATGTTCATTCTCAAAATTATGATGAACACCTGAGCTTCCTGAACGTCCTCAACATCCAGCTGCTTGTGGCTGGAATTAAGGGGCATCTGTCTTCCTGGAGCAACCCAGGTTTCCACCTTGCAGTCCTGGAGGATTGCTCAGACTCAGCACAGCCGAAGTCAGCTATCCAAAAACCCTACCTGAAGGTACCAGCTAGTTATGAAGTTACTCTAAACACTATTCTTTTCTTCTATATATGCTCTGAGATGTATGAAGTGAGGACAAACTTGACCAAGTTTCCCTTTCCCCAAACACTCTGTAATTCCACATACTCACCTAGAGCAAGCCCATCCCCAGTGGCTTCTGGAGCAAGAAGCAGTAGCGCTGCAGAGCATTGCCATACCCACACAGGTCTTGGGACACAGTTTGTTTCCCTGGTCCTTTGCCACCACAAGTCCCAAATCAGTGACCCTTACAAAATGAATGTAACTGAGAACAGGACTCGACATCAGGTCTGCATTATGCTCCAGAAAGCATAAAGGAGCCGATTGACACCGAGAGATGCCTCATTCAGGAGAGCAGCCTCTCTCAGTAGCCAGTTCAAAGCAGAAACTTCACTAAAGTGTTTTGCAGGATTGTCTTTCCCTTTCTATTGATTAGACAGGAAGCCTTATGAGACTAACCTCCTACCTCAGGCACTTTATTTATCTAAATTTAGACACTGTGAAAAGCCCCATAATTTTCTTTCTTTCAGGAAGATTTTTGAATTTGGTTGTCTTGTTTTAGGATGAAATTCACCCCTCTGCAGCAGCCCAGTTCAGGACAGAGAACCACTCCAGTTCTGTGCAAACTCTGATTCAAAGATCTCATTCCAAAACAGAGCAAACCCCTTATAAAGCCCCATGAAGTCCTGTTCAGCTTTAGCCAGCCGGCACTCTCTCGGAAAAAATCTGGACCTAGAAGGACATGGCAGGCATGAGTTCAGTCACATAGTCCTGTGTCTCACTTCAACTTCATCAAGAACTGTGATCCTGAAAAGAAAACCCTATGGGAAATTTCTACTTTGGTTGAAGGGAAAAAAAATCCAGTCAGGTCTCCAAAAATTATAAAGTGTTACATTAATTGCTTCTTTTCACATGTCACCTTCTTGATTTGAGCTTTTACAGTTCATATTTTAGACCTTTCCTCTGCAGTCCAGACCATTAGGAATGTCTTCCCCCCCCCCCCCCCCCCCCCCCCCCCCCCCCCCCCTTAATAAATGTGATTATCAGGTAATAACAGGATTTTTAAAGCTAAGGCATTAAAAATACTGATTGTGGCAAAATGCATGATCAAATCATAAGTCTTGGCAACATCATAAAGTGTCTCTCCTTTCAAAACTAGTTTTCATATATCTGTTTGAAGCAATTTCCCAAACAAAACTGCAATTTTTTTAATGTATACACAGATTTGTGCAGCTTATGAAGAAAAGCAGGGTTGAACCCAGGCCATGGATAAGTGCTGGGAAAGTGTGAAGTGATGGATCATGCAGTCATTCTATTTATCAACATCAAAAATTCTTTGTCTGATTCATGAAATGTTATTTTATCGCCACACAAAGATATGTGGGGTGCTTTTTACAACTGAAGTATGAATGTAATAGATTGCAAAACTTTCCCTCCCTAAATTCACACTTGAAAATTATGTGCTGAAATTTTCAAATTCACCTAATTAAGAATATTAGGAACAAATGCAGATACTTAATACAGCAAATTAAATAGGTTTAGGGTTTTTTTTAAATTAAGTCATGGATATATTATCCTGAAATTAAACTATTTAACATGGAAGATTCTCTCAGCTGCAGACAGTTTCAGGCCAATTCTTCCTAGACTGCAGCTATTACCTTGAAAAAATTACATAACTTGTCTTTTTTCTGCAAATCGCTGAAGCCCAAATGGTGCTCCGTTATTAACATCAGAGCTGTCAGCATCTCAGGGAGGCAAGAGAAGAAAGCAAAGCATTCCTACCAGCAGCAACAAAACCATGCTTGCACTTAGAGAAATCTTCTTTCAATCCTCTTTACACCAAGCACAGAACTACTTAAACTACAGTACACTGAAGGTGGGATTCATTCCTCTCTCACTATCTATAAGTCAGAAGTCTCCGTTAGATGTCTATAAGTTAAAGTCAGCTTGACTCCCTCTCTAGACAATGAAGAGAGATAGGCACCTCCAGAGGGTGATTCATCCCATCCGAAGACAGGTATCGAAGAGAGATGGAAGGAATCGCCCTTTGGAGATGTCTATCTCTCTCCGGTGACTACAAAGGGAGTCTGTGGTGAGTGGCTTAAACTTGACAGCTAAAGTTATGTGAGATGAAATCTAATCCTAAGCATAAATAACACAGGAGGAGCTTTACTCCTGTACTGAAGAGAAGGTTATTAGTGATAGTTATTGGAAGCATTCTGCATTAAAAATGCACAAACTGCATCGTGCTTATTAGCTAGCATGAATTAACTTGATTGTGCATATAACTACACTGATATGTCATGGGTGTCAGAGCCTCCGTAAAAAGTAGGAGGGGCAAGTTTAGTAAGGGACCATGGTTCCAAAAGAGTGTCACACTCAGCTGGGACCCTGACCAGCTTCTGAATGTTCCTGTTTCTCTCAGTTCTACCTGTTTAACAACTGTCTTACAATAATGACAACCCTGGACATCTTTTTTACCATCTAAGTGTCATTTGTCTCTGTTCCAGTTGAGATCCTAACATCATGGCAGGTTAGATGACTTACATTTTACAGGAAGTGGAACTGTATTATAATAAGACTCAAAGAGTCAGAATATGTTCCTTTCATATGATTTGTTTTAACTTTCCATTCCATCAAAATGTTATTCATTGTAGTTTAGAAAGTGAAGACAGGCAAAAAATATCTTCCCCTAGAAACTGTAAGAAGTAGTCTGTGTGGCACCAACTGATTGGCTTTCACATTGCCTCAGATTAATCCTGTCTAGAGCAGGTGGGGGCCTGTGAAGTAATAGCTCTTGACCCTGGCTCTCCTCTAGCCTCCATACAATGTCTTCATGACCCTAAAGCTTCCTTTTATTTCAGTTCAAAGAGTCTGACATCAGAGAGGGTTGTGCTGGAGCCAACAAGGCTGGTGGGTGTTATATCATGAAAGTGACCACACATGCAGCATGCCATAGGGTTTGTCATGATGGGGTTGTCTGAGGGTGCAAAAACTGCTGAAAACAAGAAGTAATGGGAAAATCAGCACAACTGAAGATCAAGGTAATAATGTCTGAACTGGTCCTGTAGTTTTTTTAATATAGCAGCATAGGTATACTCAAATGGACCATATCAGATCATGGCTTTAGCTGTTTTAATGAAGGAACACAAATTTAACTTTTATCTTTGTAGCCCCTACTAGATCGGATGTCAAAAGAGAAAGAATTTGAGATACCTCTGCAGCCTGGGTATTTGTGTCTTTATTAATAGTTTCTTGAAGCTAGAAATGGATAGACATAATTTTATGACTACACCCAGGAGTTTAAAGGCGCTGCCAAATCAACCTTGGCACCACCCTCTCCTGAACTGTATCATGGGCATCTATATAGCTAAAGTTTCATCCCAAGAAGTTTCCTCTGAGTTATATCAATATGAGTAGAGAATGAAGGCCTTTGCACTTAGTTTCAAGAGACTTCTTTGGAAGATGTAATTCATGTATATCTGAGTATTTCATCACTACTTAGATGTTCTGTCAGCTTCGTCTTTTAAATCTAGGTATTTTTAGTATTCTTAGTGTAACACATGCATGAGAAAATACTGTAGCTATGAAAGTCCAGATTGTGCAATCTACTAACCTAGAAGGTACTGTCACTTTTATGTGCCCTATATTTTATTCATCCATAACTCAAATAAATGCAGATTTTTTAAAAATTTATCTTTAGCTCTTGCCTTGCTTTCCAGTCCTCAGTGTTTGGAATTTGAGAATCAGGTCATCTAGATAAAAGCTACAGAATTTGCTCACATGCTACGCACCTTCAGTAAGCAGCACTACACAAATAAACAGTATTTTACATCTTCCTATAGGAAAAATTTCAAAATATTGCAATTAGATGGGGGTTTATTTCATTATTTATAGAGATATTAGCTTGGTTTTCATGGTAGTCTCAACCCTTAGGCAAGTAAAACTAAAATCAGAAACATATTTAAATCACCCATCTAGACAGAAAGATTTATAAAGTACCATTTACTTGGTGAATCTTTCACTCTAAGTTATCTAATGGTTTTCTAAAATTAGATGCCACTTTCAAAAAATCAAAACTGTCGGAGTTATTAACAGCACCTTTTTAGGGATATTGTTAGATACACAAACATCTGGGAAAAAATACTGGAAGAACAAGTTGCATCAGCTTTGAATGTGTTTAAAGCAACACATTAAAAGTACTCGCAAGGTTATGTTTGTAGGAAGAAGCAAATTGGTTGAAACCCTGACCCCACTGAAATTAATGAGATTTCACCATTTGTCTTTTACTATTCAGTCATGTTTCTAGTGACCATGACGATGAGAAAGATTCTTGCACAAGGACATTTGAAATGGTAGGCTCTGTCTCTTGAAACAGTAGGTTCATTTGGCATTTCTGTGCTTCAGTATTTCTTGTAGTCAGTGCACAATACGTGTCCCAGCTTGAAGGCTTCTAATAGCTGATAGAAGATAAAAATAAATGTTGCTATTTAGAGATCCAAAAACTCTTAAGAGCAGGAGTGAAAAATGTTTTGACTGTTTCATAAAACAAGTGTGAAAAATGGCCAGTGAATCATTTTTAAAGGGTCAGTATTAAATTTGTATTACTGCAGTTAAATCCTAGCTAGGAATTGGAGCACAAATTCAGTGAAAAATAAATGAAAGGATCTGATCTATATTCCATGGACTCAGTCTCTAAGTCTCCATTATTGGGGTTTGGGGCCTTAGATGTTCCTGCCTTCTGTAATACATCTTCAAGTATGTTCTAGTATCTCCTTATCTCCAGTGATTTTAATGGGACCACTGCTTTCTTTCAGTCTCTTGGTTTTATGGGTTCAAAAGTCCACAATACATTCCAGGATGCATCTGATCCTTGAGAGTACAACGTGTGAGATCTGAAGACGGTGACTAGTCTTTGCCCACAAAAAGCGAGAGCCAGGTTGCCAGAGAACACATAACCCCCACAAAAGACAGAGATCAGTGAGATTTGGGGAGGGAGGAGAGGAAGAGAAGGAAAGGAAGGAATAATTGAAGAAGGAGTGAGGTGGTTGGAAAGGCACTATGAGAAGTCCTTAGATATAGCTCTGTGAGGCTATACAGCTCTAACTACACTGAGAAAAGTGTTCATGGGAGATGAAGGTAGTAAAATAAAATGTTGAAAGAAAATGAGACGGTTGAACCCAGAGAAGCCAGAACTCTTGGACAAGAGTTAAAAGGGATTTAGCAAAGTGCTGGGATGTTGAGAGCCTTCTGGTATTTTACTAAAGGGCTGAGAGCTTGGCTGGCTCAAGGCACAAGCGACAGCGAGCGGTACCACAGGACACCAGACTACCAGGGCTACAGGATGGCGTTCCTCCCTCCAGGGTCTGTGCTGGTGCTGCAGGAGGGCCAGCTTGCTGCTTGCTCCTTTCCGCGAGAGGCAGAAGCAGGAGGGACCACGCTACAACCACAAGTCCAGGGACCATTTGGTGCACCTGCCTTCCTCTCCTCATCCTGCAATGGAGCAGCTCTCAGCTGCCATGGCAGAGGCAAAATTCAGTTCTAGCTCCAACCCTGGAAAGCCCTGGTGTCTCTGGCTCTCAGAAATACCTGTCGTTACTAAATCTCCACCAGCTTTAAGAATGATCTAGGCAGCTTCCAGCAAAAATGCTCAATCTTTAATTTAAAAAAAAAAAAAAAAAAAAAAAAAAAGAGAGAAAAAATGCTCACTGGCTAAGAACTGCAGCCTGGTGATCCTGGCTTCAACACAGGCCTAACTTAAATCATGTAAATAGGACATTGGCTTCAAGGGTACAACTTCTGTGTTTAAAGTTAGTCATATCTCAAAGTAATCTGCCAAGGACCTTCACTGATTTAAATGGTAATGTGTAAAACACTTAGCTGGCTATGATGTGATTGGGACAAAGCAGTATGATTTGGTAATGGATAATGTATCACTCTTTTCTTCAAGCATTCCTTGAGTGCAGCAGCAAAATACAAGATTAAAAGAAATAGGGTTGATCTAATATATTTAGCTTTTTCGAAAGTTTTTTTGCAACTTCCTTGTAAGAAACTGTCAAAACAGTAACAGCATGGGGGAGTACAGTGGATTAAAAACAGAGCATCACAAAGCAGAAACTGCTCTGTTTTCTAGCCGTAAAAAAAAAAAAAAAAAAAAAAAAGTAATTAATACCGGGATACTCCAAAGCTGCATGTTGCCATTCATATTGTGTTGTAAGTTAGTGACATGAAAATCTGTGTGAACAGTGAGCTGACCGTGCTTAGGGGTAGCACAAAGGCTGGTCAACACCAAAGAAGTTTACAGAGCGCTCCAGGGAGGTTGAAGGAAGTGAGGTGAAAGGACAGCATGGTAGCAGGTGAAATTCAATGAATACAGGTTAAAGTATGTTGAAGGAGGAATCGTTTGAACTACTGAGAGCTCTGAGTTTAAAGAGCGATGAGTTTAAAGAGCAGTGAGTATAAGTTAATGAAAGTACCTTCTGAAAGGAAGAAGTGGTGATTGCTGCTGTGGTACAGTTATTTGTTGAAAGAGGTTTGGCATTCCAGAAGTCATCAAAGTGCAAAAGAAAACAATAATACAGAAATTATTATAATGTCAGTATATGACAGTGGCATAGGATTATTGGAGGAACCATCTTCTTTTCAAGAAGCATTCTCTCAAAAAAAAAAAATAGCAAAAAAAAAGGAGAAAATTCAAAATTGTTTGAGGAAATCATAAAGGGTATGAGACAAGGACATAAAAAAGAACTTTTTCAAGAAAAGGATATAAGACTAATGGTTTTGCACATTAATTTCCTATTGACAAGACTTCACTCTCTGACTAAGTGTACTAGTAAAAGATGCTGGGAATCAGAGGTAAGATACTGGGGTAGGCTCAGCGCTGGACTAGCCCAGCACAGAAATTCTTATGTCCAAAGAACTGTCATCACAATTAATAAGTTAGCATTTTGGCTGCAAAATAATTCCTGTCCCTGTCTGCATCCCCTGTCTACCCTCTGACCTCACTGGCTCCAAGTTTGACAGAGTGGTGAGATCTAAGAGATACTCCAGTTCTTAAAGGTTTATAGGGATCCAGGCACAGGCGAAGAAACCCCTTAAATGCTCTGGAGGAGGGAGATTTGCACCTTCTCGGATGGGAAAACCTGCAGTGGAGAGTGACTTCCTAAGTGACTAAACCTGTAAAAAGCTTCTGTCAGACCCAGGACCTTTTTAGAAACCAAAATACAACAGTCAAGAAACAGATTCACAGGAAACCAGATTTCATTAGTTCCAGGGCTCAAGGGACTTGTTTCAAAAATCACCTCACCACTCTTAGAGTACTAAATAATCAGGCACAAGGATATGTCTTCACAGACAAGTGAAGATGAATCTGGTCTGCCCATCCATGGAACTACTTAGGTGTTTTATGAGAAGAAAGGTAATGTTTAAGCTTGGGATCTTTTCTCTGCTTGAGGATTAGCACTGGGCAGGTCTGGACATTGAATCCTGCTGAATGCTTACTTTTTGTTCACATCTGTCCTGGACGCTGGGCTTACTGGGGTAATGGATAAATTTGATCCTGAAACAATGAACAATTAAAACTCTGTAGCCCCTCTGAACCCTAATAAGCAGCCATTGTATGCACACATGTGGGCAAGTGATACAGACAGGCAACACAGAAAACCACGGATAAAAGGTTAACAAACCCTTTCCTGAGCAGCATAAAACAGTTGCCAGGCAGCTACTTCTGTTCCTGCCCCCTCCACAATTCCACCATGAAAAAAAGCCTCAACTTCCTTTAAATTCTTGAAGATCTTAATTGATCTGAACCCCAAAAGTCATGAGCTTTAGGTGTCTTAGTTCTTAAATGCTGTTGCACATATATGCCCATACAGATAGGTATATGGATCTGAATACCCATCCAAAGACCACAGAGTTCCTTTTCTTGGGCAATAACAATGAGTAACTGATTTTATAGCTTATACTGTTTATGTCTTCCCTTTCAGTCTCAGCTGCAGTAAGATTTGTTTTCCTTATTTCTGCTCCAGGCTCTTTCTTCTTTTGCAGCGTGATTGTATCTTTAAAATTTATCCATTCAGCCTCCTTTCTCTCTATGCTTCTCATTGCACTTTCTTACCCCATCGTCACTTACCAGCAACTACCCCATCTTACCTTCACCAGTCTTTGAAATCACTCACTCCTCACCAGCTACTCATCATCTTGCTAACTCTTTGTCTCCTTTTTGTAAGTTAGGCTGCCTTGATATTAATAAAGTAAATGGTTTTGGGGCCATTCTCTGCACTGAGACGAACTGGCACAGTGTGACACTCGTTCACACTCTAACTTCTGGGACGGACTGGCCAGATCCAACTGCCCCCAAATCTCTGCTAATTCCCAAGCCCTGCACAGGAACACTTGGAAGACTACCAGATGGCCCAGGGCAAAACCATGTCAGGGACCACTCAAACTTTCCAAAATGGACAGTCAAGCTCTAGTACCACCTCTGGCACTGTTAAATTTACTACCACAGCCATATTCACCAGCAGCAGAAACAACCTTTAAGGCAGTGATGTACATAACAGCTGACTCCTGTGGTTTGCGAGAACTGTAATTCTAAACCAGACCTGAGCCTTTTCCCTATGTAAACTGATTTCTAGTTTAGAAATGTAGTCATTGGCTTCCCAGCTGCTGATAGCTTTAAAGCTGCCTGAAGCCAAGCCAGCTTCTCTGCTGAGCAGGCAGTATGGTTTCTTGCCATAAAGGAAACAACTTGAGAGGCAGCCTGTTGACCGTGTAAAGGATGGATGTACAGGACTTTTGTTCAGAGCCAATGCTTTTCCTGCCACCCTCCCCAAAGAGACCTTAATCCTGGAAACCAGTGGTTTCAGAGACAAATTCGAGGCTCAGACATAATCAAACAGCCTCAGCGCAGCACGTTACTGCACACCAACGAGGCTGTGGTCTGTCCACTACAAATACGAGATAATGTGACATACGTTAGGCGGCAGTGAAAAGGGGCTAACCTAAGCCAAATTGCTCTGACTATGCCATGGGCTAAGAGCATTTGCACAGGCAGTTATTGAGACTCAGCTGATGCATGGTAACAGTTAACCAGAGTAATTTGATCATATGTCTGATCTCAAAGACGAAATAGACTCTAAATTGCTAGTATGGTATATGGGAGATGTAGCCATGACATTCTGTTACATTACCATCTGACCTAACAAGAATGTAAAAGATACACTCCCTTCCTGGCATTATTTTAACACAGCATTTTTACCAGCCTGAATTATGAAAACAAAAAAAAGTGCTATATTTAAACCTATAAAAATGCAGTTTATTCCTCTTGATAAGGCATAACTTTTTTTAGCAATTGTAATCTGTAACATTACAGCCTTAGGAGGTAATTTACTAAATAGGACAAAATTAGCTGATTTTTGGACCATTTAAAGGAACATTTCTGTTGAAAGCATATAAAATGTATTAAAGTAATCTCTAAAGTCTTTACCCCTGCTTGAGATTTTAATTTACTCAGAGCTAATAAATTATCCCCTTTCAGAAGCTATTGAAAATTTTCACTTAAATCCTTTTTAAAACTTAATGTGTTCAATTGAATCTTAAGCAATTTATACACAGAGCTTGAGGTGGTCACCGCACCAAGGTGAAGGCTGAAAAGAGGTTAGATTAGCACTAACTCCTCTGCCCTTTGGGATTGCTGGGGTGCTATTAATGAATGTGAATTCCCTCCTCCCTCAGAGCCCTCCCCTTTCATATGCACTGGTCTGGCTGTCGAGTAATTACTTTTCCACAACGACATTTAACAAAATGCCCTGTTCAAAGCCCGGGCCCATTTTCTCTCCAGCTGAAGGATGCGGCTGCAATCAGGAAAGGAAACGGCAGATCTGGGTCACCCCAGTACTCAGGTTAGCTGGGACACAAAAGCTTGCTTCATCTCAGACAGGGCTCTGTGTTATAGTTGCACACTTATCAGAAATATTTTTTCAGGCTATCAATTATTATATTTGAACATCGCACCCTCGCTCTAGGGAGCCCTTAGCAAGCTGTAGCAAAAATCAATCCAGTTTTACAACTTTTACCTTGGCACAGCTCCAACTCTTTATCTACCTCGTGCAGTTATTTAAAGATGTGGAGGCTTTTTTTCTGGAGTATAGCTATATGCCTGAGTAGGACTCGCCCTTGGTGTATGCAATACCCTTTTCCCTTGATTAGGGTTAATCTCTGAATCTGTTTTGGTTTTGCTTCTCATGTTTGACAATTTGCGTGCCTGTGGCAAGGTTTGCGTGCCTGCGTACCAGCCTCTCCAGAGCAGCGTGTATTTCTCATGGTGGTGGGAACATCTTATTTCAGGGAACGTGCACGTGGGTTGGAGCCCACTCTCATTCAAATTGCTTTAACATTGGCTGCAGCTGCAAGTAATGGCATCTGAAAATTTCTTCACATGTTTATTCTGAGCTTATTTTTCCAGTGCAAACCCCATCTAGAAGACTACCAAGCTGGACTTCCCCCTCTACGTGTGTAGGTGCATGAGGCAGCTTTGCCAGCGCACCTCGAGGACCACCTTCATCAAAGGGGTTATGAATCCCAGCAGCAGCAGCAGTGCTTCAAAAGGCAGACACTCTCGCTCCCTCAAAAGGTGACTGCCTCCCAGGCAATAGGGAAATTTGGATAGCAAAAACTGGTCTTAGATATTACTATGTCAGTGCAGGCTGCAAAAACAGACAGCAGATGCTGAGCTTCAGTGGAGTTATGAAGGAATAGGCATTAAAAGAGAAAATCTATCTTAGAGCTGTAATTTAAAGGGGGCTTATGTTTATTTTAGAAGCAGACCCAGTTTCTATTTCCCTATTGAACACGCATGCAGAAGCTCACAGAGCCACTAATCAGATTGCATTGGTTTTCATGTTTCTGATTCTCCACTTTTCAGCTCAAAAATGTGTTTTACCACTTCCCATTAAAGTTATTTTCTTAAATTCCCTCACAGCAGTTAGCTCAAGGGCTAAGAGGCATCCCTTCATTTACACCATGCAAGTTTATACAGAGCGATTACTGGAAAGTCTAAAAGCATGGGTTTGGCTCGTTCCTTCCAGCCTGCCTGCACAAACCAGCCCAGGCCCTGCCCACCCTGGAAGGGCGTAAGGCCATGGTGGCACACGCGTGCATCCACTTTCTCTGGTGGGGTGGCTGGGAGCTAACTGATGCTTCCCCAAGACGGCCATTGTCAACCTTGAGGGCTGCTGATAGAGCGAGGAGGACTTCTGTTTTGGCTGAGCCACAACCTGCCCTCAGTCGGAAAGAGATTTCACCCCTCCACCCAACAGAGCTGGCATGGGGTGAAAGCGTGACGTGAGCTGTGTGCCCAGTAACAATGGCTACGCAGCACAGCAAAACAAATCCCTGCCGTCTTCATAGTATAACATGTAGTTTAACAAATTCCTTGAATACATTTTCATTTGCAGGACTGGGATCTTAAGGAAAGTAACTAATATGAAGTTTCCCCTCCTCCCAAGCAATATAGAGCTAGCATCCAGCCACCTTTGAGCGTGTTATCATTATTGCTCTTAGTGAAGTGGGAGATAGCCGGATCAGTCCTATGGAGAATGCTTCTAACAAAAGGGCTGATATTTTTGGTTTGATTATTTCATAGTTGGAGCTTATTTCTCTATATTTCCTTTTAATCAATATTTGCAACAGCATGCCAACGGTGAGGACCATAAATTGGGGTCTTGGCCACTTGCAAATATGTTTTTTAAAAGAAAAAAGTTTATTCTTTCCCAACTCTCCCACCCTGGTACCTATTTAATTTTAAGGGTTTTTTTGGCATTAACCAGAGTTCTGTACCGTTAGGCATTTGACAGCTAGCTGTATTTCAGGAACAGGTTAAATGGTTCATCTTCTCATAAAAGACATCTGGGATCTTTTAGAATAACAGAAAATAAAAAATAGCGTTACTGAAAATAAATTTTCCACTTTTTTTCTTTTTCTTGGGGAAAAAAATACAGAAGAAACAAGTAGAAATTCTAACCTCAGTGTAGGCAAAGTAGAACTAGATGATTGGAGCCATTCTTATTTACTTGCATAATCAAACTTTGCAGGGAAAACCAGGGGGAATTTAGATTTTGTGACTCTCATTAAAAAACAAGGAACTCAAAATTTGGGTTCAAGCTTCTGGTTTCATTTCCTAGTTAAGGTTGGAATGTTTACTGGAACTTTCTTTTTCCTAGCTTTTGTTGATTTCTGTCATTCAGGAATCATGAAGTAAATATTTATTAACATGGGAACCGTCCTCCCTTCCTGCCCTTCATATTTGTGCTTCTTATGCTAATGAACTTACTTTAACAAGGGAACCACATTCCTCCTGGGTCTGCATCAGTTCTGGTACCAACACATTAGTTATTTAAATGTAGTTTTATATTAATTTTTCATATTGTAATACATTGTTCCCTGCAAATATACATGTAGCTGGTTTTCAACAGTAAACAAATATATATTAAAGATATTGTTAGTTGAAAACCTTTCATCTTTCCTACTGCTTCCTATGATAATGGCGGTCATTTCTCACTCTTGCCCTCTGAATTTTCTCAACCATGCTCTTTCCCATCTACAGTTCTTCTGCAGTGACCACCACCAGGGATTTGTTTTCTGAAGCAGGTTATTGATGTAGATACAGAATTCTGAAACTACATATTTTCCATGTGTTCAGCATTTATCTCTTGTATCCTCAAAGTCTAATACAATGTTTTGCAGTCTTTGAATTGGGAAATCCAGTAAACAAAACAGGAGTTCAGTAAAATCTAAAAAAGACATACTCTTGAAAAACAGCCTTACTAGCACAAGGATACTTAGGAAAATATAGGGAAGATTACTCTGCTGCTCTCTTCCTACTTTCTCCCCAATAAGAAAGATATACTAACTAAATGCCTGAAGATATATTTGTATGATACAGGATCACAGCCATATCATAAGAAATCTTGTTGCTTACCAATTAAGTAAAAATGACAACTACTATTCTGTGTGAGGTGGGAGCTATTACTTCCAAGAGTCATGCTTTTAGACTAAAAAGTGGAAACTAGACTCCATCTCACACCATATTGCCAGGGCTACCATGCAATATATCAAAAGTTCGGGACTGGCTGCACCCAGGCTGCTCTGTTTTGAGTCATTTAAAATTATCAAACATTCTTATCTCAGGAGTGGGTTGCTATTATACAATTTGATAGCAATGTTGAAGGCTTTGACAATGTTCTCCCAAGAGTCCTGAAGAAATATGGACATGAAACCAATGAACTATTAACCGGGGTGTATGTGAGGCATTGCTTTATGAGTCTTGATGCTAGTGAAGTAGAAGTCAGTTAATGAGTCCCCAGTCTTTGAAAAAGGTTTCACAAATGATTCAGGGAGCTACAGACCAGTGAGTCTGACTTCCGTACCGGGTAAATAAAAGAAACTATAACAAAGGAGAAAATTAATAGATATCTAGATAAATATGTTATCCCAGGGAAGAATCAACTGGGCTTTCGTGAAAGGAAGTCCGCTCTCACAGATCAATGAAAGTTCTTTGAGGAGTCATAAAGGTTATGGGCAATGGTGACCCAATGACTCTGTACTTACATTTTGAAAAAGCATTCAACAAATTCCCTTAGAAGAGATTTCTAAAGAAATTAAGTTGTCATGGGTAAGAGGGAAGGCCCTCTCATGGATTAATAATTGGTTAAAAGAGAGGAAAAAGTAGGTAGGAATAAATGGTCAGTTTTCACAATGAAAAGCTATTAATAGCAGGGTTCTCCAGGGCCCTTGGCATGAGTGTTGTCCAGTGTGTTAATAAATGACCTCAAACAGAGAGCAAATAGTCAGGTGACAAAGTGCATGAGTGAGACAGAATAACACCAGACACTCAAAACCGATACTAATGATAGAGTATTTCAGAAGATCTTCACATGTCAATGGTAAATGAAATTCAGTAAATGGCCACATAGTAGTGTACATGTGATATGGAATAATGGACTATAAACTAACTACTAGTGCTCAGGAAAGACATGTTGGAAATGAGGATGGTTCTCTGTAAACATTAGCTCAATTATGGGAGGCAGAGAAAGGCAAATAAATTTGATCCTGAATATTGTATCCAGTTTAGCTTACTATGAGATTATAGGAAACTTAGGAAAAAAGTGGAAAAGAGGAGCAAATTAAGAAGATTAGTAGGATGGGGTAGTTGCTACACAAGTAAGGGCTGTATAGCATGAAACTCTTTAGCAGTGGGGGGATATGACCACATTCTAGAAGTCCATGTGGAAAAGCGAATAGGAACATTGTTTTTTATAATTGGAGAACAAGTGGTCACTCACTGAAAATATTGAATGCCAGGTTTAAAACAGATAAGAAAAGCACTATTTTTTCTCCCCAAATGAATGAAATAGTTGGCAGAATATGATGGGAAAACAAAACAACAAAAAAATCTAAAACCATATTAGAGAAATTAATGGATGATAAATCCATCCGTGTTTAAGACACTACTAAATCTGTATGCTACTCATTGTTCAGCTCTTGAAAGGATCACTCTACGCTTAAATTTTTCTCCAGTAATAAATGTCAGGTCATTTTAAGAAAAATGGTACTTGATTAAATGAAGCTTTGGTCCAACTAAGTATGGCTACTTTTGTATTCCTATGAAATGAAATAATTTGCAATTTCCAAATAAAAAGTTTTCAGTATTTCTCTTCCCTGTCATTTAAAAAGGATAATTTTTTAATCATCATTTCAGGAAGTGAAGGTACTGAAATGCTGATGTTTATTTGGAGAATTTTTTTATTTTTCTCATAGCTGGTATAAATTACTTGTTAGCTCAGCATTCTGCATATTTGAACAAAGCCAGTGCTCTAAAAATGGTTTGATACACACAATCTAGATACCTTGTCTCTTCAAGAATTATCATGTATTTCAGTTCACTGACTAAAATCTTGTTTGCCCTTGGTCATTATTGTATCTTCTGTTTATTAAATTACACTGCATAAATTAATCCATTCTTTCTGTTTGTGTTGAAATTAATGTCTATATGGCATAAGTAAAATGCATTTGTATGGAAGGAAAAGGCATTTATTATTGACATTACAACTCCAAAAATCAGGAAGAAATAGTTTAACCAACATCAGCCATGTCAGTTCTTCCTCTGTGAAAGAAACCACTAAAGGACAAAGCATTGATCATTTTTATTGTTAAGGGAGTGGTAGCTAATAGCTGTGCTTCTAGAGGAACTCTCCAGATGGGCAAAAGACAAAGCAGTGAAGACGGCTTTTCTGTCCAGTCAGTGCTACTGATGAGGTACTCAAGCAGGTCCTGAAGTATCTCAGGTACATGCTCATGCTTTTGCTCTCCCATGACAGTTAGCTTTCTTCTTCGTCATCCTTAATTGTGTCTATCAAAAAAAGAACTGTATGGCATGATCATTCTCCTTTTTTAATGCACATATTATGAGGATTATGTTTTGAAATATCTCCCATTTCTTACTCTCTTTTATGTCCATTTTAGTAACCAAAATAACTAAGAAAGAATATTGACAGGACAGAATCAGATAAAAATGGAATATACAAGATGCAATGCAAAAAAAAGGGAGTATAAACCAGAAAAACTGAAAAAAGTTTTTGCATATGTTTTCTTTTGTCCTCAGCTGCTAAACTTCACCCGTCAGTGAAATAAATGAATAAGTTTTCTTCATCTCCAGTGACTGCAATCCTGTCTTATGATAAGATTAAATTCTAGCATCATAAATCAACACTTAGAATTAACATTAGAAGTCTGCCAACCAACCCTAGAAAATGTCAATTGATTAGATTCTATTCCTAGGTCTTGATAATTGTCATTTGTCCTATGTATATATATTTTATATTTAAATGTATTTGTTTAAACAGCATGACAATCGCAGTAGGAATTACCTAGAAAGTTCAAGGTTAAGATGGAAAAAGAGTGAGGTCAGCCACAATTTTAACAGTTTTATCTTCTTTTTAGTTCTTTTCTTTTTTTTCTTTTTTTTTTTTTTCCTGTGTGTTGGATCATATCGTCTCCTGGTTCTGGAAGATTTTACCATACTAGTTTTAAAAATACAGTCCCTGGAGTTATTTAAGCTTAGCAATGCATATTATTTAAATGACAGGAATAAAACCTCAGAACTGATTGGAACAAATTCAGCCATGGAAATGGGGTTTGTTAAAGGTTTGTTTTTAAAGCACTCTGAAGATTCCCACTAGCTTAAAGAGATTCCAACGGGCTTGTCCTAGGCTCCAAAATCTTATTCTTCCTCAGTCACTTGTGATTCAGCATTGTGTATTGATGAACTGTAGACCATCCTCCCTCAAGACAGACCATGTGGGGTTAGTTGGTTTATACAGCATAAATCTTGCAAGTGACTCCCTCCTTTTTAGTGATACAGGCTGCAGAGCTATTTTGGGACTGCTCTGCTTTGTGACATATACATTTTTCCCCCATTTCCCAGTCACAGGGTGCTAGGAAGTTATCGCACTCCTTTCTGCTCCCCTTGAGATCAGACTAGATCCACCTCGGTGCCTATTCCCTACCCAGTCACAGTGACAAACCCAGAGGTGGCTGGAGGCTGGAGGGGGGAAGACAGAAAAAAGAGCTGCTCAATGTCATGTGCCAGTCAGTGTGCACCTGCTAATGAGGCGGGCGTTTAGATGAGGGAACCTGGTTTACATTTGTTACAGAAGTGTGACTTTAGTGGTGTGAATGCTGTGAGGGATAAATGCATCCCCGCAGAGCGGCCACCTCAGGCATGACCAGCTTGGTCGCCAGCCCCAGCCATGCTACCTCACCTCAGAGAAACCCTGTGATGTTGCAAGGCAAAGCTGGGAAGACAGGCTCTTCCAAAAAACCCATGCCATTGGCCCTGGCCTGGGCCCAATCTACAGGGAGGCCAAGAGGGACCATGTGTCCAGCAGTGATACAGTTCTCATTTAAGGACTGGGTTCCCTCCCTGCCTCATGGTGATTTTGTCAGACCATCTATTTTTGCAGCTGAAAAATTGTCTTCTGAGTATCCCATGATGCTTCTGGTCCCCCTTGCACTGTGAATTGTGTTGACAATCCTCACTGGGGCAGATTAACAGCAGTGGCACTGCTTTGACTTTTGTCCCATGAAATCCCCAAATTAATAGCCTATGTCATAATAAACCTGTTCCTAATGAACATTGGGGGAGTTTACTTTTTGTTGTTGCTATTGTTGTTTGTGTTGGGATTATTTATTGTTATGCGAGTAATTCCATCTCTTTGTACTTTTTCTGTGGCTGAGAAACTTATTTTTATCTACGCTGATATGATTTTATATGAATTGTGTAAAAAGGAGGTTAGAAGGAAAGTGGAAAAGGGAGTAAGTGGTAGCTTGTATCCTCTTTCTATTTTGGTCCAAAAATTGTATATAGAAATTAAGAACAAAAATATCACCTGTCTATGCTTGACCCTCAGTTCTTCCCATTTACTCATCTCTTATATCACCCACCAATCAATTGACTGACCTTACATTCAAGTCTCCCTCAATGGGCTAACAACTCAGTGTTTCTTGCCCTTATAGACAGAAGAAACCAAGATAATCTCCGTGCTGTTGCAATCAGCTGCAACAAAGCTTCCTATTGTCTTTTTACAGAAGTTTATAGCTCCCCGGCTCAGAAAGGTCAGATTTATTGTTGCCTTTTACTGGCATGTGAATTATGAACGTTCAGCTCTGAAGCTCAGTATAAACATACCAGCATTGTCTTTTCACATGATGTTGCCCACAGTTTGGGAGCAGAAGTCGCACAATGTAGCACAGACTAATCACACAGCTTTCAACAAGCTGGTACAAGGAAGACCTGCTCTACTTGGGTCTGAGGAAGCAAGCAATGATGGCTAGGGTGCCCTCGCTGAACTTAGAAGAGGAAAAATTCAGAAGAGAGAAAGATTGTATAAACTTTAATTATGACAAGCCCCTCATATTAATCTTTGTTTAGAATAGTTTTTGCCGATTGAAGTAGTGAATTACTGCTGACTTGTCTCTCTAAACAATGAATTTATTTATGCTAGTTAATGAAATGCTGTGCAGAGATGATTTTTGGATGTAATGTATTTAGCCTTTCAGAAGGCTTTTGAGAAAGTCGCTATATGAGGAGGTATTAAGTAAACTTGGTAACCAGGTAGTGAGATATAAGCCTTTGAGAGGATCAAAAATTGGCTAGGAAGCAAAGGCATGACTAAATTGGTCATTTAACCTTGCTGTCAAAGGATCACTAGCAGCATGACTAGAAAGTTTTAGGGCAACTGGTGTTAAAAAACACAGCTCTAAAAACCTGTCAGAATATATTTCTCTTATCATTTACACCCATGCATTAATCTTTAAAATGTTAGCATGTCTCAGTGTCCAGCCAAAAGCCATCTGTCCTAATACCCTTGATATCCTTCACAAAGGTCATGGCAGCCAGGGATGGATATTAGAACAGCACATAGACCGATGCTTCCTGAGAATACCCTTGCAATCTCCAGCAGTTTGTATCTCAGAGGTGGGATCATTCTGTTTGATAATCTCTTATGGATTCATCTTCTATGCATATTGCTGCTGCTTTTTAAACCCATGTAAAACTTCTGGAATCAAGGAATCTTGCAAAGAGTTTCAGTTTAACTGCATACAGCCTAAAGAAATACCTCATTTCGACATTGTGAACCTGCCATCTGCTTATTTCATTTAATGCCTCCTAGTTCTTGTATTTGAAAACACAATGGAGGATCATTCCCTAGTTACTCACTCTCTGTCGCTCATTATTTTTTCAACTGCTGTAGTATCCCCCAACTAGGTAATTCCTTTCCAGGCTGAAGAAGAATGCCAGGCTAATTAATCATTTCTCATGTAGAAGCTGTTCCATAACTTTGGTCATTCTTATCACCTTTCTCTGAATCTTTTACAGCTTTGCTACATCTTTATTGAGGTGGAGGGACGAGAAATACACTCACTATTCAAGATGCAGGTGCACCATACAATTGCCTAGCTGCAAAATTATGTTCACTGTATTGTTTCTGTATTGCTGTCCTCATAGATCCTAACATTCAGTTTCCCTTTTTGATCACAGCTGAGTACTGAGCTGACATTTTCACTATTATAACTCCAGGATCTCATTGCTGGGTAGTAATAGCCAGTTCAGTCCCTGGCACTGCATGTGTAAAGCTCTGTTTGGTTAATCCCAAGTGCATTGCTTCTAATTCTTCTGCTCTGAAATCCATCTGCAGTATTATCACTCATTCTTGTAGGGTCCTTCTGCAGTTCTTCACAGCTGAACTTTGTTTTTACTACCCTGATTAACTTGGGGAAGCGTTTCTATATTATACAAAATCAATAGCCATGTTATTTCTCACTAGTTTCTCACATCTTTTAAAATGCTCTTTTATTCAAAGAAGAAGATAGCATATGTAAGAAAGTACATTTGCAGGAAACAAAAAAATCAGAAACCAAATGCAGATTAACCATGTGAAAACATGAGAACAATATAGTTCATAGACTTCAAAAAGATCATATCATCAATGAGTCAAAAAATCACGAACTGCAGATTAAGAAAGGTACAGTTTAAAGCAACACACACTTTCAACCACTTAAATCCTTTGGTGTGATCCTTAAACCATAGATCAAAGTTCTGACCTAAAGGACATAGAGGAGACATGATATTTAGCCACATTATTGATTGCTCGGCATGCCTATTTTCAGAAGTGTCATTAATAGTTACCTAAAATATTGTGTTCATAATTTGCCTTTTCAATTTATTGAGTATTTTGGATCAGATTTAACTTTTCTTACAGACCCTGGTATCCTATCCCAAGGACAAAAGTGTCAAGCCTGAGGTAATCTCTTTAAGAAAAGCCTGAGGGACCGAAACATTTTTCCTTTTTGCTTGTTTTTTGGCATTAGCACTTGCAAGTGAAATGAAAGACTTGATTTGAAATTCAGGGCCAGATCTTAAGAGGTTGTGGGCCCTTGCGTATCCCAGTGGCTTCAGTGAGATCAGTGCATTTCAGGACTCGTCCCCAAGACTGGATTTGATGCATTGTTTTTGGTTTGGTATAGCTCTGCTATGGAGTAATCCACTGAGAATTTACTGTCCTTTTGGAGAATACTCCTGGTTTCATGTACGTATTTGTCATTTTTTCCTTTGGCCTTGTCAAACTGAACATGTTATTTTGCTGTTTGATAAGACATATATCACTTTATGAATTAACCATTTAGACATGAATCAGAATATAGGCTTAAAAGTACAGATAGGGCCTTCTTTCAGCAATACTGTACAAAAGTTCATATATTTTTGTCTTTTCTCTCCCTACTCAAGCCCCCATTAAAGGAATTAGCCCTGAAATAATTCACAGCATTGGCATTAAAACTGTCATCATACTTCAGGGCTAACACTATGGTGAAATAACTTCTCAGCAGTCTGCCAATCCACAGGGTTTTTTGGAAGACTTTGATTTCTGGAGATTAGAAAGGAATTGTTTGTTTGTTTGTTTTACTCAAAGAAAACTTAAGTTCTGCAGAAGTTGGTGAGGCCATCCAGCAAGCTTGGTATTACTCTAGGTCTCCTATTTACAACTGGCCAGCAGATAGAAAATGTGACCAAAAAAATCCCCTCACCTAGACAAATTAGTGTTTTGATTTACATGAAAACCTTTAAGGAGATTGGTTTAAGTCAAACAGGTGGCAGGGGAAGAAGGGGTAATGCATCTAAAGCTCTTTATTAGGTTTTTTTCCTTCCCTATGCAACTTGCATGCAGATGATTCCTGCTGTGGATAGGGATATTCTGTGGAGAGTCTCGGTTACTGGCTAATGATCACAAGCTATTGATGTCACTGGCATTTTCCAAGATATTCAGCTGTAAGATCCCATTGATCAATCCTAGACCGATAGAATTAGATCGATAACATGTGTGTAGAATTTCACATGCCTTTTAGGATATTCCTACATTAAAACATTTTGAAGAATCCAAGATTATCTCCTCAGAATATTTATAAGACAGATCCATGGGAGAATTCATCCTGTTCTGTGCAATAGTAGCAGCACAAAGCAGCCTTAAAGTCAGCTTGCGCATCTCTTTTTGAGGATTTCTCTGACGTACAGAAATCCCGTAGTAATGGCTTTTTCCCTTTCCCTCACTGCAAGGTCCTCTTCAAAGATGTTTGGATAGTAAGAGTACTGGAGAGGAACTTAATGCAAGTTTCTGTGCCCTAGGTATTGCCTACCATCATCAGAAGGCCTTCTTGTGGCTCTTAAGAATCAGCAATACCTTAAAGTAGCCTTGAAGGTACTTTAAATTACCATGAAACCCAAAGGTCAGCCCCAGGATCCTGAGGTTCAGAGATGTGCTTCCCCTCTTATCAATTTCCCTAGAACTTGTTCCATATTACCTCATTTTCTAAAGTCATAGCCCAATGATTCTAGTTTAGTTTTGCACCCTGATAGTAGACAGACTTTTTTTCCATCATCAGTGGAGATGGAGAGTGATTTTGATTAATGACTTCATTGTCCCCAGCCAGCAAGAGACTTGCCTTTTTCAGTTTGCATCAGAATAGATGCTGAACACTGTAAGTCTCTAACTGGCAGTAGGTTTCACCTGCTGAGAAGTGAGGAAATTAGTCAGAAAGAAAAAAATGGTCACAAAATAATACTGATTTACTCTAACTTCTACTAGAATGTCAGTGGATGCAAAACTCTTCTTAAGCTTTCCCAGACTTTTTTCCTAACACTATACATGCAAGAAAAATTGTTTCTGAGAATCAAAATGATCTTAAGTATCAAGTAAATTCCCATTTAATTTTTTCATTTGGAATTTTTCTGTGTATTTTTAATATGGGGAAGAAGTAAAGGAGGATGTGAATTTCCAATTATATTAGCATTAGAGTATTTTCATGCCAGCCCCTACTCTTCTCCCAGTGAGAAGACTGGGCCTGTCTTGGGAATTTTGGGAATACTGGTTTATTGATATGTGTATAAGATTGCAACATATAACACATGAGTATTAATTCTAGTCACAGCTCATGTCTGGATCTTTTAAATCTCAACTAGATCTGCTCTTCACAGCCAAGGAAAACTTCTTGGGGACATGACAATCAAGCAGCCTTGACTGTAGTGACCATGAAATTGTGGGGCCCAAGATCCTAAGGTAAGCAAGGAAGGAGAGTAGCAGAATGTAGACCTTAGACTTCAGAAAAGCAGAATGCACCTCATTCAGGGAACTAGTAGGTGGGATCACATGGGAGGCACTTCTGAAGGGTGAAGGAGCTCTGAAAAGCTGACAGGCCTTTGAAGACAACCTCTGCCAACCACAATTATGGGTCATCATGATACTCAGAAAAGTAAGTAGGGATATCAGGAGACTAAACTTGCTCAACAGGAGGAATTTATAAACTTCGGGCATGTGGTGATGGTGTTAGGAAAGTCAAAGCTCACTTAAAAAGGTTGTAAAGTGTATGATATCCCAGGATTTATTAAGTAAAATATTGCTAGCAGGTCAAGGGAGGTGATCCTTTCCCTCTACTCAGCACTGGTGAGGCCATACCTGGAGTGCTGGGTTCAGCTCTGGGCTCCCCAATATAAGAGAGACATGGACAGACTGGAGGGAGTCCAATGAAAGATGACTAAGGTGATTAAGGGAATGGAGCATTTTTCATACGAGGAGAAGCTGAGAGCTGCAACTGTTCAACCTGGAGAAGAGAAGGCTCAGGAGGCATCTCATCCATGTGTATAAATACTTGAAGGGAAGGTGTGAAGAAGATGGAGCCAGGCTTTTTTAAGTGATGGCCAATGACAGGACAAGAGGCAATGGGCACAAACTGAAACACAGGAAGCTATGTCTGAACATCAGGAAACACTTTTTTACCCTGAGGATGACTGAACACTGAAACAGGTTGCCCAGAGAGGTTGTGGCAGTTCTGTGATTCTGCAATTCTATTGTGGAGTCTCCATCCTTGCAGCAGATGAACCTGCTTGAGCATGGGCAGTTGGATGAGATAACCACCAGATGATTCCAGCCTCAATCATTCTGTGATCCTGTGATAGTAAAAAAATCTTCTACTACTTCTACCACTACTTTAGTATTCCAAGGTTGAACAAGAAATATGTGGGACGGTTCCAGAATTGGAGGGCGGGGATGTTGTTATATGTGTGTGAATTAGTAACACCACACACAAACAAGGCTGAGTTACTGATACCTTCTTGGCCCTAGTTTTCACCATCTAGGTCTTCCAGCTCTCTGTGTTGGAGGTAGAGTTCAGGGAGGAGCAGAAGAACCAGCAGCTGGTGAGGGCTGAGTCAGGAAACTTGAGGGAGCTTGAGGGAAGTTGACCCATATAAGTCTATGGAGCCAAAAAGACTGCCTCTGGGTGATGGAAGAGCTGGTGGTGTCCTTGCTAGGCTGATCTCTCTCATCTCTGAAAGGTTATAGAGACTAAAGGAGGTCCTTGATGACTAGAAAAAGGGAGATGTGTGCATCTTCAAAAAAGACAATAAGGGAACAGGGAACAACAGGCCAGTCAGCCTCACTTCAGTCCCTGGGAAATCATGGAGTGAGTCCTCTTGGGCTGACAAAAGAGAAGAAAGTGACTGGGAAGAGCCAGCATGAATTTATCAAGAGTAAATCATGCCTAACCAACTTCATTGCCTTGTCTCGTTCACTGATGGGATTTACGCATGAAGAGAAAGGCTTGGATATTATTTAGTTTGCCTTTAGTAAGGCTTCTGACATGGTGTCCCACTATAATTTTGTGTCCAAGTTTGGACACTATGATCTGGATATGTGGACAAACAGGCAGATAAAATCTGGGTGGATGACTAGGCTTAGAGAGTAGTGCTTAATTGGTCATCTACTTCTAGTCCACCTGGAGGATGGTAAGAAGTGGAGCACTGCAAGCATGTAAACTAGGACATCTTTATCAACGACCTAGAGGAGGTGGTGGAGCACATCCTGATCAGTTTTGAAGATTAGACTAAGATAAGAGAACCAGTTGCTGAAGGGCAGGGCTGCAATTCAGAGTTAAGTAGGCAGGCAGGAGGAAAGGGCCAACAGGAACCACATAAAATTCAACATGGACAACTGTGAAGTCCTGCACCTGGGAAGGAAAAGCCCAGGGCAACCACACAGCTCTGTGGAAAAATCCTTGCAGGTCTTGGTGGGCAGTGAGCTGCACATGCGACTGCAGTGTGCCCTGGAAGCAAAGATGGCCAAAACCACACTGGGTTGTATAAAAAGAAGTGTAGCCAGCAGATCAAAGGAAATTATCATCCCCCCAACACAGCACTTTAGACCACATCTAAAATACTGCATTGAGTTTTATCCCCACCTGCCAATACAGGAAAGATATCAGTAAGATGGAGCAAATTTAGTGGATGACCATCAACGTGGTTGGTGGCTGGAGCACTGTCAAATGAGGAAAGAGTGAAGGAGCTGGACTTGTCCAGACAGAAGATGAGGTAACCCTGGCAGACCTCACAGCAACCTTCCCATACCTAGAAGAGGGGCATCAAGGAGACAGCGGCGCATAGTTGGGAGGACAAGAGACAGTAGACGCAACTCAAAAGAGAGGTTCAGACTGGGTATAAGGAGGAACGTTTTTCCCCATGAGGACAGTCAGGGAGTGGAGCAGTTTACTCAGAGAGGTTATACAGTCTCCTTCCTTGAACGTTTATAAGGCCAATTGTGCGACTTGGTCTGATCTCACTACTGACACTGCTTTGAGCAGCAGGAGGTTGGATGAGATCTCCGTTCCAACCTCAATTATTTTGATCCTATGATCCTGTGAAATGGGAGAAACTTTTCAATTATTTCAGTGAAGATGATAGAGAAATCTCTGATTATCAAAGTAATATGAACAAGAAAAAATCAAAAGTAAATAATTTGTGAACATACTGTCCAATTTGTCAGGAGGAATACTGCATCCTGTATCCTTTCAACATTTTAGCATATATACTTCAGGCTAGTCAGACTGCCTTGCATGACTTCTGCTGTCCTATGAGCTCATTCTGTATAGGTACATATGGAAGATCTGAACAGTTAAGTGGATGTGCTTCTAAGTATGTATAAATTATTTTACATTAATGATTACAATTCCAACAGAAAAATGTCAGATTCCAGAAGCAACAATCTAAAAAATCCATAGTGAATAGAAATCTTAATTTCTCTCTGTCCTCCATTGCTCTCTGCTACCTGTAGCTATTCACTACCTCACCAGAATTCACACTCAAAATTTTAGAAAATAAGCACAGACTCCTACTGGAGTCAATTTTGCATAGATAGAAACAACAGCCTTTTTTTTGGAGGGTGGTATGTGATCTTCAAGAAATTATTGCTTGAAGGGTACGCACTGAATCTAGTGTTGTTTTGAAGTGACTACAAGTCAATGAAATCAACTAGTTTCCATCTAGTTCCAGTTTTCTTTCCTTGCTTTCAAAGTGGAAAATCTTATGGCAGTTGTTTCCAAGAAGAAAGTGTATTTCTCCCATTCTCATTTTATGAAAGCTGAGTCAGTTTTTCTCATATTTTAATGAGTAAATGTTGCATCAAATTGGTCAGATTTTGAGTAAAATCCACCAATGCTGGAAAGATTCATTACACTAAGGAAATAAGGTTTCACAGGAATTATCATATTGGAAAAAAACTAAAACAAGATCTTTTCACAGATTTGGTTTAGTAGTTGGCTTTCAAGAAGCTGCAGGAATACTGCCTACCATGAGCAAATATGGGAAAATCCCTTCCAAGATAAGTATTTCCTTTTAAGGCTCATTTGCCAAAAAGTTGTTTATGTGATGCTTAAGGAGCCCAGTTCCTTTCCATTATCTTTTTCTTCATTTTCAATACATAGAACTTTCAATCTGAACTTTTCAGTAATACCTCATGATAATCAGGTTCCCAAGGTAATGGTACCTTGTGTTGAAACAGCCTGGCATTGCCATTTTTAAGTTTCATTGAATATCTCCTCCTTCTTTGTACTATGATCAAGCAGGATAAATAGAAGTTTCCTGTCCTATATATACCATTCAATATTTTGTGTACTTTTTAGATGGTCGCTCTTCTATAGAGCAGATATTATCTGTATGCGTTATCCTTCACATTCTGTTACTAACTGTTCTTATTTTCCTTGTTTAAAGCCAGAATTCCCAACATTGAATACAGTATTAATTTGAACCTATATTGCTGATTTATATAAATACACAATATTTTCCATACTACTTTTCCTTATGGATCCTAAAATGTTTTTACCACTGCTGTTCCTTGAATATAAAAAAATAGTGAATGTTTTTGGAATTTTCTAAGTAAGTGACCTAAATTGTATTTTTGTAACAGTAATACTTATGTGTACTTAGACACAGAGTACCCTACTACTCCAGCTATAGTAAAGAAGTGGTTACAGTATTAACAAATAACATAGAGTGATTACAGATTTATAAATGGAGATAGAGGAAATGTCTGGTTCACATTTAACATGAAAAAAAAAAAAAAATGGATAAGTACCTCAACATTTGGGAAGAGTAGCTGAAATATTTCCAAAGTTTCTGAATTTACTGAGTCTGTAAAACTTGTTGGGAAATTAGGCAAAACCAGGATATTTTCTCTATTTTTTGTAAGGTTCCTTTTGCAATTCGGTTTGAAGAGTCTTCCATAGTACGTGGATACTTGCTCTTCTAATGTTGGGTTGAGCAAGAAGGAAGAATTATTTTAGAAGATATTTAGCAGACTTGACTGAAACTTTAGATATTCCATATTCACTATGACTTTTGGGCAAAGATAGAAAGTGAATATATGTCACCCATCCAATCCATATTTTCACAGTTGAAAAAGATCTTTATTTAGAAAGACTTAGCTAAAACTACTATTTTACGAAAGTGTAATAAATGTTATAGTGTTGATCTACCACTATCCAGACTTCCTGAAGTGTTCACGAACAGAGAAACTGCTAAAGCTCTTTTTTGAGGGAGCAAAAAATCTGCATTTGTTTTTCAGGTCTGACCTGCAACTTTTTTACTCTCTAGACAAATCTTCATTCCTTGTACCTGGAGATGAAAGGAAAGCATTTCATAAAGGACTTAGACACTGAGGACACTGGAGCAATAACAAGGTCTTCTACCATTTCTAAAACCCATCTTAGCTATTAGGAACTCATACGACCATGGGAAATCACTCTTTGTTCATCTTGGTGTTTTGTCCACTTGGAATCATTTCAGAAATATCAGGGAACTAGGAGCCACAGAATTGCTAGAGTCTTGATTTACACAAGTTTGCATAATGAAACTGTACCTACATAATGGTTGAGATCTCTGTCCTGTGTTGGAATTTGATGCTTGCTTTGTTTCTCAGCTTCAGAAGTAGTGGGAAAAGAGGGAAAAGTGTATATACATGCTCTAAAAGCTGCAAGAAAACCACGGGTCAATCTACCTACACTTCACTCCAGCTCAGGATGTTTTTATTACTCAGCTGTTAGTCATAACTATAAAGTAGTTGAGTTCTCACAGCCCTCGCACACTATTTAGACAATGAATGAATATGGTTGAAAGACATTCTCCAATGTGTACATCATGTACTTAAATTTCATTTGTCCTCTTCAGCATAGATAAGGTAGTATTTTGCATTTTATTTTAAGACATACTGTATTAAATGTTGTTCTTAGATCTTTTGGAGGACTGAAAACTACTCCAAGCCATTTCTGCAAGCAGCATCTCAGGCACTATATATTTTTCCTTGGGACGTAAGGAAGAAAAATGAGGCCATTCATCACACGAGATAGAAGATTTAATTGTCAGGGATTGCTGGAGATGAGCTAGCATTACCTTCATACTGACTGTAAATGATAGAACCACAGGGAATCTGATTAGAAGGACCCTGCATAAAGTGATGGATATTATGGAGAGTGAAAGAACAGGGAAGGTATTTTGAATGACACCCACATGGTTGCCATGTTTTTACATGCAGGGACTGACCACGCAGGCTGCCTGAGAGAAAATTTAGACAGCTTTTATTCCAGAGCAAGGTTTCATTAAATGATAATTAAACTTCCTTGAAAAGTAAGGACATGAGAGGGGGAGATGGGAAGTTGATAATATGCACATACATACATAATACACCATTATTGGCGGTTAGCCTGTTATATTGTTATAGCTTGTGAAAGTCACTAAGACACAAAGAATGTTTTGCTACCAATGCTGAAGTTAAAGTTAATGCTAAAATGAAAAAGTTGGAATGTTACAGTCATTTAGCCACAGGGCTATCCAGTTTCTACTTCTAAATGGTGATTGTTGACTTCCAATCTGTTGAACAAGCACCAAGGTCAGTGTTGCATTCACCCACATACTGCTCACAATAGTCAACATCTTGGCATTGTGTAATAAGGATAACACAATCGCAACATGTATAAATATCTAAAGGCATCTTGACATTGATTCACCATACAAATAAATATGCAAATGAAACTCCTAAGTGGTTCTAAGCTGTGCCTGTCACCATGCGAACTGAAGTGTTGTTTCTGCTAACCTGGGCAGTGTATTATTTTGAATTGCATTCCAGCCAGTGAAACCCAACAACGAGAGGTGGCTGGAATGATTCCAGGGGACCATTGTGGTCCTCCCTCTCATCTGCAAGGTCATCTGCCCAGCCTTTTGAAGACATGTAATGGGACACGTTGGCTGCTCAGAGCCTGTGATACAGGGCAGCTCTTCTAGCAGGTTGCTTCAGGGACCTCAGAGCTTTCCTGCTCATGCTGTTAGGGAGACCTCTAGGAGGACAGCCTTGGGGTATGAGTTGCCTTGCAAAGAATTTCCTTGTTGGTTTGTTTTCTGGCAGTTGTTCCTAATAGGAACAAAGCCACATTTCAAAATGCTGAAATCCTCCACAAAATCGATTTTCCTTCTAGTACCCTGCTCTCCTGATGAGAGGGTGCGTTCATAAAGGGCTTCCAAATAACAGAAAGGAAGAAAACACATTGTCACAAGAATGACTTTCGACACTTAAAAATTGCTTTCTGAACCTGTTTGAGATTGTCAGCTAATAGGGTAGCCTTCTTTCATAACTCCTTTATAGTAATGCACAGCTGGGTGAAAATCCACCTCAAACAATACTTTCTTTTGTCTTTCCTTATTTATCATCATTATCATTACTTTTTACTTTGGTTAGCAGATGTTTCTTTAGTGCTCTGACATCCTTTATAATTTGCATATTTGTTAATTTAACTGGCAGAAAAGTCAACGTACTGTATAGTATGCACTTTGTATTTAACACTTACATGTATGTGGCATATGCAATAGGAAAAGGTTCTCTGATATCCCCAATACATATTGAATGTAGAAATTTAACATACTTTTTAAAATTCATGTATTTGGGCTTTTCTTTTGTGCCAGGCAAAACTGTCTGATTATTTAGAGCACAGCTCAAATCCAAGGAGGAATCATTCTGAGTCTACAGTATAAACTCGCAGCATTCAGGCTACCGCTATGATGAACAAATCAGTAATTAATTGGGCATTCATTCCAGTGACCTGTCAGCATTCAAATGCTTTAATTAGATGGAGAAATGGAGGCAAGTAATGAGGGCCAAATCTGTATCCTTTTGAATTCAGTGGCAAAACATCCACTTGCTGCAATAAGATTTAGTCCTAAATGCATGACAGCACACTATAGAAGATGTCGTCTCCACCAACTGTGGTTCAAGTGTATAATACTGATAATGTCACTGGCATTGTATCTTTCGTTAAGGAAACAATGATGCTCTTAGGAAGCTTTTTGTCTGCTCATGCATACAAAACAGGCAATTTTCATAAAGTATTAATTGCAAATTATCTAGTATAAATGAAGGTCCCAAAAAGAAAAATCTACTTTATACTGTATCTGCTGTTTATTTCATTATTAGTATTCTTCATTGTTTTGCTTATGTGGTACAGCTGAAAGGAAATACCATATCCTGTGTCAAGCAATCACACTTGAAATATGCAGGTGTATACAGACCTGGAGTTTTTATTTTATTCCAAAATTTTTTCATAAGTATTCAAACATATGTATCTAAATGTACACTAGAAGTGTGTGTTTACCTATGTTTTTCTATGTATTTTTGCCAGTTTCAATTTACACTCATAGATAAACCTTATTCAAAATTTCCACACTAGATTAAAATGCTGATAATATATTTTAAGTGTTTTCTTTGTTTTCTAAAGGTACTGTTTGTAGCTCAGCACCTGTTTGTTGCTACCTAGCTAGCATTAATTTTGCACTTGAAGTGCAGGTTTGAACTATTTGTTATGAAAAACATAGACCAGTTTTAAAAATTTACTTCTTATTTGGACATTCTTTCAAATTAAATTTATATATTCTTCCAAAACTGCTTTTAGTTTCACTATGTCTTTTCTAAACAGCCCTTCTAATTCTTAAGATATGTAATGGACTTCATGGCAAAATGCAGTGCCACGCAGGGATACCCACACTAGCTTTGAATGAGGAATATAACTCTGTCCTAGGGAATCATAAGCATTAAGTTTCCTCCTCCACTTGCTTCTCCTCCAGGCTGTTAGAAACTGCCTTCTCATATTGCAGCTTTAATATATTCATGACCTTCTTATACAATTTCTTCTTGTGCTCATACTGTTGTCTTTATTTTTGCTTAAGTAGCTTTTTCCTTTTGTGTTTTTAAACAATTATTGAACTTTATTTATAAAACAAAAACATATTCTCCATGAACCTTTGCTTTGTAAGGCTAAGCCACCGCAGGTCTCCTGTTGAAAGTATGGTTTCTGTTCCTCTGAACACCCAAGTGTGTTCATCTTTGCCTAACACAAGTGAATCAAACTGTATGCAATTTTTTAGATGAGATCTCAACTGTACAGAAGCATTAATACTTCTCAATCCCTACCAAAAATACCCCACGTGACATATTTGGGGATTAGGTTTGTACTTTTCACAGTCAAATCAATCTGAAGTTCACAGGCTTGCTGTGATCAACTGATATATCCTACGTATTCCCCTCTTCTGTCATTTCAAAATGATGAATTGTCAGCCTATAGCAGAGATTCTTGTTATTAGTCCTGAAGTACATGACTTTGCAATTTGTACAATTATACCTCATTCTTTCTCTTCTAGTTCACTCAACCCTTCCAATATTATATTCTGATCCCTCTTTAAATTACTGTTTCCAGTGCTTTGTCATTGCCTGTTTTCGCTCTTCTTCAAGTGACTGACACAAGCCCTGAACCCCTCCCCACCATATGCCTTATAAGGTTCCTCATAACCTTTGCATTGAAGTAGATGTCTGTTTCATCTAGATTTTTTTTCCAGAAGGAATGTCACAAGCTGTCTTAAAGAAGGGTCAAACAAACTTCCTAACAGCTTCCAAATAGCTTCATCTTCAAAAATTTTCAGTTTCAGGGTAGTATTTCAACTATATCAACACTAAACTCCTGAAAGAAGGACATTTGCAAAATCCTTGATGCATTTCACTCCTTTCTTTTTATAGACTCATTCCTAGAACTCACCCTGATATCCTTTCCCAGGCCTCCATAAGGTTTTGGAGTTTTTTTCTGGTCCTTCCCACAAGTGCCTAACATAACTTCTGTACTTCGATGAGAATCACCTTGGGTGCTGTACTCAGTTTTGGGAGGTCTTTATTTTTTCCATTTCTAAGAGTCACCATCTGGGAGCAGAGCTGTTTTATCCATCTGGGAGCAGAGCAGCTTCCCACCCCTGCTGAGAGCAGTGGTCTCACCTCCAGAACTGCTAAATAACAGAGAGTTCTTCTGACTATGGCAACTTAAAAAGGCCTAGCCTATTTTAAGAAGAGATTGGTATCTGACAGGCATAAAGTTCTGGGGCTAGAAAGGGTGATAGTCAATACGGTCATCTGAGCAAAGCCATACAGCCATGGGGACTGGAGAAGTTTGCCACAGCAGTAGAATGCTGGCATCATCCCTGAGGATACTTTTGAGGCCCACAACGTGCATCTTAAATTGTTCTGCTTGGCTCTGGAACAAAATAAGTCTCTGCAGAGTTCATCAAATACCTACTTAGCACCAGTCCTATTGCCTGAGCAAGCTCACCAGAGTCCTGTGTTTTGAGCTGCCTATTTAGCTCAGCTGGTCTATTACCCTATCTGCTCAGAAATTATCTAAAGAACTAGAACCAAGAGTTCTTGAGCTCCGATAACTACCTGCCCTCCCAATTTGAGATTCTATTTTGATTTGTTTTCCACTGAATGTCTCCAAATACTCCTTGAGAGAGCAGGGGCAAGAATACAGTCTCTCAACATCCCTATGTCTATCATATAACAGGCTATTACAACATCTCTCAGCCTTGTGATGGCTGGGAGATTTCCTCTTCTCATCTATCCCTCTTTGATAGATTCAGACACAAGATTTTTAACAAAGTGACAATATGAGGCTTTTACGCTATGTGCTGGTAGACAAAGCTTGTATATTATCACAGGCCACCTTCTAGCAGAGTCTGCCACAATGTCTACATTAGCCCCCATAAAGGAGGTTTTCCTTGCTGTAATCCCCAAGACACCACTGATGGTCTGAAAGTCTCCATTTCAAATGACGAACCATATTACTCCACGATGAGTGCACAACACATACTGCCAAGGAAACCCTGTACAAACTGTAGTATCCACCAGACCACCTTCTTCAATCTCTAGAAAGAGAACAGACAGTTCCTTGTATTAAGAAACATACAGAAATCATTTTGCTCCTCTGCTCTTTATTTCCCAGGCTTCATACCAAAAGTACAAAAACAATGCCATGTTACTGCTGAGATTTTTGATGTCACAAATTCTGACCTCAGGTGTTTGGGACGCGAGTGAGAGCTGAATCTAAATCCTCCCTTCATTAGCCACTCCTTTGACCCAGACAGCTGATTGCCTTAGACCAGTGGGTATCAGCATTGTCTCTCAAGTCCACTGATCATCCACACAACTTATGAATTTTGCCCAGCCCTCCTGTGCTGCTTATCTCAAGGGACCTCTCCTTTGGGAGCCTGTAGTGGCCTGTGGTGGCAGAGCTTGCACGTGCTAGAAAAGACAAATATTAATTGTAGTACTCCACTGTTCTCTTCTATCATCTCAACTGTTTCAACAGTAGTGCTTTCTGTCAACCAAAGGACAGAGGCCAGACACCCAGCACAGAAGCTTGGAAGACTTTTAAATTCAAGTTCTGTGTTTTAGCCATAGCCTGAACAACTCTTTCTGTTGAACAAGCACATATATTTGGACCTCTCAATCTGCAAGATGAATGGTTCCGCATCTCAGACAGGTTTCCACTTCACCTTGGGTGAGAATCATTTCTTTTGTGGCAGGTCTTCCCATTTGACCTCTTCATACTGGCGAATATACCCACAAAAGTTTGGCTTCCGTACATGCCTACCTGATGGAAAGCAGTATGATACTTCATTCCTGTCTAAAGCACCAAAATAAATTTGGTGCTAGGTGCTTTAGCCCCATCTGACTTTATGAGGCCCTACCTCCACTATGAAAGGCTTTATACTGTATTCAGATTCTGTTTGAAAATGTCTATATGTACTTTACACTCCTGGTTTGTAAATTAAACTCATGGTCATAAACAGCGTATGGAAAATAGAATATGCCTGAGTCTTCAGACAGTCTGAAAAGAGAAATGGGACTTACCCAAGCACCTCTGGTTTAGAACTACTATCACTTATGTTTGGTCTGTGAATATTATGTCCTCAGTTGAGTTATCCAATATAACAACTTTCATTGATTTCCCACCTAGTACATCTTGTAGGATGACCACCAAAGTGAGCAACATATGGATGAATGCAGCAATCATTGCAGATACTTGCTTTAACATTACCTCAAAGACAGTGTTTAGAAACTGAAGAGTTTTACTGATCGTATGTACCATAATGGTTTTTCTCTTTGGACATTAGATACATGCACACGTATTATACTTGCCAGCATCATCACTGTTTATGTAAGAGTGTCAGTGCAGCAGATAAACAAACATATTCTTAACTTGCCAGGATAATGTGTTTATATAATAGATCTGCAGTGCCTAGTCTGTCCTACTTCATTCTTTATTCCAGGTGTTACAACCAGGGGGTCTGAGGGACCTACTTAATGAGCCCAAGTGGCACTGGATATAAAAAAGTCTGCTATTTCTCCTTCAGAAATATAAATGGCGTACTAAGTTACAAAATAACCACAGTAATATTTATACAATTTATTGTCCTTTTTAGTGCCTCTTATCTTAGAGTATTACAATGGCTTCCAGATATGACCAAAAAGAGGAGTCTTCTGTGTGGGAAGCCTACCGCTAAATCGAAGTACATGCTTTTTTTTTCAAACATCACAATCACAACTGTGTTTCTTTCTACTTCTAGCGGTGTTTGCCTGAGATTCCTCACCCTGCTGGCAGGTGTTGGTCCAGCTGGGAAAGCATAAATGGGGGGTTTTGCTGACTCAGTATCAAAGCCAGCTCATTATTCTACTCAGATATAAGAGAAATAAAGAGAAATCATGGCAGAGAGAGTGGTAAGGTTTGGGTAGGCATGTCCTGAGGGAACAAGGCACAGGGAAAACCAAATTCAAGGAAAAGTTTCAGGTTGTGGTTTCACAGCAAATTCTTTCAGGATGACCTTTGCGTTAATAAGTGAGGCTTATTAATGAAGAAACCCACTTGCCTGCACCCAAACGTGCATGAATATTAGTCAATATTCTTTTTAATAGCTGCTTTCTCTTGCATGAATGTCTCTCAGCCACCCATAATTCTCAGACAACATGTCTGCAGCCAGCTTTTGTGAACATGTTAATTAGGAAGTCTGTACCAGCTGAGTTTCTAAGATGAACAGCAAATAGTACTGCTGGTGCACCCCACCCCCACAGCAGGCACCCAAACAGCATGGTTTATTCAACAGAAATGATACTGAGGAGAGAGACCAGGTAGATTTGGAAGCTCAGAGCTGTAATGCAAAACTATAAATCTTGCCTACATAGAGAGCTTAAGTGCCACACTGGCATTCAGTGACAAACAGTGGTCTCAGATCCTGGATTTTATGGTTGCCTCGAGTAGCAAAAATGGTTCGTTTCATAACATTGCGAAGAACCTATTGGGCCCCAGCACATACAAATATTCTGAAGTGTGAGCAGAGAGGTATTTCATTCTGTACCCTCCAACAGGCAGAGAGTTAACCTGCCACAATGACCGTGCATTAACTTTCCTTACCCCAAGATGATAATTTGTTTTTATAGAAAAAAATTGGGATTAAAAATTATTTGCTTCAGCACAATTACTTTGCTAAATGATTTTTTGGCTATTAATGGCACAACTGAAATCTTCCTGCAATGGAGCTGTTCCATGTTCAATGGGATTGATACCAAGGAAATAAAAGCTTGTGAAAATTTGAATAGCTAAATATTGGCTTGTGAAAATACTGGTAGTATAAGTGTTTGTATCGAGAATTAATGGTGGCATGGACCATTAATGGTGGCACAGCTGTATTGAATACATTGCAGTCATTGTATACGTGCTTTAGGATGGAGCGAGGCATTATACAGCTTGAAGTAAGAAATGTGTAATTATTGCTTTATATAAGACAGTTGCTCATAGTAAGGTAGGATGTGAGCTTACAGTATTGTGATTCTTTCACAGAAATTTCTTTTTGGACTTTATGGAGAGCAGGGTAAGAAGCTTCTGATAGTGTCGTGTTGGTTGGAGATATCTATTGTGCTAAGAGACTTCGTACCTGGCTCACTGTTTATGACTTTGACAGAATTAAAAATTAAGAAAAAGATAACAAAACTGTATATCAGACAACAAAACTGTGTATCAGACTACACATAATGTAATGAAAAAGGAAAGGAGGAGCAGAGAAGCCTCCTCCGAAGTTCCGAGCAATAATACCTCACTGCAAAGCTCTGCAGTTTGTCAGGAAAAGGTCGTGTTCCCAAAACCAAAAGCCCAAAACTAATCTAAAAGTACTGAGCAGGGCTGGAGAAATAAATACAGTCCATTCACAGATAGAAATTGTCTGCTACCGTGTTATAATCTTTTCTTCAACAATGTAAGTTTTTCACAGAGTGGTACCCTGAGCAGAGCTTGCAGCTTGTTTTGTAATAAAATAGGCAGGGAAAGCTGATGTTTGGCAGGGATGTCTTCATGAAGCATGGGGAGAGGCTTCAGTGGCTTCTCGTGCTTTTTATTTCCCCAGTAAGCTATAGGGTGAGAGGGCATTGGTTATGTGGGGCACCACTAAAGTCATGGATGTTTGGAAATGGGGCCGCAGCTCTTCCAACCTGCCATTGAGAAGAAAATAAATGACAGAAATATGTTGTCTCTGAGATTTAAGCTTTTCCTTCTCCACTGCTGCTGACATCTGACCTCCCAGACCCTTTCCAGCACTTATCTACACTATCTCAGTATCATTTTCACCTGCTTCTCTTCCTGCCTCTTAAACACACACACACCCCCACCCCACACACCCCCTCACCCCCCACCCCACACATACAGAGCTACAAACAGTTTACACAACCTGAAGAGGACTCCCTCAGAAGCCATTTTCACATGAATGCTATCCTTCTAAAATCTGTACCTTCTTGGCCATCCATTTTTAAAAGTAACTATTCCTATGAAAAATATGGGTGTCAGAATTAGAAATTCTTGAGCTTAATAGTATTTCTGCACACTAATGTTTACTGTTTCACCCTCAAGTAATTCTTGCATTTTTACTGTCCTTAAAATTTAATCACATGAACATTCCCTTTTAAGAGTTTTTGAAAACTCAAATTATTCATATATTTAGAAAGCCATTGGTTGTCTCAAAGAAGCCAATGCTCCCCTGAAAATTTCAGAATTTAAGCAAATTCAAAAATCACTTCAGATATCAAGTATTCTCTTCTACAGTTTCTTATGTATTTTTTACACCTCTCACTGGGGCATACATAGCAGGAAAAGTCAAAACTCCCTATAAAACATGTGAGCTCCTCTCTTCCTCTTACCAAAAAGGTGCACTGGGAGACACAACTATTTTTTATTAGTTTTTCAGTTAAATCTTTAAAAATATCTGTGAAAAAAATGGCATATGTGGAAAGTTTTATCCTCAGTAATAATATGGGGGATAATATGGGGATAAAAATGGGAATGATAATAATAATAATAATCCTTATTTCTCCATTAGCATTGATAAAACAGTGCTCTGGCTTCAGATATAAATGGTTGATCTATGCTCAGCAAGCCCATCAATACCCTTCTCAGGAGGAATGCAAAGAACACTCAAGAGCAAGTTAAGAAACAATATTTTCTCTACATAGTATAATATCTTTATATAGGTGCTTAAAATATGGTAAAATGAAAAGAGTATGTCCCTGTTACACGTAAAAACATTCACTCTCTCCACATCAGCATGGCAACAAAAGGTTCATGAGTACAGCTGTCCAGGTTACAGCTGTTCAGGCTTAGCACAATACCCCAACTAGGTTCCAAGAAGAACTTCTGGTGAAAACATGCATTTTCACAAGTTTCACAAGGTGGGTGAATGAGAATGAGGCCATTTTCATCTGAATACTGCTAAAACCATTAGTGTGTTTGCAGTAAACACACAATTTTATCCTAGAAATTAAGGCAGTGTCTGTAGATATTTTTATTATTTGTTTGGCAGTTTATCTTGGAGGCTTTGGTTAGGTTTAATTTGTTTATTTCAGATGGGTTTCATTTGGTTAGGGTTTTTGTTTTGATTTATTTTGCTTTTCTCCCAATTGTGCAGGGAAAGATTTTGTTGTGGACAATGATTATTATTTTTTTCTTCATGCACATACAAATATTTTTCTTTATGGTCGTTTTCAGAAAAAGAAAAAAATAAAAATCCCTACATCCTCATTTACTATTTTCCCTGTGGCTTACCTGGGCATTTTTCCATGCACATCCAGAAAGGGGGGCACCCTTGTTTCTGGAAAATGGTCACAGTGCCTACTGTATCCTCATTAATACAGCAATTCCTTAACACAATGACAGATAAAAGAACTTTCCTTTTATTGAACTAAATGCTGGTTTTACATAAAATAGACTATAATTCAGAGTCTGTAATGTCTGCTGAAAGGTTAGACTCGTTACCATCCAAATAGGCTGAGCTAATAAAAATTATATTTGTTACAATCCAAATAGATTAACCGGCCTTAAGGGCTTAGCTATGTATCACACTTTTCAATTTTCTTATAATTAAATTAACATAAAACAGACTTGACAAATAAATGACTGTATCAGAAACAGTTAAGCTCTATTTAACCAAAATAACTGTTCTATTTACATATACAGCAACCTGTGTCTATTTTGGGAGCTACAAGAAGCCTATCTAGTTAGCAAACCCTTGGGTGCCCACAGTCTGCTAGCAGTCTTGGTCCCAGCCTTTCTGTGAACCACATATACCCTAAATGATTGATTTTGTGGTTTCGCTTCTGCACTCCTTGTTGGTTCTCTCTCAGCCAGATACCACTGTATGCACTCTTGCACCTAAGCAATGACCTTGAAAGGTTTCATGTGCAGAGCTTAGCTTTATTCACCTAAGTAGCCCTTTTGACTAAATGATTTCAGTGGGATTACTTCTATTTTATGAAGCTAAGCACATGTGTAAGTCTTTGCAGCACAGTGATTTTAGTCTCTTCACCATATTTTCCCCATCCATCCATACATCTGCTACCAACATATCTAAGCTGAAATAAGGTCTCTGGTAATGTCTCTTGGATGACAGCAGGCTAACTCTTTAATAGTTTTAACTGTTCGTTAATGAAGGCTGCGTGGTTTATTCAGCAGCATTGACCTTCCCAAAATCACCCTGGCTCTCCATAAACTATGTCTCTACCTATTAGCTTTCTGGCCTTCTTTCCTCTTTCTTCCATTCCACTGTAAATCTTGAAACCATAATACTCAGAACCTTGATTTTCACAGCCTCTCCTACTTACCTCTAAAAAGAAAGAACGAGATGCAAATCACCCTCCAGCTTGTAGTCTCCTCTGTGGTCGTCCCTTTGTACAAAAGACCACAGACCTTAGTGGCTGGCAAGGGCACAAATATGAGACAGTGGGATGAGTTAGTAATTTTTCCTCTTGTTTCACTTGGGAGTGTGTTTGCGCACATGGCTGGGGAAGGTTTTCCCTTGAGGAGGGCAGCTGGAAAGCTTTTCATGGAAGTTTTGTTTCCCTTTCTGGTGTGGATATTAAAAACATAGTATGACCCGGCATCAAGGAAAAAGTTTACAAAGACCATACCGGCTGTCTGCAGTATAGGATATGTTGAACGTGGTCATGTTTTTTGAGAGTTTTTCGTGTCACACTTTCACATAGCAAGTGAAATAACGAAATTGATGTGTAACCTGGTTTTGCAAAAGCTCTGAAACTCTAGCTGCTGTGCTGTAATGTGTGTGTGGTTTGGCAAATGGTGAAGAGAATAGTTTCCACTTTCCATAAAGCCATGCAAAATCCACTTAAGTTTCTTAGGGCTTTGTGCTATAATTAACCATTCTGAGAGTGCTATTGTCTGAGGACTGTGCCTTTAAACCCCTTCTCCTCCCTGTAGGACCTCACTCGGAGCAGAGGACTGCAAATGGAGTTGAGATCAGCAAGCTGTATACTTACATGCTTCTTTTGCCACTGCTTTTCTGGTGCCTATTTTACGAACAATGGGCTGCCTATTGCAGAAATGATCAGAAGTGCACCTCAGGTATTCTCCCTAAATTACAATTGCACTGCCTCGATCTAAGCTATAAATATCAATGTATATCAGACAAGTTTGCTTTAAAAAGAAAGAAAAAGAGAAATGGATACTATTTTTAAATGCAGCCCTAGATCAGGTGGCTTCATGCTGTTATGATAAGGACCTGAGTGGCACCGGCTGAGAAGGAGGTCTAAGCAGCAGCATAACCTCCCCTCCATGCAGCCAGCCCGATAATCAGGAACCTGTGCTCCCACGGGCAGGAGGGGAACAAGGTGATGATTATTGTTTTACCTTAGGCTTCCTCTGGGGAATTAACTGAGCTTTTAAAATTCAGTTCTCCAGAGTGTAGTCTTCATGGCCTTCCCTTCTGCAGACTCGTAATAGCCTTTCCGCACAACTCCTGCAAGGTCTGATAGCAAGAAAGAGGGCCACAGCTGTTCAAACACAACTCTGAAAGGAGACCAAGTGACCCTAACAAACCCCACCATCCCGCAAGTTATGGGTAACCCAGGATCAGTCTGGAGCAGAGAAGAGACTCGGTCCTGTGAGATGAAGGGTTGATAGCACAGTTTCCTAAGCTAAGGTTCAAAGTGTGTTTTTCATCCTTTTTTTCACCTTCTCTATATGCGAGCTGTTGTGTCCTTGTGGGGTTTGGTTTTGGATTGCATTTAAACTATAGAAGATTCAAGGCAACTGGCAACTTAAGACAGTGCAAGGGCTATAGCAGTGTGGACTTCCCAGAAGATATTTTATAACATTCATTCTTGCTTGCCAATATGGGATTTACAAGGCCAGGGGAAAAAGAAGAAGAAAAAGAGAAAAAAAAAAAACGAAAAACAGGAATGAGAGAGGGGGACTGTGAAACAATATATCTTTTGTTCTTCTGCAAGCTGAAAGACATTGCAAACTGTTAACTCTTTAGGACTTATCACACACTGTTTCCTTTACATGCCACCCAACACCTCCCTCTAAAGTATCCCTGGTTTTCTGCTTTCACCCTTGGTGAAGCCCAACAGTATCTGGGTTAAAAGCAGAGCAGTGCAGTATACACAAACTCAGAGCTGCTCAGTAGCTGTACTTTGACTTCTGAGGTATTTTCTATGCTCCCTTTTCCTCAGCTTTATGTATTAAAGCTTATTTTTAACTAAAGCTATGATCCTAAGCTTCTTCACAGCCTCAACTAAGCTGTGTGATTCATGTTTCAAAGCCTAATATTTTAGTCTCAAAAGCAGGATGAAATACTGTCATTTGAGTTTTTTAATGACTATGGACTGGTACATGCTTTTTCAGCCTTTCCTCAAAGGCTCCAAATTAGAATAAAACTAATTTCTTCAGCACATGTAAGCCAATAAAAAGAGTATAGCAAGAGGAGGATACAGGGCTGGAAGAGACTAGCATGGTACCAGGATTTGAGCTGAGTTTGTAGTGTATAATGATAAATTAGGTACAAATATTATTACTATTATTATTACGTAGTATTATTCTGTGCCAGCACTCTTTGTTGGTATGCTAGTCCAGAATGCAAAATTCTTCTGGTTTTCCTCCCCTTTGCACAGTCTGAATAATGGGGCTTATTTTGTGCAAGTTTTGCCCCAGGGTTTCCCTCCTCTGACTGGCAGATGAATATGTGGTTATAGCCTTCCGCTCTGAGCCTGTGGAGCCACCCAGCTCCTCTGCTGTGACGCTTTCTGTAGCATAATGCTCCTGTGGAGCTTTACAACAGAGAGGACAAGTGGTCATGGAAGCTTAGCCGGTAATCCAAAGCCCCTTGAAACCAAAGGGCACTCTCCCGTCGGCCTCAGTGTGCTGCCAGTGTGCTGCCAAATTCTACTCTGGGAGGTAGAGGACAGGAAAAACTGTGTGAGAAATTTAGGGAGGATGCAAAAATAGGGGTCAGGGAAGCTGAAAGGAAAGGAAAAAGTGAGTGAGAGATGGTATTTAATAATAAGGGTCCTTGGGGAATAAATTGCAGTAAGGACTGAACAGCAAGAGTGAGGACGTGGCCCTGCAGTGAGGATCTGTGAAAGGGATGGAGACCGACACAATGTCATTGCCATAAAGGAATGCAGATGAGACTTTTTCTGCACAAACCTGGAGGCAGAAAAATGAAAAGTATTCCAGACTTCCTGAGGTAAATTGGAAATTCAGTCTGAGGCATCCCTTCCTGTGGATTTCTCTTTCTGTTCTTGGCTTTGTGGCTCAAATCAGGAGTTGCCTAATTACCTACCTCAGCATGGGCAGAGTTAAAGAGAGAGAGATCTTATTGTTTGGTGTCTTATTTCCAAGAACCTGAATAATCAAATTTTTGATGATGCAGCAGGCAAAGAACAAGAAGCTACGCAGTGTTGTGTAGCTATCTTTTCATGGGCTGTCCCGAGGAAACAGATACCACAGCCAAAAGAGTGGCAAAGAGCTGCTGTAGTCATTTAGTCACTTGACTTGTCCTTTTTATAAACAACCATAGAAAAACAGAATAGCTCTGTGCAGAAATGGCATCATTTGCAGAGGATGTCCCTTTAGAGTTCAACGAACAAACACACAGAGTCCTCTATCACTGAAGAAAACAAAACAAAACAGTTGACCGGACTGTTGAGGTGTTCCTCGAGTTCTGCCAGTGCCGTTCCTCTGACGTGACTGTGGTCTGCAAACCCACCATACCACACTTGGCGTGTTGCTGGGGTGGTTGTTACCCAAAATTGAGTTTTCCCAGGCCATGTTGGTCATCAGGTTTCAATGATCACCAATAAAATCATAAACACTTTATACAACAGAGGCATTAAGGTCACAGTTGCTTTTTTTGGCAGTATAGCATGCGTTTTAACATCTAAATATTTTTCTTTACCGTGTTATAAAGAGATAGAAGTCACAGTTAATGAAGGATGAAAAGATGTAGAATGATTTTTTTCAATTGCATGAAAACATAAGCATATCTTGGTTACAAGGAAATAAAAAACTGTGTGAATTATTTACTATGAGAAATGCAAAGAATAACGCTGAGTAAAAATAATAAGTGCTATTCAAATGCAATAGAAGCCAGTAGAAGGCGGGTACTTGCATTTAAAAAGTTATTGTATTCATGGCTTCATTTATTTTGGTGGTGGTAGAATGTAAAGAACAAAATAAATTAGAACCAAAAATGGAAAAGATGGGATTAATATACAGCAGGGCTGTGAATGATTTGTTTCTCTTCCCACAATGCCCCTCTCCAGCTTATCTGAACACTTAGCTATGTTTATTTCCATAAAGAATACATTTTATTCTGAAGGAAGCTAGGATGTGCTTTTTAAAATAAAGCAAAAACTTTATTAAAATTCAAAAGAAAAGTAAACAGAGATGATTTGGGAAGCTTTATTCATTTATTTGGGCAAACACTGCTAAAAACATTTAGGTGCACTGCGTGTTTAAAAAGTAATAAATAGCTATTGTGCTTACTTCATAAACTTGTCAGAGTGTCTTCATTTTATTTTCCTGAACAAACTGAATTTCTGTACTGCTCATCCCCAGCCAGTTAATAAATACATCACCCTAAAAAGTGCTGTGGTATTAAATTTACAGCAGATAAAATATGGATGAAGTTGCTGTGCTTCAGGTACGTCAACTGTGATTTAATATCTCTGACTACCCTTATGAGGAGTAAAAGATTACTCGGCTGCTCCAACAGCAAGATACTGACCTTTGCTCCCAAGTAACAGCCACTCAGCAAATAGTACCAAATGAAGAAGTAGAATAACATATAGATTTGCCATAAGAAAAAATTGATCTAAATCCATATATCAAATCTGCTGATCAGAGCTCTGCAGAAAAAGTACCTCATAATCTTTAGTGTGGAATTACAAAAACTTTTGGTGGAAAAGAAACTGTGGGTTTTATTTTAAAGTAAAAGATTTCTTGGGGCAAAAATGTTCTATATCTGTATGTGCAGGGTGTGAAGAGAGATATACATATATATGGGTATATATATGCCGCCTCAAGACATCTTCAAGTACAAAAACATCCACTGATCTATTAGATCATCAGCCAGTGATTTAGCAATCAGTCTTATCCCCATTTTCCATTTTTCTGTTAATTCTGTGCAAGAATGGAGAAAAATATAACATTGTCTCTGTAAATGACGGCAAAATTCCTCTGGGAAATCTCATAACAGTCTGATTTAATTTGTATCTTTAAAAAAAAAGTTATATCTAAAGGTGATAAAAATCCCCAGGAAGAAATGTTTGTTAGCAAAGAAAATAAATTCTTGTGATTTACATTTTGCCTTCAAAAAAGGTGGGTGAGTGAAAGGGTGCTGCTCTGCACTTCAAAGCAAAAGCAAATGAAAAATTTTCAACAACAAAGCCAAAATATGAAACAGACAAATCACTCTGCTGAGTACTTTTTAACCTACGGTGGCACATGTTAACAAAGCAACTGCTGTATATATAATAAGGATTGAAAAGGTAATCTTTAAATGTGGAAGCAAAATAAGAAACTTCCCTAATTAGTGCTGATTAGCCCTACTTAAGGAGGTAGAACTTGATTTACAATGGTGAAATTAGTAGATTTAGACCAGATTAAGCTTGCACAGGTAAGACTTTATCAGGTCATTAAAAAATTATTAAAACCCCTTCTTTCTCTAACACCCATCATTTTAACATGATCTAATAATATTTATGTTTTATATTCTGACAGTTATGTACATATTATAGCTTGATATCATAAGTAATTTCTGAATCCAATGTGTTTGTGTCCACACAAATGAAAACCTTGTTCACTTCCCAGTTCTGTGCAAGATATTATTTTTAATAGGCAGGAATTTTTCCTGAAGAGGTGATTTGATTAACAAGTCCAAGAAAAATAACATTATATTTGTCTCAAATGTCTGCTGTGGTTATGTTATGAACAACAAACCATGACCCCTAAAGATTATCAATACATTTTTGTGAAAGCTGGATTTCTTTCCAACTGAAACTTAGAAAATAATGTGAGTTAAAAATGTGGAAGTGGTGACATTTGTTTCAAGATTTTGGTTGGGGTTTTCCTTTCAATTAAAACATACTCTTTGTTATTAAGATGCACTGGCTTGGTTGAACAAGAATGTGCATCCTGCCCATCCTAGCCCAGATGTTACTCATTCAAACAGACGTCAGCCCATAAACCTTTCTAAACAAGTGCTTTCTCCACTCTGATTGCACAATGGATTTGGTTGGGCAAGATGACATTTTCTTGAGTGACAGATGCTCATGCTGCAGCAGTACCATGGACACTCATAATGTCCTTGCAGAGCAGCTGCTCCTTGAGGATTTTATACTGTTTTCTTTGTGTTTGTAATAATAAAGAAAAAAATTACCCTTTATACTTCGGGGGTTAAAAAACACACATAGCAATGAGATCCAAGACTTACTAGCAGGATTTAGAAAGTCTCAGAAGTTGAAGATGTGCAGGTACTGTGAACCTTTTAATGGCATATCACTTGAAACAACATAAAAGGATTTTATTGGGCATTCCTGCCCTGCCTGAACTGGTAGCAGAAAGCAGGCACAGGAGGGATCGCAGGAGATGGAGGAAGGGAAGGAGGACGAGGAAAGGATCGTAATCTGAGGGGCTCAATTTTTTTGAAAAATAACTGGGTGATTTCTAAAATTTATGAATGGTTCCTAAATGTTATTTATCTGCATTTGGACTTTTAACAAGCAAGAAGAGATCAATTTTTTTTTTTAATATGCATTTTTATCATAATAATAGAGATAGTAAGCAGCAACATCTGCTGTCAATGCATATTAGTCTGAACATTAGGAATTATCACTGAACAGTTTATTACAAAATGTATTTCAAATTAATTTCACAATAGAGAACTTCAGAAAAGCTGTTAGCACCCTAAAATGGAGGTAGGTAAGATCAAGTAGCATTTCTCAACATCTCATTTATGTCTCTGGCCAACAGAGTAATATTTCCCTGGTATGACCAACACAGTGTCAGTGACATCATGCCATAGCCCCTAACAGCATTCCTGAGCTCAGATGGCTGCAATATAAGCTCATTGAGCTGTTCCCTGCGTGTCACGGAATATGACACACCACAAATATTCATAGAATTCAGATGAATATTTTCTCATCGCTACTTGGGTGTCACTTCACATAGCTAATACCCGGCCTCAATCCTAGCCTATAATCAGCAGTTAAGACCCAGCCTGTGGTGCTCATGTGCTGATCAGGAGTGCTGACATGAGCAGAGGGTGGCATTTCACCTTGAAATCCCATATAAGAATATGAAAATGGGGGACCTAACGTCGAGAAACCTGTGCTATCTTGATGCCACAAAAAAGATATTTTTTGTTGGACTACAGTGCTGAATTTGGCCCAGTCTAGTATGTACCCTCCCTCAAGGACATCTAGGTGAGATAAAAACCACCCCTGCTTTGTAGGGATCCTGTGGAAGAAGGCACTCAACACCGAGAAAAAAAAATTAAAGATGCCTGAGGCTAGCATAAATGCTAGCTCTTTGCCTAGGCAGGCCAAATTTAGGAGATATGGCTTACCATCTAGACCCTGCTGCTCATCATGTCAAGTCAGGCTCAAGAGCTGCTGGCCGGGAAATATAAGGTATTTATTGTTTTGCTGGTGCCTGCAGCGAACCTGCCCGGTGGCTAACAAACAGGGTTCAGTTTTTAAAACTATCAAGTGTGTGTGAATAAGCACTTTTTTTTAGAGAAGAAAGTTGATCTAAAATATAAAGTGAAAACATCTATCAAGGACATTACCCTCAGAGAATGGCATTTGATTCCCTTTAATATTGCTAGAGAGTATTCCAGAGAATACTCCTTGGAAGGGATAGTCCAAATCCAAAAGGGTCTACTAGCATACAGTGATTAAATAGATCAAGTCTAAATGTTTTAAAATCTGCACTTTTACTAATGTTCTCCTGAAGTAATAGTGAATCTGATATTGAACATACAACATCAACATCGTTTTGTAATTCTTAAAACTTCCCTGCAGGTCAGGGTGTAGAGAGTGAAGAGTTGAAGGTGAGAGAAAGAGGAGTTGCATATGGATTTTGTTTCTTTAGCAGTTACAAGAAAAACAGAGAAAATATGATGATGAGAAATCTGGAAATCAGAGTTGGGGGCTTTGGGGCACACTGGTAGATGTTTAAGATTACATTTATATGGAGTTGAAAAGACCTGCAGATTAAGGAGGTAAAAATAAATTAAAAAATCTTCTGAGGGTTCAAGGGCATCTGAGGAGACAGCAGTAGCGAAAAGCATGATAGAAGCTGGAAACGGCAAAAAGGGAGCACAGAAAACCTAGGCTTCTAGGAAGTAACATTGGGAGATGCAGTACCAGACATAATATGGGTTGGTTGGACTAAGGGGAAGTGCAAAAACCCTTTTGGGAGGTTGTAAACAGGATCTGAGGACTCAGAGTTGAAGCAGGGGCTTTGTTAGCAGAAAGCTTGCAACGTGCTTGCCAGCTCCGGGAGACCTGGCCACAGCACCAAGGACGTGGAGCCTCCTAATAAGCAGAGAGGGAGACTGTGAAGAAAAGCTCCTGATTTTCCTTGTGCCTACATTAGGTGCTCGGTGTGCTCTACTTGGCCTAAAGCCCGTTCCCTGCGTAAGGACATCACAGCACAATGTCCGCAGAAGGCTGAAGACTTAACCCAGGTTTTATTCAGCGAGGATTGTTTGATAGCGCAGTCTCCCCCGTGGCTGCTGCTGAGAACCGAGCTCTGCTCGTGCAGCCGTACGCAGAAGGATTGATTCTGCAAGCTGCTGAGCACACCTGGGAACCCTTCAGCCCACCTGAGTTCAGTGGGGCTTGTGAGCACTCAAATCCTTGCAGAAGTGATTGGCAGATGCAGGATGGTGTCCTTAGAGAATAAATGTTGCTGGATGCTCCTTCACCTCCTTATTAGTAGCAAATTATACCTGCAGCTGTCCAAGATTTTTTGACTCTGCCTTGTCCCATTCTTAATCAATTGCTGATATGTGTGTGTGCAAGAGGTGAAAAAGCATATTCACTCCTGTCTTTTTGAATATTGGGCCAAGAGACAAAATTAAGGGGGGGGTGGGGGGAAGTAGAAGAAGGATTCACAAACAGTCTAGCAAATAAAATCCATTGATTTACTTGGCTTTTTGCTAATTCACAAAGACCTAGAAAAGTAAGAATTTATTCACAGAAATGTTCACAGAAAAGCAAAAGCAGAGCAAATCCTACCATGAATAAATATTCATGGGAGTATTTGCACTGGGAGAGCTCCCCTGGTTGTTCTAAAAGCCTTTTTTTTTTTTTTTTTCCCCTGTAGCGTGGCTGGAAAGGATAGAATTAAGTAGTTTCAAGAAGCGAAAAAGGAACATGAAGTAGTAGTCAGAGAGAAGTGTATTTGCTGTTATCGCAGCCAGGAACAGTGAAGCTGTTCACCAGGCAGGTGACCATGCACTCCACCTTACGACTGGTTTACCTTCAGTCATGAGGCTGAAAACTGGTGGTCCAGGGAAACATAGCACAATTAGCTTACCGCCTGTGTTTTCAGGCTGAAAGCTGGGTTATTATTCATTGGCAGTCCCAGTGCAAACTTTCCCTGGCTGTGAAAGGGGAGATCGGCGTTTAGGAAGCCACCATTTAGCTGACGTTGGACTCTGTAGGTAGGAAATCTCCACAGGCTCTTGAAGTCATTGCTGGAGAAGGTAATGGGACAGTCATCCTAACAGGGACCAGGACAGAGATCTTCCCTGCTATGCCATGGCTGCATGAGCAGCTACAGAGCCTCCTCTTTTTTTCCCCTGACCTGGTAAAATCAAAGATTTTTGCCTGCACAGTGGCATGTCTCCAGCAGTGCCCTGCTCAAGCTTACTTGTAACTTGAAGATTATCGGCTTCGAAACCTTCCAGGTGGAAGAGGGAAGTGCTCCAGCAGAGCTGTTGCTGCTAAAACCACCATCCCTCTGCATGAGCTCAGCTCTGGGGCTCTCTAATGGAGAAACAAGTTGTGCACAGCCATGAGAGGCACCTCAGGGTTACCTGCCACTCCTCAACATATATCTGGTCCCCAAGCTTTGCTGGTCTCTGCTCAGCACCTTGAATACAGCCCACTGCTGGTTTCATCCTCTGATGGAAACTGCAGTGGTTGAAAAGATGATGCAAGTCCCACTCAGCCACCCCGACTACAGGCAGGGAAACCCCAATGTGCTGCTGGTACCTTCAGCCCTGGTAGCTAAACCTTTCTGCAGTCATCAGTGAGGAGCTTGACCCCTCCTTCTCACCTGGACAAGGGGAGATGCACTGAATGCCTGTGCATGCATCCAAGTCTGACAGTTACAATTTGGGACTGTGGTTCCAGGAAGAAAAAAAACCCTCTTCTTTCACCCTGACAGATTCACACCTGCCTTGCTTCTATGCACAGAGTTAGCATTTTATATATTAGTGAAAAGACCCAGTTATATTTTTTTAGGTTGATTCTTAAAATGTAACTTTACAGAGAATTGAGAGAATTTTGTGGTTAAATATTAAAAAGCCCAAACAACCTAGACCAGAAACCCTACCGGTGTTGACCATATGCCTGAAAATCTAACAGCACCAAATATACAGTGTGGCACTTTGTCCTTTCATTGTATATTTTCAGTAAAAACAACAAAACCGAGAACCAGTGCTTACTTGACTTTCTTAGCACTTTTATTTATTTATTTTCCTTCCAGTTTTTCACCCTTGATGTATCTCCTAAGACTGTGAGCAGGATACATAGCGCTTCACATTCCAAGTGCTGAGGCCTATCTATCAAAAGCTGACTGGAGTGGGTGGTGAAATACAGTAGGAGGTGGCTAGCTACACAGTTGTACTATTAAATTACTGTCTGTCCAAGGAGAGTAATCTCTTGTTTCAGCAGCAGGTACTACTACCAGAGACTGTAAAAACCTCAAGCACTCTGAAATAGGCTGTCATATGGAGCACCATAAATTACATCAGTCAAATATTCCATCATTCATTCACTCCACGGACTTACAGTGGGATGAATAGTCTGCTCAAGGGGAGAAAAACAACCACCAACTTTCTGATTCCTTTTCTATTTACTTTCTGAGAGAGCTTTGGGGGCCACTTTCCTATGGGAAGTTTTAATTAACCATAAAATATAATTTTCCATTTGCACAGCTGCAGGTTTCAGGGACCACACAGGTTGCCCCCCAAAATGCAGCAGAGGTGTGGTATTTTCTTTTTCTCAAACTGCAGCTATTGTTATCCACCCTTTTATTAAGAAGTTTAAGAAATGCAACATCAATGACTTCCTTTTCATCTTTGTGGAACAGAACATTTGACAGTAAGTTAAAATCCTAAATAAAATATGAAAGCTGCCAGCACATGTCAAAAGTCTCTCGGAGAGCACATATGAAAAGTTGCTCCTAAGACGCAAATGTCACTAATACCATATGAAAATTGCAAAAAGGTATATAAAAGTCACTAATGTGACATGAAAGAACAAAAGTCTTCAAATTATGTGAAAGTCGCTGTACCAATATGTTACCCTTACTCTGCTAGTTACTTTCTATCCTATCTTATTAGCAACTTCCATTTCAAACTAATCTTTGATAAAAGTCTTATTATATTAACAGTTTTCCTTAAGTATCAGAAAATTGTATTTCCAGTTGCACTGAGTGAAGTGTGACCTCATTAGCAGACTTTTGTACGGGTGCGTGGTTTTTTTACTGCCTTTCCTTTGGAAAATACGTGCATTCCTACAGCCACACTAACTGCTCGCTTTGTCTTTATAAAGGTACGCACTGACTACGCTTCCCACAAAAGGTTAAGAGCAGACCCAAAGTAGGTTTTTGGAATGGAGATTTCCATCACCTGTACACTCTCAGTCCACATTGCTAGCTACAGAGCTGTTTAAAAATATCAGTGCCATGCTTAGGAGGAACCATGGTCTTTAGGAAACCCTGTCCAAATGAGAGCCTGAGCCCACAGCAAGATGCCACGCGTGTCTGAGTTCTCCTTTCAGTGGAAAGCTCTCGTGCAGGGTTTAAATCCATATTTGAGTGTGTGAGGGGGTGCATTTTTACTAATCCTGTACAGACAGTATTCAGTAAATCCCTACTTCTGCAATCAGAGATGAGTGTCCTTGTGGACCCCTTGAATGACAGTGAGACCTCATGAATGCATAAGAGCAGGGCAGCACGAAGCCGAGTTCAGTGTTATTAGTGCTTCAGAGCTATTTCTCTACAGACCAGTGCCTGTGGAAGTGTCAAAGCTGAAATGATCTAGAACATAGACATAATAGACTTTGGGCTTTATGGGTCCACTGATTTGGAATATATTTTTATCATCTAAGAGTCTTATTTCTTCTTTTCTTTTTGAAATCTTCTGTGAAGGTGATGAAATACATTGTGTTGCTAGTTCTAGCTGCTGAAGTCCTGTACATCTCCCATGTAGCTCATGCAAGCAAAACACCAGGTCAAGCATGCTATGAGAGGGTCAGGATGCTAACAGAAGATGAAAACATGAATAGATGACAAACATTTGCAGTGCAGATTTCCTGCCTCCATATGTAGGCCAGACCTGACCTCTGCAGACTGTGAGGGGGTGGCTGTGTTCCCCCACAGAGCAGTACTCGCTTTGTATGTTGACATTGGGAATAAAAGGTACCTTCCACAAGTGAAATGGCTGTTGCATATCATGTGGTAAAGCCCTGTCCCGAGATGGATCAAAACAAGTCATTGAGTGATATTAAATATTACACCCTATTAACAGTTTCCCCTTATATTTGATTTTGATAGTGGGAAACTGCAAGTAAACACTATAAATGCACTAGTTACACATGGAGTGACTATTCCTAAGCAAGAACTTATAATTTGCCCCCAACAGACCCTTCTCCTTTGATTACTGGTCAGAAGATAATGTAGTTTGCACATTTAGTAACAGTTTGGATACACTGCTAAAAGATGAAGTTATTATAACACTGTATTAAAAAAAAAAAAAACCCAACAACTTTAAAGCTAATAATCAAAAGATTAGAGAAAGGATATCTTTTAATTAATTTCAAACCCTGGATTGAGTATTAAACAGAAACATGAAAGAAAGATTTCCAATTGGAAGGGCTGGTAACTGAAGAGTCTCCATTCTCTTGAGGATTACCATTTAATTTTAAACATTGATTTAAAATAAATGATGGTACAGTCCCCAAGGAAAGATGTATTTCAGTTGTAAACATAAGAGTGATGTATAATAAATGAAATATATAACATTCTCCTTGAGGAGTTTTTTTACTTTATTGTGCAATCATGCTATGGGAATTATTTACACCCTTTAACTTGAGTGTCAGACAAAAGCTATCAGGTATCTTTCTGTAATCAGCTTTTCCTTTATTTATATGCCTGTGTTTACATTTTTGAAAATTTGTCTGTGATATCAGTTCTTCTATCACCAACACTTGTGAGGGCATGTGATAGATGGGAAAGGTTGACTCTGGATTATCATCTGAATACCAAGGTTCTCATACTAGTCCTGACCAAGTATCTCACCTTATAGAAAGCCTCGCAGTTCCCCACCCCACAGCCAGTTTTATCACTTATCTCATCACAGCCCATGTAGCCTTTCTCATTCATGACTGTGTTTGTCAGCTCTTCACTCTGTTGCAGTCCTCCCATTTTCCGATTTCTCCTTTCTAAATATTAAGATATATTGTACCCTAGTTCTAGGAGAAGCAGCTTTTCCGCTTCATTTGTTTTGTGTCCTGTCAGCATCTAGGTGAACACAATAATTAATTATGAATAGTTATTTCAGTACTTCTTCCAAGGAATCTGCTTTTTCTAGGTGCTCCCATTCCACTATATTTTCTTTTTTCTTTTTGATTATTTAGGGGGTGGGGGGGTGGGAAGTGACTGTCAGGTTTATCAGACAAAAGTTTGGTTTAAGCAATTTTCTTTTTAGGGAAAACATATGCCTTATCGACTCAGCTCTAAGGTTTCAGGGCTTACATTAATCCAGCTAAAGGACAAAGACATGTTCAGCGATCTAGCTGTCCAGTCAAGACTCCATCTCCTGATCTTCTAAATCTCACCTTTCCTGAAAATTTCTTGGCTCTGAGTGTGAAAAGAGAAGCAGTCCCTGAGATGACTGAGGCACAGCTCAGGAGGCGCTTTGAAAACCAGAACAGGTTCTTCTTAACGGGGCCTGAGGGTTCCTGCATTCCATAAGAGACCTGGCTAGTAAAGTGTGAATGCACATACAGCTGGATATCTTCCAACAATTCTTGCTTCCTATGCCCTCTTTTGTGAAAGTTCAATACTTGCTGTTTTCAGAAGGCAAGTACTTG